>NC_137868.1:21912877-21935377 GCF_963924005.1 Protomyctophum bolini | reverse complement strand
CTTCATACCGGCTATTTAAACTGGAAGGGTTTGCACTCCTCCTGCTTGCTTTCTTGCTGCTGCTAATTCTGCTCTGCTGAAGTGGCCACGCCTGTTGTAACTGTGTGATTGCATCCCAGACTGAAATATTTTAATTGCTGCTTGTGGAAAATATAATACCATGTATAACTTCAAATCTTGCATCTCCTGGGTGTCCCCATTTCCTGTATCTGTTGTTTCAATATTTATAGTTTTAAAAGTAGTAGCCCAGACTAGATTTTGACATAGCTGTCTTGTTGAGTTAGCAGAACACCAGTGGTCAGAATTCAAATGAGACCACTGAGGTATCAAAGGTAGTTTATGTTGTGAATATTGACCCTAACCTCTGAGGCTGTGAATAATTATCTGAAGCAAACAGGTATGTGTCTGACTTACATGTCTGCACTATGCAGAGTGAGCCACAGAACTTCCAAATAAAAATTTCCGACAGAAAACTGATGGAGCTTAAAGCTGCATTCAGTGCACTGTATGCAATAAATAAACAATTGGAAATTTGGAAGCAGATTCAGATTGTGACCGCAATGTAAGACGACATGTCAGGTTATTCAGCTGCATTGCAGCTGTTTAGAATGCCACCATTTGTCCTGGAAGATGGTGTATCCTAGATTATTGTACAATGATTATCTGCTGACAGCCTGACACTCAACAGCAGTTTGCTTATGCAGAGATGATTTGATGCAGTGTTGAAACAAGGTGAAACAAAGCGTGGCGGGAAGGCAAAGAGGGCTTTCCTGACAATGGCATTGACATGGTTTGCAATAATGTCTGCCAAAAGACCTCATGCACTGCAACTGGCTTTGGCTTAAGAGTGAAATTATCTGTTGAAGCATGAATATGACACATATTCAACACAGGATCACCACATCCAAACAAACGCCAAACCGAGGAACTAGCTGTGAAGTAGATCTGATTCGGATGATTCACTTGATAAGCGCAAACATTTGTGTGCTCAAAGGTTTATTTAACAAGAACTTAATTAAAATAGACAAAATAAACAACACAAAAAAGAGGCTACGATTAATATCATGAATGCATGATGCTCTACCATGGAGGCTTCAGTAGAGATTCTTCCACTTATCCATTTTAAATGTATTGCGACAAATGCACGCACAAACGTGCACGCACATGCAAACACATACGCGCACACGCACACACACACACACACACACACACACGCGCGCGCGCGTACGCACACACACACACACACACACACACACACACACACACACACACACACACACACACACACACACACACACACACACACACACACACAATATTTAAAGCATGACTCATGCTCGAACGTGGCCTAGTTCATTGTGCCCGCAGAAACACAGAGGGGGGGGAGTGTGGGGGTCAGGGGCATGAGATGGATGAAATGGTGAGCAATGATTTGGGGATCAGCTGTCCAGCACCCTTGACCGTAAGTCTGGCAGCCACATCACAACCATGATGCTGTTCAAAGAGCTAAACCCGGACAGCAAGCTGTTCAAAGAGCTCAACTCAGACATGCTCCGTGGAAAGATTTGAAAGAGAAAACCTGTAGACTTGTGTCAACATTGTGAGTGACAGACCCAGATTTGTTCACACACACACACACACACACACACACACACACACACGCACACACACACACACACACACACACACACACACACACACACACACGCACACACACACACACGCATGCGCACAGAAACAATTGTACAGTATAGTTACTGTTTTGAAATGGAAATGGACACTCTTTGATATTCAATGCACCCCGCTGATATGTTGGCAGACAGATGGCAGTCAAAATCCAGAGACGGAAAAAGGTCAAGGACAGAGCAAGACAAACGGAAGGGACCAGTTCACAGAGAGAAGACAAAATAATAACTACGGAGATGATTAAGAAAAGGAGAAAGAAGGACAGAGACACACAGGTAGAGGGAAGATAGCACGGGCCACCATACGTTCTCCACATGGAAGACTCACAGACCTGATCAGCGAACATCCTGGTTTTTGGCTCAATGATTGGTGGTCCCCTTATCTCATCCTCCACAGCCATGAGTCTTAGAAAAAAGAGGGGTGAGGGTTGACATAGACAGAATGAGAGAGAGAAAAAGAGAGAGAGAAAGATGGCGAGGGAGAGAGAGAAAGAGCATTGCAAATACATTATGAAAATTGCCTAATTAGCAAGTGGACACCAGTTACCTACTGTATCTCACATCTCAAATGTGAAAGCATGCTGGGAAACAGACCAATCAAGACCAGGCCAGCGTCCACAAACCCTATGCCTATGAGAGTTTGTCTGTATTTCAGTTTGATTTGTTGGTATTTTTGCCTGATTTGTGGTGTTTTGCGAATGCAATAACCACTGCCAATTATGTCAGATTGTTAATTAACTGAATGGTTAGATGAAGGAGATCCACAATGTTCCCTAGGGAATCACCAACACCACATGGCCCTATTGCCAGTCCTTGTGATAGTCACTTCAAAGGTTCCACAGGCCAGTATGAGGGAGCTTATTAGCTGATTTCACGGGCTAGTGAACGGTGCAGTTTCCCCATCTCTCAATGTTAAGCATAGGGTTTCATTTGCAATTTAATGCTGACCGGGCTTCTAATCAGGGTCATTTAGGGATTTGATGTCAAGTGAATACATTCTACAGTATGCTGTAAACTCAATCAAATAGCTGACACTCACAGGCATCATTCTTTTATTAAAAAAAACAGATGTCTGATTTGCATAATAGCCTTGTCCTGATCATTGTAGCGTTAATTGCCATTGCATTTCATTACAATCCCTTTCCTGGTGTTGTGACAGGTTATTAAATTCGTGTCATACTGGACACATTATGACCAACTGAATGAACCTGTAATATGATGTCATACAGTGAGAGATGATTGCTGACACATGGGCAATTTGACATTAGAGGGTTAAGGTTAGAAAGTATAAAACATATATTTGATGGGCATCAGACCATAAAGATTATCAATGATAAATTGATTGATTAAGGGACATGAACACATTTTTTATACAATTTACCTAAGCACAACAATCCCTATATTTATTTTAATGTAAAACAAATTATAGCACCATTTAGCTGTCATTACTACCCAATTCTTTTTTTATAAATCTTTATTTTAAACACATCAGCTCAGCTGATTCTTCACATGAACAAATAATGGAAATCCACATATGAAGATGTTTTTTGAAGTGTTTTGATGTTTTATTATGGACGGGAAAATAATGAACACTGCAGGGGTATCTTACAAATGATTAATAGAGAAAACAAAGACTCAATCATAAGCATTGACAGAAAGAAACATTAAAACTGTCTCCAAAAACAATGGTATGTAACATGGGTGTACAACATTATGTTTCTGAAATGACTTTAATATAGGCCTACAGACAGTGATGGTACAAAACAAAAAGGAGAAACAGAATAATCAATCCGTGTACATTTACTGATAGTGTGTTCAGCATAATGTGATCTGAGTGTCAACAATGAGGTCTGAATATTTTGCTACAGAGAAAGAAGGCAAAATACAAGAGATAAACTGCATGGACCAAATCGTTTATGAAAATACTTTGATGACCTGACCTATACCGTGGTTCCAGAAGGGTGGGGGTTACCGACAATAAAATAAGCAGGTGGTTCTCAAAGTGGGGTTTGAGGATCCAAAGGGGTCCTTGGGGGGTTCCAGGGGGTCCCCAGTGAAATTGGTTAATATAGCATCAAAATCAGTTGGACCACTTTAGCCCTATTTTATACATCACTATACCTGTATGTGAAAATAACCGATCTTGAAGTTCACAACGCACCACGATGAGACGCATTGTGATCTTGTAGATCTGCTATCTTTAAAACGATCTAGCAAAACTAAAAACAATAATAATATTTCACAGCATTTTGACAACATTAATATTCTATGAGGGTCCCTGGCACAACATCTTTATTCTTTTCATATGGGGGTCCACGGCCAAATACATTGAGAACCACTGCAATATCAAATTTAGACAAGAAAGCATTTTTTCTTAAGGTAATTTATAATAACATTTCTGTGTCTTTGATGGTGTCTAACTTATCATGATACAATAAACCCCACCCAAATAATACAACTTCAAGTCATTTCACTATCAGGCCGTTTGGTCACAAACACATTAGTCCACAGAAGGTTCACAATTATTGGATCTACGTATTTGCAAGGGTTCAATATAATTTTGGATGTACAGTAGTTCAATTTATACAGCCTATCCATATATGCTTGCTACAAAAAGAGAGGCAGACGTACTGATAGAAATATTCATATATAACTAATAATTTCTGGAAGGAAAGATTTGAAAGAGAAAACCTCTAGACTTGTGTCAACATTGTCACAGACCCAGACCCACAAACGTGCGTGCGCGCACCGACACACCGACACACCGACACACCGACACACACACACACACACACGCACGCTACCCACAGGCACACACACACACACACACACACACACACACACACACACACACACACACACACACACACTTTTGATAATTCTATTTAAATCATACTGTACTGACCACCATATCACTGGATAGCACCAATGATCAAAACTCAAACCAAGCAATACAGCAAAATCATACAGATAGAATGGTATCATTTTCATAAATAGCATCAATATCAATCTTAGTCTTTCATTCTTAAATGTTAATAAATTCACAAACAATATACAAACTCATAAATTAGGAATAAATTGTGGAATATAGTCAACATACCATATCTCTAATATTATGGACTTACAGTGTGCTAGTGCTATTGATATATAGTGTAGCACCTGGTAAAACATTTTGAAGGCAGGGGGTTACTGTAGACATACTGTACTGTACATTGTGTAAAATATATCAATATCTTGTCGATAATATCCAATTTAATTATTGCACATCTCTTACCAATTACATTAACTATTGCAAGGTTAATTTCATTACAGCTATAATGTAATAATATAATTGATACAATAGCATTATATATATATATATATATATATATATATATATATATATATACACACACACACACACACACACACACACACACACACACACACACACACACACACACACACACAGAATTATCTCCATTAGGCCTCTATTATTATGCTATGGCTCTTACGTCACTGATTTCAATTTGCTATAGATAACAGTTGTACTGTATTACTATCAAATGTTCACAAGGCCTATACTCAAACTAATCCTCAAGAAATAGTGGGCATTAGAATCATGATTAGAAAGGATTAGCAGGACAATACCCAGCATGCATTGTGCAATGAGTGGAGCTGAACAAAGAAAAATCTCAGTTGCTAACCTCCCTCCCAAATACGTACCAACCTTAACCACAGCTATGTCCAAACCCATGTCTAAACATCTCTAAACGAATGCCTAAACCCAAACGTCCGGCTGTTCCGGCTATAATAATAATAAAAATCACACCCGTGTGAAGTGAGGGGTGCTCTAATCATCGTACATCATCATCAAGAATGATGGTCCCTTATCGACCAAGGGTTCCCACCAACATACCCAGCCGATTTGCTTAGACACATATGACGTAAATTCTCCATTCATTGTCAATGGCATTTAATGTTTGTGTTCATTAAACACTACAGCTGTTTATAGGAGGGGCTAGCGCCCCTCAAAAACAATAATAATGGTAATTATTATTATTAATCATGGGTATTTTCCTGCAAACAGATCCACCCTGACCCTACTGTATAAGTGCTACAGTCAAGAAACATTGCTGCAAACTCACTGCAGCTCCCGAGTCACCAAGCTCCCGTTATACGGTTGGTCAGTTCAGAGCAGCTTAAAGAAGGCCAATGTTTATCTTCAAATTAAAACCTTTTAAGATCACTTGATGAACTAAATAAAGGACTGCCATAGCTAGCTGCATAGCCCCTGACAATAGATTAACATGGCAAATAGATTTTCTATAAATTCTCGAAAATGGTTTATTTGATAGCAATGTATCAACCTTTCTTCTCCTACAGTAGCAGCCATGAATTTAGTTATTCATGATATATACTGTAACTAATTTGCAGATTCTCAGCATCATGTATATTTTAGAATGGGAATGGGAAATGGTAAAGGTGCTGTAAGTGATATTTTTGGTGACTACAAAAACATTTGGTAAAAAAGTAAAAACTCTACAGTATGTTCTGATAGTAATCGTTTCTATAGAGTGCTTGCTCAGTAACCTGTCTCTCCAGGTCTTTAATAAACAGAAAATACATTTTCAGGTGGGTCACCAATTTCATCCAATCAGGAGAGAACACGTTTGTCAGCTTTATTTATTTATTCAATTATTATAATTTAGTTTTGTTTTTGTTAAATCACTTCCAATTACACTTGTTTATCCTGTATCATGTTACTATATGATATCTCTCTCACGATTGGATGAATTTGGTATCCCAACCTGAAATATTTTCTGTTTACTAAATACCTGGAGAGCCAGAGAGACCCCTATTGCTGAACAAACACTCTATAGCAATTAATACTATAGGAAAATAGAGCTAGCTAACAAAACACATCACTTATACTGTACCACTAACATTTAAACACTAAATCAAATCATAAATAAAGGTTGTTAGTATACAATGTCAATATCATATAGTTACACTTGTCATTCCAAGTAGATGTCTATTAGATTGGACTGTCCCCAAATGTTTTGCAGGATTGTGCTTAGAATGAAGAATTTGTAATACAATCACATCCAGATGTGATTGGGGTTATCTGGCGGTAATTACTATTACAAGCAAAATGGAAGCATTCAGACCTGCCCGTTAATGCAGAATGGTGTGATGGCATGATAAAAAAATATGCCTCTCTTGTGCAATACTTCATTCCACAGAAGAATGTATTATCATGTCCTTCAGGGAACACTACAAAGTGTTCCATCTAAAATGGAAGAGACAACTTTATGCCACATACGTGATACGTCCAGGGTCTTTTGATTGAAGGTCCCAAACAACGCTTTGTGCAAACTGTATAATAGTCTGTCCAACGTACAGACAAGTCTCTAGCATCCAGGATTATCAAACTTTCAATCTTCTTGTGCTTTTAGTGTTCAGTTTGGTGGAAGATTCAGTTGACGTTAATTTTAATTAATTCAAGTTAATTTGAATCATCTCAAATGATCAAGGGATGCAGTTAAAAACCCAGCATGTTTCTATTTGTTGATAGAAAACTGAAGAGTGCAAAAGTACAAAGGATAAAGGTATGTCATGGATGGTATTATGCACAATCTAGGACATTACAGATCCATACAAGGTGACCAGAAGTGTCTCTGTCTTCATTTCGTTTCTTCTTCCCTGGAGTGGAAGAAGCAATATTCTCTGTCATAGATATATGCCCTTCAGTTGCAGGGAGAAACTATTGTACATGGACAAGAAATTATTTGACTCCTTTCCTCACAGTGCCCATTAACTGATCTCTCAGCAGCATAACACAATAGAGTATGATTGCCAATGTGAAACCGCAAGTAAAACGTTCACTGAGCATTTCATATCCAAGAGAGTCAAACAGTTGGCTCTGGGCCCTGACTACAGCCGTGATACAATCAATTGAATACTTTCTCAATCAACGACCTCATTTTGAAGACAGTCAATAAGAAAATACATTTTTCTTTTTTACTAAAATTGCGAGTCAGCTGGAGTTCTTTGCAGTCTTTCATGCATGATATTCCTAAGAATCCAGTATGCCTTGCAATGAAAAGCGGATAATAGTCTTTTAGTGTTTTTCACTAAAAGATCATATTGTCTATGGACATACAGTATTAAAGTATTAAAAAAATGTCATATCCATTCTAAAGCTTTTGCTTGTGATACACATCTCCTTCTAAACTTTTCCGGAGTGTAGCACTGAAAATAATGAACTCCAACATCTACCCTCCAATATTCATTGAAAACATCTAAATACAGCTCTATGACAATATATACTGCACCATACACTCATCTGGCAATGTCTCTTAACCCATTCTGACCTGAGATCAGATTCATACGAGGTTTCCACTGGACACACACTGGTCTGATTAACCCATTCTGACCTGAGATCAGATTCTAAAAATGTCAGTCGTTCTTAGATTTTTCAAAAATAGCAGACCTACAAGCTCATAGCGCGCCACTCGGTGGCGCGATATGAGCTTGTAGATCTGCTATTTTTCAATACATAAAGCGTAACATGATGCTAACACCAAAATGGGTGCCCGGTCAGAATGGGTTAAATATAAATAATTCAGTCTATAAATGGTAATTCGGTCAGCCAAAGACTACAGTATAATCTTAAAGGATAAAGTGTTTCAGTTGTCCACAAATATATATAGTAAATGCCACTTTCTCAAAAGACATAACTTTTTGCAATGAAACTCGAAAACAAAGTAAAGCCCAAATTATACTCTCTGTGTCCATGTAGGCGCAAGGGTCCACATGACGTACATTTTGTTACCACCTCATTGCCACATGCACTAGAAAAGCACAATGGAAGCTCTGTTTGAGGAGAGGTTGAGTGACGATATCCATTGCAACCTGCAGCTCTATCACTCATCAATAGAAGATTATAAAGATGCATGAGCTCGGTTCAGGGCTCTCCCCAGGTTGGCAAAGGGAGAGTAGCGCCCAGGATTACAGCTTAGGCAATTGGCACCGGGTGAAAAAATGGGTTTCACAAATCGTGGGTTAAAAAAGAAAAGAGAAAAAAAGACTATAAAGACAACCAAATGTGCTTCAATTCTCTGAGAGTGATTTTCCTGATAGTTGGAAGAGATGAAAGTGTGTGCAGTGCAGGCAGAAGTGGAAGTATCTGCCAGACTGATTCAGTGTAGTGTGCATGCGTAGAACCTGCAGACACCAACATGTAGTGTATAGAACCACATGTTCGTCCACTGTACGCAGACCCTCGCCACTACACAGACGTACAAAGTATAATCAGGCCTTAACAATGAGGACTTTACTGGGTAGTCGAGTCAACTCAGTCATTAGCCGCAGTAAAGACATGTGAATACAGCTGCCCTAAAAATGAATACAAAATCACATGTGGTATGGTATGATGGCTCAGCTTTCATTGACCCTCCTTCCCAACAACAACAACAACCTCCATTTACCTGTTAATTATTCCTTTAATTTGGGAGTCTTTCTCCACTTGCTGTCGCTGTAGCCTCCTCTCACTGTCGTCAAGGCGATTCTGGTACTGCAGGAGGATTTTATTGGTCGTCTGTTCCTGTGTGAGGAGCCTCCTCTCGTACTCCTCCAGCTTTCTGTGGGACATCACCAGGCGTTCCTTCAAGGAGTGGATCTCGTCCTCGTACTCGCGTACCTGAGGCAGAACAAGAAACGCACACACAGAGAGCAAACTTGGATGTTCTGGTACTGTAGGTTCAAAAAGGTTAAGGGTTGAAGTCTGTACACACTGATACCAGGGTGGGAATGATCCCCATTGGCTGATGGATTTGAAAATCCCCTCGCCACACGCGTATATCTTTTCTACGTCCGACCATAGACAACATGGTAACGCCCCGTCTGCCACTGATTGGCCTACCGTCACTGCCGGCCTTACCAGAGTTTCCTCCGAGGTGGAAGATACATGCTGGATAGTCTGCCGTGAGGTTACTTAGTGGTGGGAAATATAAATATATAATACAAGTACGAGAATGACAGCTTGGCACGCGCAACAGTAACTTTTATTTTCGTAGAAGAGGCAAACTAATATTGTTTATTCTGTTTATTTTTTTACTGCCTGTTTATTTGTATACATGTGTAAACTTGAAACATTATTGTACTGTAAAAAGGTCTCTTTTCCCATGATCTTTATCTTTTTTAGTATAATAGTATTAGTTTACTATAATTAGATTAATACACGATAATCAACACTAACACTTTAATTTAAAACACAGCCATATCGAATCATCGTATACATGTTCAATCAATTATTCAATCAAAGCAAACGGCACAAACAATGTTAGTTTGCTTCTTCTATAAAAATCCAAGTTACAAGTTACTGTCGCGTGTTGCCATTCTCTTGTACTTGTATTATTTCCCACCACGGAGTACCCTTGCATCTCGGGGGACAGGCAAGACAGGCAGTGTCGGTAGGCCAATCAGAGGCAGGCGGGGCATTACCATGTCTATGCTCGGACGTATAATAGATATACGCTCGCCACATCCATGAATTAACCAGCCACAGGTCTGTTACCTTCCACAAGATGCTATCATGCTAGTAGATCAGAGACATCAAAGTTTTAACAATATTTGGCTGGTGATCTGTCTTCTTGGTAAAACCAAATCTCAAGTGATTCAGTAGCAATTGAAATGACTTGATGTTCCTCCACAGTGAGGAATAGGGGGTAAGGGTTTCATAGTTGACACCTATTTGAATGTCATTCTGACATTAACTTTCTCTTATTATTCTCCATCTCCAACTGAGTAATTTATTGACTATTCACACCCTCCTACTGAAACGATAAATAGTTGAATAGCTCTGATACGTACCCTGTCCATGCGGGACTCATCCATGCTCTTTGAGTACTCCTTCAGTTTGAACTCTTCACGGTCAATCCGTGAAGAGTTTGCAATGTCAGCAGAGAGGTGAGGCATGTTGGAGACCCAGGCCACTGTCCTCTCGTTAGCTGGGGTTGGAGGATTGAGTGTTGAGGGAGACTGGGATCCCTGGGAGAACAAAATAATGTGAAAGGGAATTTTGTGAATGTGAATTCATTATGTGATATGTTTGTCCAGTGAATGATCCATGATTTTTTGCATTTATTTGCAACTCTTGAACCTTAGTCAAATCATCTATTGTAACTATATGATCAAGTGTCATCATATCCTACAGTACTCATTGAGGTACAAGGCACGAAATGCATGGCCATATAAAGATAACTTTACATTATATAGACATAGTAGTGCATTTAAACAATTGGTCTTCAACAGGGGGTCCGGGACCTCTAGGGGGTCCGGGACCTCTAAGGGGTCCTCGGAGAAACTACAGGGTGTGTGATGGTGAACATGGTGATGGTGAACATTAGCCGAAAATAGCAGATCTACAAGCTCCCAACGGCTCGCGGCTTAATCATAGACTCTGAAACAAATCAAAGACAGAGAAAGGATCATTCAGAGTGACTAATGAAGGGCTTTCTGAATCACCTGTTTGCTAATGGTGGGCTTGAGTAGATGTTGCTGTTGTGTCTGTGTCTGTGTCTGTGGCTGCGGCGGCGGCTGCGGCTGCTGCTGCTGTTGCTGTGGTGACTGCTGAGTGCTCTGATTGGTGCTTCCCTGCGGACTTTGGCTCTCTCTGACAGAGCTCTGTTGGTGGGGCAGGCCCGGGGCCGTGTTATCTTTCACAGACAGCTGCCGGGACCCCTGCTGTTTGCCAGCGTAGCCCGACTCTGGCGACTGGAGGAGATTCCCGCTCTGCGGTCGCGTTTTTGGTGGTGCGGCGGGCGCCGCGGCGGAACTGACAGACAGCTGATGGGAGGCCTGGGATTTGACACGTTGAGTGGGAGGCGGGGCAACGGAACTCTGGCGCACAGGTTGGACTGTGGATGGGGGAGTGGCCAGGGATGAGTGAGACGTACCCGTCTGGGAGGCCATGCCCAGGTTGTCCTAAATAGAACACATTAAATGTTCCTCCGATTAAACAAATAAATGAACAGACACAGGTTAAGACTAATGTAAGGGTCGTGTTTGATGCCATAACAACATCATATGTAGTATAGCAGGTAGTAGTATATCTCTGCTGTCACCTGTCGGCCAGAAACCAGCTAACTCCAAAATGTAAGTTTACTTACATAAGAATGAGAGGGGGTGGACTGGAGTGGAGTTAGCTGCTTTAGCAGACAGTTTGAGGGTCCAATATAGTTAGCTGGTTTTGTCAGTCCTAAGCACTTTCTAATTTCATTGGTTCAACAGACATAAAGGGTGTTAGAGGGTATGTGCATGACATCATCATCATATCCGGGAACGCCTACTAAGTGGCAAAATGTTACTTTCTGGCCTTGACAGCCCATACATCCACACAGAAAAGTCCTATCTGATTGCATTAAATTACATTAAACGATGTTAAACTCACTTTGTCACTCAATTTGACAGCCACTTTATGTATGCGCATAGCCTCTATAGTATAGAGGGCATGCGCATGCTTAAAGTGGCTATACCCTCTATAGTATAGAGTCTATACTATAGAGGGTATAGCTATAGAGTCTATAGCATTGAGTTATTAAAACAAATTGCAATGACCGATGTGAAGTGAGGGGTGCTCTTATCATCATACATCATCATACATCCTCACATTCCGGCCAATCAGAATTTGCGTCCTCACCTTCGTCTTCAATATTTGTGTTACGCAATGTGTGTGTTTATACGAACACTCATTCATTGTCAATGGGAGTTAATGTTTATTTAGGACAAAGTTTGTGTTAGCACGTACAACACAAGCTGGACATATGAGGGGCTAACGCATTTAGTTAGCTGTTTTCTGCCGGACAGCGGCGAATACTGTATTACTGTGTACATGTACAGTATGTACCTGTATTATGGACATCTGCCTCCGTCCATGATCGGCCCTGCTGTAGTCATCGCTGTAGCTGTGTGAGTGGATGATGCTGGGTGGGCCCAGTTGACCATCCCTGGTCCTGAGGGTGGACAGGTCCTCGCTGCGGGAGAAGCCTCCGTGTGCAAACTGGGGGATGTAGGCCTGGTGGGAGTCCTGTTCTGGAGCCAGTAGCAGAGGCGGCGGTGGCTGGGCCCGGCTATGCTGGTGGTGGAGCTGTGACTGCTGCGGCCCGTCCGCCGTGGCCAGATGGAACAGCGGGTTCTGGAAGGAAAGCGGGTAGCGCATGGCGGCAGCCTGCTGTTGTTGCTGCTGGGACAGTGAGTCGGTGGTGGTACCCATCTGGCTCAGCTGGCTCAGCCGAAGGCCGCCCGAAATGCTCGACCCGCCAGAGCCGGCCGACAGTCGCCCGCCGGCCCGCAGCTGGCTGCTCAGGCCCGAGCCCAGGCCGCCACCGCCCCCGCTGCTCAGCCCACCGAAGCTGCCCATGCCGGCGATGGAGGCCTGGGAGGGGTTGAGCATGACCACCGACTGCAGGTTAGACACGCTGTTCATTCGGGAATCCTGGAGGTTCATATACGTTTTTATTGACACTAAGAACCTAAGTAATAAGGGATTATAAGAGGCCGGCGTGCCTGCTATGTTATTCCGTGGTCACGGATGATATTATGGGGGAGGGTGGTGGGGTGCTTTTACCTATAGAGGCCTGAATTGTTATTTCCCATGAAATACCGCTAGAAATTGCGCGAGTGAAAAAGAAAAAAAAAAAGAACAAGATGATGATCTACAGTCTTATATTATTCACTGGAAAAGGCTATTAAGCATGGCCCCTATGCAGGGTCACCTTAAGTTCCCTTTGGCTCAGTGATTTGGCAGACCTACTCAATGGAATGGTAATTTCTCAGCTCAATGTAGAAACTCACCTTGGGGTCCGGGTCTGTAATGTCAGAGCTGCTTGTACAGTAGGCTGGGCTGGATCGGGCCAGTGGAGGGCGGGGAACATAGAAAAGGTCTTTGGAGGCGGCTCGATGGAGATGGTCACGTTCCTGGAAACTCAGCTGGGAGCGGGATGGCATAACCCCTCCACTGGTCACCCCAGAGGTAGGGGAAGGCAAGCGAGTGATATCTATGGAACTGGAGAAAGGCAACACATGATCAATCATAGAATAGCTGGAGGGGATGGCTAGTATGAAGTGATGTCAAGTCAAGACAGTTTATTCGTGAAGCACATTTAAAGGAGAATTCCGCACTAGCCGTTTTTTTTACCGAATTCTGTAGATTATGTGTATTAAATAATAAGTTCTAGGGCGCTGGTCCTTTAAGAAAAGGTAGGTGGGGTCTTACACCGGCTGTCGTCTTTGCGGAAGTGATAGGCTACAACAACAACACTCCATGGACTCACTTTTCACATCATCTAGAACAGATGCAAAAATTATCTATATATATAATATATAAAATAAAATACAATTCGCGCAATTGAATTATTATTCAATTATTATTCAGAGCACAGAGCGTAAATGCACTAATTCGGTATGGAACACTGCATGTTTTTCTTGTTTTTGTTTACTAATATGTGACTGTGGCTGGGAAAAAGGGACGCCAAAGTGAAAAGGCAGAAAATGGGAAAATAAATTCTGTTTTTGTGTTTTTCGTTTTCTTTTTCATATTAACACAGTTTGAATGTTGAAGAAGGTTTTCAGTCCAACAGATAGTTGATTTAAGTCATTAAATCATTACATTTATGTGGCAAAGTATGCTTGTTTTTTTTTCGGTAACTTTACCCGTGTTTTGGGGGCGGAGATGTGCAGGCTCTGAGATTTGCATATGGTTTGGATTGGTCTTACGACGTGCTTGTGTTTGTGTTTGTAAACAATTATTCTTCAACATGGTTATAGTAACTCGACATCTCAACCCACAATGGATCTCAAGCAAAAGATGACGTCGAATACCGTATGAACATTATGTATTTGGTGTTTTGAATTTATTTGAAGCCATCTGATGACAAAATGGCATTATGAAAGCATAGGTGCTCATTGAAGCCGTTATTCAAGAAACAAGAGCCACATACATACCTATTGAGATCCCTCATCATGAGGTTCTGAAACTCAGAGGACACCCCCCTGTTAAAGCTAGGTCGTGACAGCAGCCTTTCTGTCTGTCTCTCCTGAACCCTGTCTGTCTGGTGGCTGGGCTGCCTCTGGAGGTGGGGGTTGCGCAAAGCCATGCTGATGTCATTCAAGAGGCGGGGCAGCGGACCCAGTTTGATGATGGCATCCTACAGTTAATAGAGGGAAAATAAGTTGCATTTTGACATTCAGCTTAACGTTAGAGCTATACAACACATGTGACGAGTGGTAATGACTCTGAGTTGTAGGCATGTCTGTGTCTTACCTTGCTGAGCTGGGCTATAACCTCCCAGAGGAGACTGTGCAGTATTGACAGTTCTCTTCCCAGGTCGATGTAGCCCTCGAAGCCCCCTGCATTACTAACACTGTCTACGTTGGAGATCTCATACAGGAACTGCTGCATGGAGCCCCATTCCATTTCTAGAAACTCGTTCATAAAGCTCATGTACTCCTCTTTAGTGCCAAACCTGGGGGTAGGAGGGAAAACAGTGGAAGGAAGGCGGATGTTAGAGGGGGAGGTGAATGGTGAGTGGATAAGAATGACAAAAAAACACTTTTGCCTTGTTGCACTTTATACTGTAGTTCTATTTCATGCTGTAGTTGGAAATAGATCAAATAATCCGTGGGTATATTCATCCATCCATCCATCTTCAACCGCTTATCCGTAGTCAGGTTGCGGGGGCAACAGCTCCACCAGAGTGCTCCAGACTTCCCTCTCCAGCAACATTAGTGACTTCCTCCTGGGGGATTCCGAGACGTTCCAAGGCCAGTGAGTCGATGTGTTTCCTCCAACTGCGCCTTGGTCTGCCCCGGGGTCTCCTCCCAGTGGGACGTGCGTCGAGGAACTCCCTAGGGAGGCGCCCAAGAGGCATCCTAACCAGATGCCCGAACCACCTCAGCTGGCTCCTTTCCAGGCGAAGGAGCAGTGGGTATATACCATATCAAATTAACAAGACATTTACATTTAACTGCATAAACAAAGGCCTAAATTCACAGTAGTAATTCAAAGAAACTGACTTGGAGAAGTTCGCCAGGTTCTGCACCACTTTAGCGATAAGGGTGAGGGTGCGTGACGTCTGCTCATCGGGGTACTCCTGGGTGAGGTTGAAGAGGGAGGGAGACATGACGGCGGGACACAGGAAGCGCAGGAAAAGGGAACCGCTGATGAGGCGATCAGCAATGTCTTCTCTCCCCCTTTCTGCACAGCGCACTCTCCAGGAGGCGAAGACTTCCTTGAGCTCTCGTGGAAACACACTATTGAGATAAAGATAATTATGTGTTGGCTACCAAACTTATGGACTGATTGTCTTTATTACTGTGTGAAAGGATTTCTTTGTTCATAGCTGATACAAACTTGCATTGAGAGGTTGTAGATGTACAATTCTTTCTCTATATAGGTATACCACGGTTAAAGTGATATAAAAGGATCGAAACAGCTCACTGGAGCTTGAACACTGAATCCTTCACATATTCAAATGATGCATTCCGAAGTCGAGAAATTCTTCCAGGATTGGGTACCATCCAGTTCAAATATTCTTTGTGATAAGTTGCTGTGAGTCCCATGGAAGCACAATATAACAAATCACACTAAATTGCATTGCATTTGCTGAATACTGACCAATGGGAGTTGACAATCTTGCAGAGTGCCAGTTCACAGCACATACGGAGATTGGCTTGGTGGTCTGGGAGCACGGAGGGCGGGGTCCTCATGGGATCCACCTCACAGTTCTCCTCTGATTCATACAAGGCCCTTATGAACTCCCCTGTGAAAGAATAGCATGAAGAACAAAGCTGTACATACATCAACAAGATCCCTTTAAATGAGCTAATTACACATTCAAGGGTAAAATGCTGAATTGAATGTTACTACACCTCTCATAGTGAAGTTAATTAAAAGATGATGATGGTGGTGATGATGATGATGATGATGATGATGATGATGATGATGATGATGACGACGATGACAAATACAATGATGTTGATTTCTATAAAATAATACTTATTTACTAGCAATTATTGCTGTCATTTTGAAATTCGTAAAGTCTCTCACATCAGAATTCCAATCAAAATGTAGTTCTTACATTTGAAATGAAATTTGATTGAAGGAGTTAAATCACCCACTTATACCTATAGCATCCTTGAGGTACTTATGTCCAATCAGTTTGAGGTACTCTTCTATGGCTTTGGTGGCCAGAGTGTTCTCTCTGAAGATAAGGTGTTCTCGGTCGATGAATCGGTCTACCTCACACATTGCCATGTCCGACAGGAAATCCTGGAATACAAACAATATTTGTTGTTTGTATATTACAAATAAGTTTAGATTTCTCAAGCCATCTGGCCGATTTCCATTGGTTCAACAAAGATCAAAGCAAAAGTTCACTTGTAAAATACTGCTGGTGTAATAAATGCACAATTTAGTATACTCAAATCTATTAAAAGAAGATCACATGGGATCTTCCTCTTAGAGGAATCAATGTGCTGTACCTTAGCTTTCCCTGTGCTCTGCAAAATGTGCACCAGTGCACAGGCCACCTCCTCTTTGCTCTTGACACTCAGCACAGGCTCCAGAACAGCGCACAGGGTTCGATAATTATTGGTGACATACTCTGCAAACTCCTTGTACAGCTCCATGGGCAGGATGCTCATGGTCTGGTAGCGGGATTTTAGGCGTATGGATGCATTGATGATCTTTCCTCCTCCTCCACCAGCTCCCTTAGTGAGGACGCTAGGCTGGATGACCGGGTACCACTGCTCAACGAACTGTCGGCCGGTGATGCTTGAGATGGGGATGCTGACCAGCCCCAAGTATGTGCTCTTTTCCTTAAAAACAAAGGAAGCGATGAGTCATAAAACTATTCTTATGATAGAAAAAAGGTGGAGGTACTGTAAAAGGCCACAAGAACCCTGGCTTTTATAGCATTTTATTTTGCAATTTATAAAATATATATATTATACAGATAATAATATAATAACAACTATCTGTGGTCTGCGTTCCCTACTTTTACTTAGCATGCTGCTTAGCAAAATGTAGGGAACATCTTATGTGTGGAGCCATTAACGCCAAGATTAATTGTATTCCATTTGTTGCAATAATCTACTTAATGAAGTGAGTGTTCCTGACTGAAGTTTACACGCTTTTCCAAAATGGGGAATATTGTATTTTTGTATGGGTTATATATGGCTGTTGTTGTCAGTGTACTATTGCTGACACATCCTCATCAGGAATACCATATCCAGACCAATAACGTGACATCCTGCATGTGGCGTGAGCTGTGATTTGTCTATTTACGTGGGGACCGTGTCCGTATAGGCTACCAATAATGTGTAGACTTAGAATAGGATATAGCACTGTTATGCTATGCTATTATCACAGCACAGACTTATAGTCTGGTGATATGTAGGAGGACCCTAGGCAGGACGCAAACCATAGTCCTAGAGACATCCAAGTGCCTGCAATCCCCCAAGAACACAAGGCAGGTGGAGCCTCCTGTTGGCTCTGGCATAGAGAAAGGACAATAGCTGGAAGCCTAGATGAGAGGGGCAGTGATTTGGCCATTCAGCTGCATTGGCCTCCTGTTATTTTTAGCATTGATTTTAAAATTCTCGTACTTGTTTATAAAGCTCTCAATAGTCTCGCACCTTCCTACCTACATGACTGCCTGCCTAAATATGTTCCAAACCGCCCCCGCAGGTCTTCCACTGCTGGCCTGCTCGCTGTGCCTAAAAACATGGCAACTAAAATACAAAGTGAAACGGCGTGGAACAAACTCCCACTAAACCTTCGACAGGCAGCCTCTGTAGACATTTTTAAAGCACAGCTCAAGACCTACTTCTACACTCTTCCTTTTAGTTGATCTTTTAAAATCCTTGTTATTCATGTCCTCACTGCATTGCATTACTGCTATTATTTTAATGTTTTATGCCTTGCTTTTCTTTTCTTTTTTTCTCCATTGCTCTGTAAAGCACTTTGAGCTGCATTTCATGTCATGAAAGGTGCTATACAAATAAAGTTGTATTATTATTATTATTATTACCCTTATTATTATTGTTATTATTATTATTAATAATAATATTAATAATATTATTAATATTATTATTGCTGACCCACCAACTGGAGAGTGTTGTGGTTAAGGATCGAAACACTCTAAGAAGGTTGGGGACCACCTGATGACCTCTCTTCCAGGCCAAGGCTTTATACATAGATGGATTATAATCGCATCTTTGATGTATTTACAAACTGAACTCCCTGGGCAACCACTAGGAAAGTCTGGAATGGCAACCGAGGAAGGTCGGTGACGCTGGAGAGACAGCTGACCACCAGGAAAGACTGGCAGGGTAACAAACCCCTGTTGCAGCACTCGCAAGAGGGCACCACGCAAGCTACAGAATGTACAGAAATGAGCAATACCCCAGAGTCTCCTGAGAGGAGGGGAGGAGAGAGACTCGCTAGCCGCTAGGACAGATTCAATGGCAACAACAACGACAAGAGAAGGCTCAAACAACCCAGTGATTTGGCCAATCACTGTTGACCCGACAAATGGAGAGTGTTGTAGTTAACGGTTGAAACACTCTAAGAAGGTTGGGGACCACCTGATGACCTCTCTTCCAGGCCAAGGCTTTACCCATTATAGATGGATTATAATCACATCTTCGATGTATTTACAAACTTTAGGACACATAAAACATATTACCCCAATCAGTTATCTTTGTCTCAGAGAGGGTATTTAGCATAAAACTGGTATATGTCAATCCCCATGACAATATAAATCTACTTTGAGTAGCAACATAGGTTCAAAATGAAATATTTCATTAATTTTAGATCAGATTAGATCAGATTTCCACATTACATAATCTCCATCAGTCTCCTCTCACCTTGCGTCTTTTCTTGTCTGTCTCCTTGTATAGGTGAAGGCGTAGGTTGCGGACAGCTGGAAGGTTGTTGAATTCAAAGTGCTCGCCCCAGAAGACTGTGTCAGTGCGGGGTTTGCTGGTGGTGCGTGCATACAGCATGTCATCCAGGCAAAGTTCGCAGTAGTACCGCTTTTTGGCTGGAAGTTCACGGGCCTCGATGATCCAGAGTTTGAGCACATTGTCTACCCTCCGGCTGTTGTCCTGTGAAGTCAAACTTGTTCATGAAGTGCTTTTAACAAACTGGGTGTGTCGATCACAAATATAGGTACTGTAACATTAAAATAAATTATAAATAAAAAAAAGTGTTTGTGCATCTTGGAATGTGTGTTTGCTTGTGTGGGTTTGTGTAAGTGTGACTTTTTTGTGCATACATGTTTGTGTGAATATAGTGTAAGAGCACCAGTGCACTGGGAAGTTAACAGAAGAAAGGAAAAATAAGAGCTGATAAGTTGGGCATTAAAGCAGACTGCAAGGTACAGAGTAATAAATAGGTCTGCAGTCTGGACCTACGTACTGAAAGAGATGAAGGCAAGATGATGAAAGTACAAAGGGGAATACGAGACAGGGAGAAAGATAAGAGAAAGAATGGTCCCAGTGGGTGAAAAAAAGGAAGAATCCATCTGTGTATGAAAAGAAGCCAGTGACACGATGAATGTGCTGCCAGGATGAGAGGCACAGGATGTATTTATGAATTGTAATGTTACTGGAGGAAGCTGCATTTTCTGAGAACGATCACAAAGCCCCAGCTATATTTGACATTCCCCTTGGGAGTAGAGAGTTCTGCATTGATTGCAGAGACCAATGTTTTAGTCAGTGGGGACACCATGGAGAAATCAAACCGCATTCTTAATCTCCACATGGTGTTAAATGGTCTGCATTTATAGACATTTCCAGTCAACTACTGTAGTAGGCCTGTAAGTGCTGTACAATGTACAGTACTACACATTACCCATTCACATAGCGATGGCGTAATCAGACATGCAAGGGCGCCTGCTCCTTGGGAGCAGTTCAGGGTTCAGTATCTTGCTTAAGAAAACTTCGACATCATGAAACAGAGAGGAGCAGGGTATCGAATAGGAACATTTCGGTTCCAAGACGGTTGCTCTACCTCCTAATGAAGCCACTGCCCCCTTCTTAAAAGGGCACCCAAATCCCATTGTATTGAAGTTGAGGACATAACAAACAAACAACATTTTGGAGTGTGTTTTGTGTCTTTTGTTTTTTATCTGTGACATCACATACTTCTCAGAATCTCAGTTCACTGGAACCAGCCACATGCTTCACAAGATTTAGTTCAGCCTCTAACTTTATTCACTATTGTATTCACCATCAAAAACTCAAATATTTTCAGACAGTACTACTGTAATACAGGTTAAAACAAATGCAAAATGAAGTAAAGAAATACCAAACATAACAAACAAAGGTAATTGACATCAGTTGGAGGGGCCTGCTTTCTGTCCAGGAAGAACTGAGATTCACTTAAGCCTACAGCATGTCACTGAAATCACATAAAAAATAAAAAGTAAACACTCATGTTTATTATGTCCTCAACTAAATTAGGATTTGGTCCTCGCAGATTATGTGTTATGAGGATTTTAAGTAGTCCCAACTGCACTTTTTGCGCTTCAAATATTCTTGGTACCTTCTTTAATATGTTTTTTTCCTACCCGATTTCGCACCAGTGAGGGGTGGGAGGTGCTGGGTCAAGGTCAAGTTTATTTGTTGGGGGCCGTCTGGACGGCAGACGGCTGTGGAACTTGAAGGACAATGGGAGTTTGCTAATTCACAACAACTACTACTACTTTGGTATAACTGACTGACAAGGTACCATTTGAGTGGGAAAAACCTTACATATACTAAATTGTTTATAGGGTCAATATAACTAAAATAATATAGCCTTTCCATGAGTATCTTTTTATATATTTCAGACAGTCAATAGCATATTAAGTTATGAATCTTGAACCCATTAAAGCAACTAAAATTATTCTAAAGGTTGTTTGCTGTAGTAAATAAGGTAGTGTGTTTGAATCTGCATACAGGGCACTCGCCCTACCACCCCTGACTGGTGCGAAATCGGGTAGGAAAAAGGGGGAGGCAGTATAGAGACCAGGATTACTACATGTTTTTGTGAGGGTACCTACCCTAGGCCTAGGGGACACGGGGTGAACATGCAAACTCCTTTTGCCCACCTCACCTACAGTAGGTTATGAGAGAACACGCCCCCCCCCAGCGCCCACAGCGTTCCTGGCAGGAATGGAATCCAGGAGTGACAGTGCTGTTGTTCCTTCCACATGACTGTAAGTCCTCACATTGTTATTTATGATTGTCTTCACTCATCTGTATAAATGCTAATCAAATATTGAAGGATGTAGTTATGGCTGTTTGCCTTGGAGGCAGAAAATTCTCAAAATTTAGTTTAGTTAAGTTATTGACAATTGAGCATCCCCGCCTCTGCAGTGAGTCTTGTCTCTGCAGATGTATCTAGTTCCGGATGCAAAATGCTTGTTGTTTGCGAGAGCCCCTGTATGGAGTCCTTGAAGCACCATGATGCAGCCAGGAACCCAGAGCCCCTGTATGGAGTCCTTGAAGCACCATGATGCAGCCAGGAACCCCTACAGCCTCAGCATCTGGATGAGTCATTCAGCTCTGCTGGCATTTTGTCTCTGTTTGGCTCTGGAACTTGTGGTCGACTGGTTGCACATTTTATTGTACGCCTGTCTTTTTGGAATCTGAGAGAAAATTGGGATGTGTTACCTTAGAGACATCCTTCATGTCTAAAGGGCTACGTTCCAACTAATGTACTTTGGGGGGGGGGGGGGGGGGGGTTGGAAATAAAAATCATCTACATACTGTGTGTGTGTGT
>NC_137868.1:21805377-21907877 GCF_963924005.1 Protomyctophum bolini | reverse complement strand
CAACTACCGCCCTGTTTCTATTCTATGTTCTATAGAAGATTATAGAGAGGTTATTATAGAACAGGTCGAAGGTTATAGAGAGGTTATTATATGAACAGGTCGAAAAAGTGTCCTGATGGGAAAGAAATCACACCCGTGTGAAGTGAGGGGCGCTCTTATCAGCATATACATCATCATACATCATCTCATTCCGGCCAATCACAATTGACGTCCTCACTTTTCTGTCCTCACTTTTTATCCTCAATAGGTACATTTCTCAGCCAATCAAATTATCGCTATGTGGTGCTCAGCCAATCAAATCGTCACTATGGGGTACACACACAAAGCTGGGCACAGGAGCGGCTAGCGCCCCTCAATAATAATAATAACATCCCACTCCACTAACAGCTGCTTACTCTATTTTACCGACTACATCAAAACATGAGGTGAACTCGGGCAAATACTGCGGCATGGTCATCTGGGATCTCCAAGGCAGTGTAAATAACTCCATACTGATTGATAAGTTGGATGAGATCCTGTCACCTCACCAACCAACTCACAGGTGGTGAGGTGAACAGAACCCTGTCCTCACCCCTCCCATTGAGCTGCGGTGTTCCTCAAGGAAGCAAACTAGGGCCTTTACTGTGTACGTAAACGACATGCCATCGACATGTTCTGCAATTTTTTCCTGTTCGCAGATGACTCAGAAATCCTGCTTTAAAGGATAAATTGCATGTTGAGAAAGTCCTCAGCTCTGAACTCGGTAGATACGTGTGCAGCTGGCTCACTGCTAACAAACTATCATTACACCTGGGAAAAACTGAATACATTTTTTGGGGGGTCCAGAATTAACCTCTGCAAGGCCAAAGACTTCACGGTCAAAGTGGGTGACAATGTTATCATAAGATGAAATTATCTAAAGTACCTGACCTGGAATGATATCATAAGGAAAGATAATTCTGTCTCTCGTGTCGAAGACAGTGTGCAGATTGCAGATTGTTTCGTTGTTTTACCACAACATCTTCACCAGTCACGACCCACCAGTGGGCCCCAGCCCATAGGTTGAAGATGGCTGTACTAACCTGTCTTGGTCTGCACTGCGGAAGCGGGGGAGGATCATGTGTCGGAAGCTGCTGGTGCGGTCCAGTTTGGGCTGACTTTTAGCCCTCTTGATGGAGCCCTTCAACCTTCTACTGAGGAAACTCTGGAAGGGGAAGGAGAGGAGGACCAATGAGCAGTCGTGGACAAGGAACTGAGTACATTTACTTGCTCATTCTGGTGTTTTAAGCATTATATTATACTTTAGCTTTTGAAAATTAGCAGATCAACAAGCGCATAGCGCGGCACAGAGTGCCGCGCTACGAGCTTGTACTGTAGATCTGATTTTTAATCGCGAAAATGTGGCGCAAATCTTTTTAATAGACAGTATATTCTTTCAGAGCGAACGTTTTTAACTCAAATCTTTGCTTCTGGGGGGTACCTGGAACAACATATTTTCAGATGGGGGTCCACGGCCAAATACATATAATTCTGGGGGTCCTTGACATGAAAAAGGTTTAGCACCACTGACATAGAAACATAGGTTTTTCAGAAAACTGTTAGGATATTGTAAAATACTTAAGTAAAAGGGAAATTTAGTATCTGTACAGTATTTTGTATTTTTGGATATAGGAAGGGAAAAAACGACACTATGGATTACTCACTGAATTACTCAATACATTTTGAAACTCGTTTCAAAGGTAGTGAAAATAACCAATGTGCAAGCTCACCTTTCACTATTATTGCAATTTATGTGCTTTTAAAGTATTACAATGTACATGAGCTTAAAAAATACTAGCAGTACAAATTATTTAAAAAAAAAAAAAGTTTTAATATCAATGCATTGCTGTATTGATAGAAATGTAGTGGTGTCCATCATTATTATTATTATTATTATAGAACACAATTTGTCTTTAAAATGTAGTGGAGTGAAATTATGTAGGAATACAAATACTCAAGTAAAGTGCAGATACTCAAAGAATGTACTTAAGTACAGTACTCAAGTAAATTAAGTACTGTACTTTTCGCCACAGAGGAGAGGGGAAGTGGGTGAATGAGGGTAAAAGATGGATTCACACTTCACAGTAAGGGTTTGTGGACATGATTAAATAAATACATAAATAAACTAACAAATAAACAAATAATCAAATAAAAGGTAAAAAATAAATGTCAGCTGTGCGTTTGTTTGTCCCAGAAAGAGGCCACAAGTTCTACAAAGACAATGTGAAATGCAGTAGAAATTAATACGATAAATGAAAAGTAACCGGAGGAAGATTCCATGTGCAGGCACACATGAAATGTGGTGCATGATGAAGAGAACCAATAATATGAATCTAAGGGTACGCCTACACACATCCATTTATGAGTTTATGAATGCTGAAGTGTCATAAGGTGGCCAACAGTGGGCAGCGGTGTACCATAGTGTAGAGATCATGTGCTAAATGTACACAGTTGTACAGTTTGTCCTATGTGAGGATCCATACTTTACATACAACAAATTAATGTTAAACCTCGATAGGACAGAATAGTTTCACAATATATCAACAGCTGTTTAAGAAAAATTAAGAAGACAAATGAAGGCAGAACATATTTAAAATGCTACTCAATAACAATTATAAATGTATTTGGTGGCATTTTTCGTTTAATAAAGAGTTGAAGGTGAGAGTGGGGAAATAAAGGATTAGGAATCATGTAGGTTTCTTAAAACAAGATTTCTAAATGGCAAAAGTGTCACAGTCACAGTCAATATGTAATGACCATTAAACTCTGAGAAGAATGTTGCATTTTTGTCTTAGTTTTTGTGTTTTTCTCACACCTTATATCACATACAGTACGTCCTACAGTATACTGTACATCTGCTGCTATGCTCACACACCTTTATGTCTTACCGCAGGTACTTATCGTACCTTGAGTCTTACTCAGGTACTATGTGAAAATATGTAGATATTTGGTTTATTTTCTTTTGTCTCTTTTCCCCCTTGACCCACCTCCCTGCTTCTTCTTATTCCCTTTCTTTTTTTAATGGAAATAACAATAAACTAATTTCGCCGACTGTAACCACCTGTTAACAGAACACACATGGATAGCACAATTGTTCCGTGGGTGAATCATGAGAAGGAAACGACACCCAGTCATTTGGAATTAATTGAATGCCTTTCAAGCCTGTCTTGGGGATATGACTAAATACTTGGCTCCATCTGTTGGTTCTATGCTAATGGTCTGAATGACCATGACCAATACTGGCTTGATTATCCAGTCTGTCTGACACTTAAAAGTTTGAAAAAGTATGCAACATCTAATCATAAAAGTCTGCAGCACGGTGAACCGCACAAAACTGAGGTCACACAGGGATTGGGAGGGGAACTTCTCTCCAGGAGGGCTTGTGTCACGTACGTACCTCAATAGGGGGCAGTGGTGCAATATATGGTCCCGCCACTGGACTCGGAATGGCGGCGGCCCTCCAGTCTCCTCCGCCCCAGTATGAGAAGGGGGGGAAAGAGGAGGAGACAGTGGGGGAGTGACGGGGCAGGGGGAGGGACAGTGAGGGGGAGAGGGGCAGCGAGGGGGGCAGCGAGCGGGGCAACGGGGGTGTGCCGGGAGCCTTCTTGGAGCCCCTGGGGAAATGGCGTGATGGCATGCCCACAGGGAGGGCCGGGCAAGGGGAGACAGTCAGTGGGCGTACGGGAGAGAGGAGAGGCGGGGTTCTACGCGAGCGGCACCCGCGGGTGTGCTCCGGAACCGAGGAAGGGGGCAGGGAGAGGGAGAAATAGTGGGACGGGGGCAGCGAGCGGGGGCGGGGCCAGCGGGGGTTACTCACGGATTGTCGGAAGGGTTGAGGGGGGGCGGTGGGAGGGACCTCCATGCTCGGCTGCTTAATCCCGGCGGCGATGCTCTTCCGCCGAGCGCGATGATCTAGGAAAGAAGCAAGTGGACAGGTGAGACCGAGACACTGTAGGTCAAGAGAGGCACAGTGGGGCTAAGACACGTAGACAAGTAGATTGAGAAACTGTAGGAGAGAAAAGGTATTTACAGAAATAAACAGACACAATAGTAGCTTTGTTCAATTTGATTGATGGAAGCGCCTGGAAGAATGAAAGCCGGAATGAAACAAGGTACGATCTAGATGGAGGTCAAAGGTAACTGGAAACCATAAAGTCACGTGGGCTTGCTATACCCTCAGCCTAGCAACCCGTCAAGGGGAAATGAACAAATGAACAAATGAACAAATGAACAAAACACGAGCGTGCGTGTGTGTGTGTGTGTGTGTGTGTGTGTGTGTGTGCGCCCCCACGTGCCTGCGGTCGTGGGTGCATGCATGCGTGCGTGCGTGGCTCAGCTACTGATAGAAACGCAGGGATAGATTTTATGCCGTGATGTCAGACAAAGCGAACATTAATAGTCTGCATGGAGTGCATGAACGGAGCAAAGGCCGGATGGACGGATGGACGGATGGACGGGGGGGGGGGGTGCATGGAGCAAGGGACGAGAGTGTAGTGAGCATTAAACAAACAAAACACTTATTGACTTCCGTCTGCGAGTCTGTGCCTAAAGCGGTGAATTATCCGGTAAGGGAATAAACCCTTCCATGAATGATAGTGTAAAGGCCCACAGGGTCTGGCTGGATCAGCCCACTCTTCATTCTCACCTACAGTACGTACAGTGCCCTGTAGGTCAACCATCACACTTGGAAGTTAACCCGTTAAGACCAGAGGCCGATTATGCCTTCCAAACCAGCAGTTATTTCAAGAGTTTTACAAAATGTTCAAAAATAGCAGATGTGTGACATGTAAGGATGCAACGATACATTTGAATTAACAGCGATACGATACCATGTATCACGATACTTGGACGATATTGGTTAATTCTGGCGATACGATTCAATTATTTTTAAATCGATACAGTAACTATTTAGCAAAAACATTAAATCTGTGTGAAACATGTGGATAGAGCAGGTTATTAAGGGAAACATTTGTTATTATGGATTTAAAGTAAACAGTGATTCTCTTGCAAATACATCTAGACATTATATTTGAACACATAATGGACAAACCTGCACCTTGACATGAACACATAGAGAAAATACATACATTTATCGATAGAACAAGTGTATTGATATGGAATGGAATGGTTTTATCTTTTTGAAATGGCTAAATACAAAGCACAAGTGCTTAGTATTGATACTAATTATTTGCATTGCAAAACGATTCGATATGGATTATTTGCATTTCAAAACGATACGATTTGATTGATACAAAGTCAAATGATACGATGTGTTGAGTTTCCATTTCCATTCGATTCTTGAAATTAAAATGGATTTTTCGATGCAGTTACTATATACACCCCTTGGCACGCTGTGAGCTTGTTATCTGCATTTCTTTTAATAGACAACACGCTAAAATGACAGAAGCTTTCCCAGTTTCCCAGTCTTAATGGGTTAAACTACTCTAACCAAGCCAAATTTCGAATCAATATTTGGGATATCATGTTGTCATAGAGTTTTCAGACTAGAATGACAGCAACAGTGTGAACTGTGGAATGCATTGTGGCTTTTCTCTTCATTCTTCCATGCCCTTTCCTCTTTTTATGCTGCAACAGCAGCACCTCTTGGGGTAGATCAATTCTAACCCCGTTACATTTGTAGCAGAATATTCTGACTGTTATGTTCTCTCTCTTATTGTATTCTGCCTCGCTGTCTCAGTGTGCCTGCTTCTGGTTCTCTATCTCATTCATGTTAAGTCATCCCTCAATGTCTCTCTACCAGAGTCTCTTTCTCTCTGCCAGCCTCTCATCAGACAGGCACTCTAATACTTGTGCACGCACACAGGCACGCAAGCACGCATGCATGCACACACGCACGCACACACACTTCCTCTCCCACATTGTTATTTTACATAATTCAAATAGTACATCTATCCTTCTACCTCTCTTCAGCCCCACATTATCTCTCTCTCTCTCTCTCTCTCTCTCTCTCTCTCTCTCTCTCTCTCGTGCTTTCTGTCTAAATTCACAGTTTCATAATTAAAGTGAGAAGACAACATACAGGGAACAAACTGTATGTACTGTAGCTGTATTTATTACCTCCCCAGTGGTGAATGGAGTGATAAAAGGACCAAAAGAGTACTACTTGTTTCTCTCTCTAATTATTTGAGGATGTGTACTGTACAAAGACAAAACATTAATTTTTGTATATTTTAGAAGGGAAAAATTATGAATTAACCACTAAGCCACTAAATGCGTTGTGATGCGCCGTGACATTGTAGATCCGCTGTTTTCACTTTTACACTATTTAGTATTCATATATTTTTAACATTTCTAGAAAATGGTTAAACGTATAGAGCAAAGTGGGGTCCCAGGGGGGGTTCCGTGAAGGGGTTCTAAATGGACCCTTACAGGTCTGTAACTCTGACAGTATGCAACTGGAATCACATTTAAACCACTGATCTATACTTTGAGTATTATGTCCAGTCTACCTCTACGTGCTGAACTGTCACTGCATCCACCTCGCTGTGGAAGGAATACTCCATTAACTACAAAACAAAGAACAGAAAAACAAGCTAAAATCTTTCAACAGTCCACAGAATGGCTGTGTATAGTGCGTACCAACCATAGACTGTAAAAAATATGGACAAAGCGTTCCCCGGGTCTAACATGAACGTAAAATGAAGCCTGTCAGTCCTTGAATTGTAAGTCGCCATCTTTCTAGATCCGTTTGGGCCCAGCTGAGCCATTGGCTGGCCCAGACAACGAGGCGGGACTTCCCCCCTTCTTCTTCGTTGGTTTTTATTTTGACTCGAGTGGGTGGGGGATCCCGTTCATAGACTGTAACGGTAGCCACGCCCCTCAGAACATACGCGACTTTATTGTCATTTTTTAAATAAATGGGACCATAATTTTCCAAAAAGAATATTATGACATTAGAAATGAGACTTTAAACTAGTGACTGGAAGCAGAAAGTATTCATGACCATGTTTATTAAGGTAATACAGTCTAGGTGAAGTTGGGCCCAAATACATGGACTTCTATGGGGCTATGGGTTTTTTTGGGCCCAATGACAGCGCCACAACAGGCCATTATATGAACTTTCAGGAAATCCCGATTTCCTTGTGGCTTCACAAAATATCTGTCTGACTGCCCCCCTGGTACCAACAAGGGTGAGGCCTGCCAGCAGCACCTGCTATGTTATCAGCCAACTCCCTTTCCACACTGTCTGCAAATCCCAGCAGGACTATACAAGCGCAGTTCCGACAGTAATCTACTGTATGTATTGTTGTACTGTATTACTACTATGACACCTGAATGCCCCCATAAGGGTATCTTCTGTAAAATGTTGATCAAATACTACTAGTATATACAACTAGTCCACTTGCATTAAGTTGCTCAAAAGCGCATGAGGCGATTTCACTCCTCCTTCCGGGTAGGAACAGAGTGCATTCTGGGATGGATTGCCCCAATAACATTAACGTGTTGGCCGTTGACTATAATTGCGCTATTTGTGTGCGTTCACGTATGAAACATAGCGTTCACGTGTCATGGGCCCAATAACATGGGCTCAATAACATGAACGTGTGCAATGATAGTCAACGGCCGAGCGCTGGCTCAATTAATATATACTCTAAGGTCCATATACCGTTCGGGGCTATGACATATACAATCCCTATACCTCTATCTCCCCCTCCCTCTCTCTCCCCATTCTCTCTCCCCTTCTGCCTCATTCCCTACCCGGACTGCACAATCCACCGGTTACCTGCTGTGATCCATAGCCTCAGATTTGGAGAAAGAATCTGAGGAAGAAATCCCAGAAAATGAATGTCATGAAACCTTTAAAGCAAGATAGAGGTCTTGACTACACTGATGATGTAACAGCAGCCATAGACTGTATGGGGGTGCCAGCCAGGCGTGACAGTTTCCCCCAAAGACTTGGTCAATTTGGCCACGGTTGTTTGGAAATTGGAAATACACACTAACAGATTCTTAGGTGACTGATGCTATTCCTTATAAAGCCTTAATCACCAGCAATTAACAGGAGCCACATGCCTGGGACCATCAGAGTTCAAATTATCATTACACAGTGAGTCATAACCATAACCACCTCAATTAAAATCCCTCAGAACAGCAACATCTAGATGTCCTTCAGAAAGTAATATTTCCCAAACTACAGTAATTAGTTTGCCTCCTCCAGAGAAGGCAGATTGTAGAAAGAAGAAAAAAGGAGATCTAGGATTCTGCTATCATGGCTTCCACCATAACCATCCTATATACTGTAGTAGTGATATAATATATTAGTGAGACCGGTCCTGTGGCTAAAGCTATATAGAACACACACCTTTATAAGCAGACAGTATGTGAATTGACTCACTGCTCCTCTGTATATAAGCTCTATATCTATCTATCTATCTATCTATCTATGTATCATCTCCATAATCGCCGCCAGGACTAAAGCCTGAAGTTGTGCATTTCTCCAGCATTATGTCACAGGCAAGGCTTTTATTTTATTAAGCCGTACTTTCCACTAATAATTGAATGTGTCACTGTGTCATCTTTACATAACAATAATTGAGATTGCTTTTACTTGACTTCTGCTTACCATGCCCCAGGATATTACTGAGCAAAGATTATCAAGAATAAAGAGAATCTATTTGTCACTACTGATACAGGTATAAGAAGCGAAATCCTATTGTGCCAAGGTCCACAAGATGTGGTAACAGAACATAACAAAACAATGAAGATAATATTGGATATAATTCAGTTGAACCTTTATAGAACTGGGGCGGTTGTGGCTCAGGAGGTAGACCAGGTCGTCCAATGATCTCTGGGTCGGTGGTTTGAATCCCGACTCCTCCTGTCCTGACAACCCTACATTACCTCCAATGAGTTGGTCGGTGTGAGCTTGCCACCATTGGTGTGTGAATGTGGGAAGTGAGGAAGCTGGCGTCGACTGTTCGCCGCTTCACCTCCCAATGTATGAATGAATGAACCATTGTAAAGCGCTTTGAGCACTTGGAAAAGCGCTATAAAAATGCAATTCATTAGAACTAAACCGTGTCAAATCATGACCTCGACATGCTGGCCTTCGCTCTGCGTTTGGCAATGACGGCACAGGGCTGTATGACATTGGCCAGTTATGACCAATAAAGCATCCAGCCTGCTGGAATAACAATTGGATTTCAAATGATGTGTGGCATATAAAGCCAAATTCACGATTCACAACGCATACAGACCTGCGCAAATCGAATCGTTAAGAATGTAAGATGCGTTGTTTGGCACGTGCCATAAGGCTGAATGGCCACACCACTGTGCCGTGGTTTTCAATGTATTCATGCTCGTTCAGTGTCTCTCAATATTCAGCAACTGATTGCCGAGTTTCTATTCTCACCACCTCCCCTTTAGAACATCATTGTATCCGGCATCCATTAAACATTTCTTTGAACAATTCTCTGACATCAGTCTGGAAAATAAACTAAAACTGGATAGGTCCATTTCATTCAATTTCTCACTCACTCTCTTTTGATCTGAACTCAGTCTCTATATTTAGTTGCCATGGTAACCCCCCCAAGTACCTTACATTTGAGTAACAAAGTACACAGTAAGCAATTGTATGGGTTGTTAATGGATCTTACACACACACGCAAGCAAGCACGCACGCACGCATGTACACACGCACACACACTGCAGTACGTACCAGGGCGCAGATAGCATTTTATCACTGGGGGGGGGGGCATATCTGCGGGTATCAAAACATTCCATGAGGAGGGGGATATCACGCCCACTTTTGCTCAAAATTACGCAGATAATTGCATGAGGAGAGGGGGACATCCCCTCCGCTTTTGCACAAAATTACGCAGATTTTCTGCGTTTTTTAGTTGATTTCACGGCAAAACACTGCCAACACAGCAAAACACATGCAGCCACAGCAAAGCCAGCCATCCTTTCCTGATTGTGTGTGCTGTGGCTTGAGGGCACAAGAAGCAGTGTCTGCCTGCAGCCTGCTTACTGCATATACTTATACTACTGTACATGCTGAGACATCATTACCATTGATGATTGACAACGTAAGCTATTCAACTAATTTCAATAGTTAAAAAAGTTCCCAAAGATCCAGGGGAGGGGATATCCCCCCCTCCTCATGCAACTGAGGGGGTCAATCTCCCCCCCCCCCAGAGTTGGGCATAATCTATTCTAAGGCCAGAGTGAAACATACTGTATACAAAATAATAAGATAAATCCTTTGGCAGTTGCAAGATTACTGATGACCTCTTACATTGAACTTGCGCGTCTGATTTTAGTCATCAAAACTCTATCGATTTTGAATGCATACTGGTTAGACATACAAATGGTGTACGAAACACATTGACACCTTTCAGCTGAAAATAAGTCATTTTTGAGGAGTGATATGGTCATGCAACAAAGCATAAATTAAGCCTCAGTCAATGATGCAAGAGTCATTAAGAGACACGATTGGAATCAGTAGAAGTGCTAAATGTTCTCTGTGTGTCCCCTTAACATAATTATGGTCAGGTTTATACCTACTGAGAAGTATAGGCATTCAATCGTATAGCATCAAATCTGTGTTGATGGAAGTTGCCGATGATCACATCACCCCAAAAAACCTATTACATTTGAGAAGATTGAGGATTTGAGAGTTGAGTTGAGGAATATATATACAATAAACAAATATGCGTGTTTGTGTGTGTGTGTGTGTGTGTGTGTGTGTGTGTGTGTGTGTGTGTGTGTGTGTGTGTCCTTGTGTGTATCGCACAGGGACGTCTGTGTGTAATTACATGCCTTTGCATGCAGAGAACACCGCCTACGGCTTACACGCAGTCCAGTGTGTGCATGTGTATGTGCACACATCATGCATGTTCACATGTATTTGTGCGTAGCCATGTGCTGGGATGCGTGAGCGATGCTGTGCTTGTTCATTGTGAATGTAAATCTGATGTCAAGCTGAAAGCTGAAGCAAGAGTGTGTGGGTGGAAACCGCTTCCAGCTTAGTCTCTCAGAGAGAGAGAGAGAGAGAGAGAGAGAGAGAGAGAGAGAGAGAGAGAGAGAGAGAGAGAGAGAGGGGGGGGCGTGCAAGTGAGAGACGGGAAGAGAAAGAGGCAGAGTTATAAAGAAAAATAGACGGAGAGTCAGCGACAGACAGACAGACAGACAGACAGACAGACATACAGACAGACAGACAGACAGACAGACAGACAGACAGACAGACAGACGCATAGTTTATAGAGTGGGAGAGGAACAAGTCACAGGAGTATAACAGGAAGGTAAGCTAGGAATTATGAAGGCGGGGGGCAGAGACAGCGAGGAGAGGATACTAAGTGTATGTGTAGGTGTAGGAGGACCAAGAGCAGGACCAAGAGAGGAGGGAGAGAGAGAGAGAGAGAGAGAGAGAGAGAGAGAGAGAGAGAGAGAGAGAGAGAGAGAGAGAGAGAGAGAGAGAGAGAGAGAGAGAGAGAGAGATGGAGACGGAGACATGCAGAGAGGGAACAAGAAGTAAGAAAGCGACAAAGTAAGAAACTGAGAGAGTTACAGAGGCAGTGAATAACGGTAGAAGAGTAGCCAGAGAGAGGAAGGGGAGTTGGAGGGGAGGGAGGGAACACATGAGCCAGAGATGGAGGCTGGAGAGGGAGTGGGTGTCTTAATAGCACTGAAACGCTCTGGGCTTTTTGTATGTTTGCTGTGGTTTGTTGTGATGGAACACTGGTTGACTCCCTGCTTGCTTTTGATCCATGAACTATTGTGACTAAAACATCCAATGCAGCTTTTCCAGTATTTGAAAATATGATGCAGCGGTTAGTTCTGTTACATAACCTTGTGCATATCTGATCACATGTAGCTCAAACTGTAATTACCACTGCCACAGTTTAGTTTCCCTGTGTAGCTCAATAAATGGAGCACATGCATTCACACAGTCATGCTTGGGGGGGGCATTAGGTCCATTTCCACTGCACAATAATGTTTTGAATAATCATCCACTATACAGCATTAGGGACAGACACACCCAATTGTAATGACTAGAAACTCGACCGGCCTTTGGCCGGTCTCGATTCTAGTTCTGCGCGTCATTGGCTCCCTTGCGACATTGACACCCTTGCAATGTCGCAACGCTAATTCTTCGGGAGATCCGGCATGCTCCCGAGGCACGTCAGACCCCCCTTAGGGATCTGTTAGGAGATGTTAGAGGGAGTAGGATAAGAATTAGGGTGGGGGGGTGGGACGACGAAAGCGAGAACGGGGGGAGAACCAGGGGTTGGATGGGTTGGTTATATATGGGTGGAGGTGGCTTGATTGGAGGTGGCGGAGGTGGTGTCCTGATCCTGAACTTCAGTTATTCTAACACCATTTGTTGTATATTGTCATGTTGTAATGTATGACAGTGTTTGTAGCAAAGAGTAAGAAAGACTAAATAGTAGCAAAATGAAATTACATCCAGGATATGACTGTATGTAGTATGAAACATGATCAGTGAAACAGTAATGAGGAGCAGTTTTATGTTGCATCACCATACACTGTACTGTACTGTACTGTACTATATGACACTGTACTGTATCATACTGTACTGTATTTAACAGTAACCGACTGTGCTGTACCATAATGTACTGTACTGTACCTTACTGTACCATACTGTACCAGACTGTAGTATGCAGTAGCATACTGTACTGTATGTAGTGTACTGTACCATATGGTACTGTACCATATGGTACTGTACTGTACTGTGGCATAGTGTGTCTCCCAAAGCTGTGTCTCCTTCCATGGAGTTGGGTTTCTATTGTTGTAGCGAGATAAGCATTCCAACATGTTTGTAATGTAACATGAAATAGACACCAAGTTTGTATTTGTTGCTCATCTGGTTCAAATGTTACAGCCAAATACAAATGTCAGATGTTGTGACACTTTGTGGTACTTAAATAAATGTTTCATACCATATAGTATAATCATTCTGACCAATACTTGTTGACCAATGTATTTATGACATTTGAGAAAGATTTTGTGTTGCCAAAATAAATTTTACAAGCAAAATCAGCAGCACAAGATTTTCGTTTTTTGGTTATACTTTTATATAAATTTCTGGCTTGTGACAAAATACGTATAGGCCTATTATGAGTGGAACTTATAAGTAACCCAAAATGCATTGAATGAGTAGTGCCCATGATGTGGGAACGAAATTGAACGAAAAGAGACCTGACAATACGGCATATAAAGGAAGTCAAGGACTTCAAGTACCTGGGCTCATGGATCGACTCAACGGAGCAAGATCTTAAGTGAGGAAGGCACTTGCATGGAGGGCCCTGAACGGCATGATTAATGTATGGAACTCTAACCTCCCCCGTCAAACCAAACTTAGCTTCTTCTATGCAACGGTAGAGTCTGTTCTCCTATACGGCATTGAATGCTGGACCCTGAAGCCAACCCTGCAGAAGTCTCTAGATGGGTGCTACACCAGAATGATGCGTGCAGTACTTAACATCAGCAAGAGTACACACGTTACCAACATGAATCTGTATGATGGAATGACGAGGGTGAGCCAGAAAATAGCAGCCAGGAGAATGAGACTAGCAGGACACTGCCAAAGACACCAAGAGCTGCCAGCCAGCAAACTAGTGCTGTGGGAACCAACACACGGGCACCGGTCACGAGGATGTCCCACATTAACATATGTGGACATACTCAAGAACGGCGCAGGAGCACAAAGCACCAACGTGCTGGCCAGATGTATTGAGAACCGAGATGACTGGAAGCGACAATGGAGGGCTCGTCTGAGGACGACCTAGAGAGAACATTGACTACATTTTAACCAAAATGTTTATGTTGCTAAGTAAAATCTAGCAAGCAGTGGGTTATCATTATACAATGCAGAACTTCAATGTGTTCCAATTCGACCATATTATATATCAACACAACATGACGTTATACTGTATTGAAATATATACTGGATACCTGTCGCTCTGACCCCAATAGTCAGCAAATGCTTTGGTGGCGCTATACCTGTCTCCTTGTGTCTTACTGGACCTGGCAGTTTGCATAGTAGTTGAAGGACAAATATGTACATATGCTGTTCGAGTTGTACCAGCAAAGTCTGACACAAAGCTTTGTGACCTACAGTAGGGCTACACCCAAGCATGTGCGACTGGATACAAGACTTCCTGTCAAACCGACATCAGGTAGGTTAGAATAAACAGCATCACATCTGACAACACTGGAGCCACCTCCAGGGTTGCTCCAGGGAATCATCAATTTTAAAATGAATGGGACCATAATTTACAAAACGTCAAATCTCCATTGTAATCAATGGCATGGGAATCCTTCTGTGGCCATTAATGAGAACTACAGGCCAGAAAAGCACTTCCTTATTATACTCAAATCCAGCAGATCTTCCTTGCTGCCATGTTATGTTATCATACATCTAAATATATCAGTGTCAGACTCGGAGAGGTGGCGTCATTGTGCATGAGGGGTGTACTGTGTGCAAATAGGGTGAAATCTGAAGCATCAGTCATTGACTTCTAACCTGACGCTGCCAGATGGGGGCGGTATTGGGCATGTTCCCCAACACAGCTTCCATCTGGGATTTCTCAGGGAGTTCAGCTAACACCAATCCGTTCCGTACCGAACCAATCAGTGTGAGCTAAGGGCGGGATATGTGCGAAACCGGATGTGAAGCTATATAGACACGTCAATATGATTGGTTGTGTTTGCACGCCCACACGGTGATAGACAGATGGTCCCATCCAATCATCTACCAAGTATCTTGAAAAAAAGGGTCAGCCCTGTCATCGAATTTGCTTCCACGATCCCAGATCCCAATAAGCTGTGAAACAAATTTGTGTAGCAAGCTTCTTGGATCTGGCAGCGTCAGGTTAATTGACTTCAGCCTCCAGTGATATGAGTACGACAGTGGGATGGACACACACAGATATGGCAAATAAAAAGGAAAACGGGTTCCTACCCAGTTTAGGTGAGATATGTTGTACTTTCTGTCCACACCACTAGAGACAGTGTTTCTGGATATCCAACCTCTAGCAAACCGGGCCAGGTGGCAGTCAAGAGAAAGCTGATTGTGTTGTATTCCACTTGGTCTCTGTGAGTTCGTACTTTTTTTATATTTTTTTTTATTCCACTAGGCCAAGAAAAGTATATGAAATCGATACTCCTCAACAGAAATGTGACATTAAAGTCTTAAATAAAAAAGATGGTGTCAGCTAGGGAATCCACAGACTTCTCTAATACCTAGTTGTAGTAGTAGCAGTGACATGTCACTTGTGCCTTTTTCTGTCTTGCTTTTAATACTACCAAATCGGCCATACCTACCATGACCAAAATTTGCATTTTTAAAGCAAAATACCAGACACCAGAGCTGATGACCAACCGCTAGTGTTTCAAGGCCAATATTAAGTTAAAAGAAAACTAAAACAATGCCAATATAATCAGTACGTTAACTTTCCAATGAAGGAATCACAAATACTGCAACTAAACTGTAAACAAAGCCTGTTAAAAATAGCCCATGACAGAAGCTCAACAGCACAAAACACTTCCAACCTGCAACTAAGTGCAGATATAAAATCAATCCGTGGCCTTTAAATATTTAATACACAAATAGGTATATTATGAATAAATAATAGTTCACTAGCCTCCTCTACCAAGGCATATTGAAACGGCTCTTCTTATTTCAAGGTATGAAGATACAGTAGATCCAAGAAGCATAGCATAATAATTTTATATACAAATAGCTATTACACTATAAATAAATATATAAATAAATATATAACCTATTTTATTAATTGCAGAAAGTTAAAATGATGTGCAGGTAGTTTAAGAGAATATCTCTCCATAAGGTGCAGTGGGGGTATTTGCAACGACAGACCTCTCTACTTCCAAAAGTGCTGAATATACCTCAGATAACCCAAATGTGCCACATTATGAGAACAGGGTGACAGTTGGTATGTAGGCCACACTTCGTTATTTCGCATCCTCTGACTAATTAGTGGAAAGGAAAAAAAAAAGATAGAAAAACAAACAATCCCAAAAGCCCGCCGAGTGTTATAATTGCACACTGAAGTGCTGTTGGTCCTTCCACTGCATGTTCCCCCGCTCCTCTCGTGCAGGCAGCAGCAGCAGCGGTTGTTCCGCGGCGGGCAGCACCGCTGAGAGTGCCTCCCTGGCTTCTCCCTGTCCTCTCTCCTCGGTGCCTTCCGCCCCGATCCTCAACTCGCCGTTTCCTCGGTAACCCAGGGCAGATGCGCTCGGACGAATTTCTCTCATCTTTTAGATGGTAATGTGTTTTCGCAACGATTTTCTAGTTGTCCTTTAGTGCCATTGCATCACCAAATCAAGTTGTCAGGCTGGAGCCGTGTCTCCAGTGGGTTTCATTTATAGACGTTATAAAGAGAGAAAGAATGAATATATAAATAAAATTTAAACTATTAACGCTGATAGACGGATGAAATACTAGAAACTGTGTGTGCATGTTTAAATGCATGCGCGTGAGTATGCATGTGTGAAATAGCGTGTGGTCCGCCTGTCTGCAGGCTACGTATGTGTCAATTAAAGCATCTCCATACTGCAAACGTGCACTGATCTGCTGCGCTATCTGGACTAGAGTGCAACCAGCGACTGAACGGCAAAATAATCAAAATCCTTCTTCAAATTGAGAAACGAGCCTTCAGATCCCAAGCAGTCAGAAAATATGGAGAAACATTCAGATTCTAATCCAAGTCACAGTCTTGAAAAACCCTGAATCAATTAAGGGACCAAAAATAGCAAACGTCACAGCCTGCAATCTGCAGTGAAAACCCAAAGTGACCGTTTGCCAACCAATGGCTGGCACAGAAAGAAAGAAAGAAAGAAAGAAAGAAAGAAAGAAAGAAAGAAAGAAAGAAAGAAAGAAAGAAAGAAAGAATTCTGTAATGGCAACTCTCAGTCTCTCAACCGTTCTTCGGTTTCTAAAGTAATCCGCCTCACAAACGTAATCCGCCTGTCATATCCTGTTCGACTACAGAAGACTGCACAGGTGCATGCAGGCCTACTCGACTACGGACGAAACGTCAATGCACTGATGCCTTGCGCTTCTACTCTATCTCCCTCTGACGCCCCTCCCTCCCTCCTTCCATCTCTGTCTCATTCTACTGTACTGTATCTCTCTCTCTCTCTCTCTCTCTCTCTCTCTCACACACACTATTCAAATTGAAAGACGATGGTGGAAGTGTTAGGTTTTAAATGACTGGTTGTAGTTCAGATGTGTGATTCTAAATACATTTGAGAGACGCAAAACTCTCTTTCTCCCTTCCTTTTCCTTACTTGCCATGACCCCCTTCTCTCTCTCTCTATATTTCTCTATCGCTCCCTCCCTCCCTCCCTCCCTATTCCCTCCCACTGAGAAGAGTGTGAGGTTCAGAGCTATGGGCAACTGTGTGGGAGGCATCAGCCTAATATTCTATCCACAAAATAGAAAAGCAACCTGCTTGCCGCACACACGCACGCACGCACGCACGCACGCACGCACGCACGCACAAACCTGCTACAGGCAACATTACTAAATTATGAGCAATCAATTGAATTCCGGTGTTCAGCACATGGATAATTCTTACATAATTTCCCAAGAGTTTGTATGCTATTCCGTAACACAAATGTACAGTATAGCTGGCTGCTCATGAAGTGAAATGATATAAATATCCAAGCAGCAATACAGTATGCAAAACAATGAAAGATTATGCACCACGCACAACAATAAGCTTCCAATTTTGAACAACCAACGTATGCAATGTCCAGTCCTTTATATATATATAGCATTCCACTTCCAAGAGTTCCAAGAGTTAAATGTGTATCTCACATCTGTTTCCATGACAACCAGTGGATTGGATCAACTTTTTAAACCGTGGACATGAGGTAGCATTTTGTGGGAATGTTAATTTATGCTCTGTCGCGCAATGGTGCCGTGCGCCAGGAACGGCCGAGAATAGCATACCAACAAGCTCATATCGCTAATGTTAGGTCTGCTATTCGGTATGCAGTATTAGTCCGGCAGCCAACAGGCTTATTTTGTTCAAAGTATAAATATATAAGTATATATTTGTACAGTATATAGTTTTTTGTATTGGCCTAAAATATTGTCTATAATCTATACAATCATGAATCCACCTGCTGACCGGCTGTCATCACTGAGCAATTTATTTTATAGGGGCTTATATGTGACAATACTATCAACAACCCATATGCTTTAAGTAGCATGTGAGCAAGTGAGTACCTCATCGCATTTGTGATGACAGCTATGGTCGTTTTTAGTAGTAGACTAGAAATGTACTCTGTCGAGGTGCAAACGTGCGCCTTGCGCACACTACACATACATGTCCTACTTGTGTGCAATCAGAGTGTGCAAGTAGCCTACTGCTACTAACTATTAACAGTGCACTTCCCCTCCTTGTGGAGAGGGAGAGGCTGAAAGGAGGTGTGACTTTGTAGTCCAGGAAGGAAGTGGGACCATATTTTCATGACAGGTTTTTAGTCATGAACATGGCGTCATGACTAAAATATAAAACACATACACAGCTGAAGTGGCCCTTTGAAATTTTGACATTTTGCCTTATAGGTTGTTAATGGTATGGTTGCATATAACCCCTATAAAAGAAATTGCTCAATGATGACAGCCGCTCCGCAAGTGGATTCATGGATAATAGTTTAGGCCAATGAAAAAAACTATATAGGCCTACCAAATGTCCCAATCCATGGCTGCCCAATATATGAATTTGGGCTTTAGTGTTGTTTGTGCCACACTGTTGTGTGGTAGTGGTACTGTTGTGTTTGGTAGTAATTGTGTTATCTTGGTACTATTGTGAGGTACTATTGTTTGGTTGTGTTAACATTGTGAGGTACTATTGCTGTTCTTTGTGGTGAAGCTTTATCAAGCGGCTTCAACAGAGCTTGCAATGATATCCCAATGATAAGAGCGCAGAGAGGCTTAGAGGGAATCCAAAAGACATTTCAGCTGCCAAACCCTTCCTTGCGCTCTCTCCACTCCACTCCCCTCCTCTTCTCTTCTCGCTCTATTGCTTTTCCACATTCTCTGTGCTCTCTCTCTTCTGTCTCCCCTCCTCTCTAGTTCTTCAATTCTCTTACTCCTTCCCTCATGTGTTTCTCTCTCTCCCTCCCTAACTGTAACACTCACTATTTCACACACAGTCTGTCTGCTCTATAATTATTTCCATGGTTACCATTAGGGACGTGAACCTAAGCCTGATGTACTATGGCGGTAATCTTTTGCTCTCCTCCGCTGTTCTCTTTCCACTCCTCTCACCCATCGGTTCTTACGCTGTATTGTTGCACAAAAGCTCTACAGCCCTTTCAGGTACTCCTTTCTCCCACATCGCAATCACAGCATGTGACAATCTGTAAACCATACATGCAGTTAAGATAACCAATCTATCCCACAAGGCATTCCATTAACTATGATATCACCACGGCTACGGTTTAGTGCTTTTATATATCTCTGCTGTCGGGAAGAAACACCTAACTTTTCATGTTTTTAAGAAAATGACAAATATAATTTCTGTCCCTCATCTCTCTTGTTCACTTCACTTCATTTAGTGTGGGCCAGAAAATAATAAAATGTCCACCAAATGTCCTGTAGTTGGAAGCATTTCACACTGCAACATAGAGACCTATACTGTATGTCTCGCCTAGCCTGGAAACCAGACGAATCTGCCCGTGCAAATACAAAAATAGCCCTCGGCAATAGGCCCCGTTCGGTTGTGATTGGATTTTCCTGCCTCCAAAGTTGTGAGGCACCAATCAGGGCCCACTATGCAAAAATGGGGCGGGTTACGCAGTGATATTAGTCTGGCCATGCCAGGCTACATCTCTCTTGTCCACTCTCAGTCAGTTTTGCTCAGTGTGATATCAATGAAAGTGAGGAAGAGCAGACAGCAGCATAGGTCTGCCCCCCGCCCCCCAGCGCGCGCACACACACACACACACACACACACAGACACACACTCGCACGCACGCACACACACACACACACACAGACGCATAGATGACGGAGCTACCATACGTGCTGTTACTGCTGTAATGAGAATGTATGTTATGACAGCCAGACCCCCAATGAAACATAGCAGTAAGGTAGAAGATGTGTGTGTGTGTGTGTGTGTGTGTGTGTGTGTGTGTGTGTGTGTGTGTGTGTGTGTGTGTGTGTGTGTGTGTGTGTGTGTGTGTGTGTGTGTGTGTGTGTGTGTGTTCTCTGGTTGGGATGATGGATGGTTGAACATTGGTATCAGGACTAGAAGTGTGTATGGTGCCACCTGGCTGGAACTCATGCCAAGAAGATGAGGACACAGACACACACAAACAAGAATGATTACAATACCCTGCCATGCATTGCTGCAGCCTGCAGGATAATAAACAGTTTGACAACATACTGTAATACACATGCAAGCAATTCATACATGTATGTGCAAAGTGGACACAATTTGAATTTGAATTGTATATTCAGATTTAACTTCACAGTTATCACAAATGTTCAGGTGTAAAAGCTCAAGTTAAAAATAAAGGTGTAAAATAGTGGGTGAGATTCTTCTTTGTACAATCTCCCAGTTTAAAAGAATTGTCACAAGAAAAACAGAGAATGGAGAAAGAAACAAAGGAAACAGCTAGTCAGACAAATGTCAAATATTCATAAGAAAATAAATATGAGACAGAATATGACAGTAGAGTAGAGATAGTCTAGACCAGGGGTCTTCAACAGGTTTTTACATTAACCACTACAACCGTATGTTCCGTTGTGGGTTTCTCCCACCTGATGATGCAAAGTTATATCAGCTTTAGACGGGATCACTAGACCAAAAAAGGAGTTGATCCGAGTTGAAAATGGGTCTATAAAGCCGGCCCAAGCCAGACACACTCCTCTCCTAACCCTGGGCACTGAGGATCCAGAGGGCTCCCCCCTATGTGCATGCACACACATGCACCACACATAACATTTGAGTTTGCAAGGTGTATCAAATCCAGTTAATCATGCACCTATTGCTCATGAAGGCTGCAATTCAGCTCAGCAGATATGCCTATACAACACAACACAGTCATATAGAGACACACAGGGACTACAAATTTCACGCCCCCAAATGAGACAGCGGCCCCACTTCTGGTCCGTTTCAACGGTGTACTGCAGCTGCCAATGCAATCCCTATGAGAGGCATCATAAACTACCCTAATTTCACTGGTTCATCACTGAGGCTGTTGTCACATACCTGCCATCTCAATATACATTCCACAATGTAATAGTATAATATACTCAATCAGTTTGTGAAAAGTGCAAGCATTGTAAATCTCAAGTCAAATTGGTCGCACAGTATATGTCATGGTCGCACCCCTCGAGGTTTTCAATACCCATGCAGATATATTTGTTGTATTTCGTTTTATATGCTATGTATTTGTTTTATCCAAACAGCATCTTGCAAGACTAATTATTAATGCTCATCTGGAGAATTCACTAGGTAGTTGAAAATGTCAGGATATGTCGACACTCCTCCATTTAGCTGGATTATTACTATTCAGCCAAGATAATTATAACAAGTTGACACCGTCGGAGCTCCGAGGTAGGTAGAACATATTAGTAAGCCTGTGACATGTTCAAAATATAGACATGAATGAACAAAGTCAGTCGGGATCGGGATGTATTATTGAGGAAAAACTCAAAATCGACGCTCGTAGCCTCGTAAAGGCAGTGATGTCCCTTAAAAGCGACAGGTTCTCTGTCTGCCGTCTCCCCTCTGCTCTGTTAACATTATGGGTATTATGGGTATTCAAGTTGTAAATTAAATGTGAAATACATCCTCTATTGAGAAAACAACAATAATGTTGACAAAGACACTAAAAGTAGTAATTTCAATAGACTTCTAACGGACCAGAAGTGTCTCATTTGGGGGCGTGACATTTGTAGTCTTACAACTACCCCACGGGGACCCCCACACAGAGTTGCACCACTCACTTCACACAGGTGTTATTTTTCATTATCATAAATTCCTGTAATCTAATCGAATCATGGATGATCTAAAGTTCTAAACTAATCTCTCAAGAACACATTCCGGGCTGCACTACTGAATCGGCAGGGGCATTTAGAACGTGCCAACATTGGGTACTAGTGGAATGAAAACATAAGCCGGAAGAGGAGGGCTGAGGGCAGACCAAATGGGCCAACACCCTGTTATCCACATTCTACTGGCGGCGCCCCCGGAGGTAAATTCAAAGGAAACAAACAGTTCCTGGGGATCTGGATGTTCCGGGGACACCCACACGGTAACTCTAATTTCTCAAAGATTTTTTCCAAAAAAAATCAAAGTACAGTACTGAGCACAGTACACTACAATACAGTACAGACCACAGTACAGTACAGTACAGCAACTATAACAATAGATGTATAGTTGCACGGCTCAGTTCACACACGTGTGATTTTTGGCGATGGGTTCCCAGATTGTGACACAGGTCATGACACTCAGACTCAGTTATGGATTTGATTAACACATTAATTAGTTCTTCAATCGCTTCATTCTAATGTGGGATGCTCAATACATTTTGTATCGAGGTACGCTGCTGATAGTGACAGCTAAACTGCATTTAACCTTTCAAAAGATTTCAACTTGTCAGATTCATTCAACACAGGGCTTATTACTTAACTTAAAAACTGGTCAATGCTCTTTGGACACTCAGAATAGCCAAATGGCATTGATCAAGCCTCCAGGTCTTAAGTTAAGTAATAAGACCTGGTACTTAAGACATGCAAAATACAGCCCTATGTATCATATCCACTGTTTCTGGCCACCACGGGATTGAATTGATATAAAAACAAGCAGGGATACCCATGTACCTGTCAGACTACTTCAATAGCGTAAAAGACACACACAGGCAGAGGGAGCTCCACTGATTTCACTGAAACCAGATTCAGCACAAAAATGGGGTCAAATTTGTTATGCTATGCCATCAGAATGTGGAATGCCCTACGAACAGACATCAAAAAGTTTGACTCCTTATACCCTCCTTCAAAACAACCATGACCTGATAGTATAACTGTTTTGATTAACGTCTAAATTTAACACCAGAATTGGGACAGACATTTTAAGTTATAAGCACCAGTATAGCAGCAATCTGACCTCGTCCCTGCAGGCAGACATTGACAACAATCATGCCCATCACTCTTGTGTCGTCAGGACCAGACTGTGCGTAGCCACAGCCTGTTCCTCACCTCCACGTGAGAGAGGGCGCTGTGAAGGGTCATGGTAATTGCGTTGTCTGTGTTGATCTGTTTTGTCGATATGCAAACTGCCATGGTTCAAGTGCGGCGGGCAGCATGGAACAAATTAAGTCCCTCACCAACATCTCAAAGCATTTGATGACAGTTGAGGTGACAGCGACAGGTCTCCAGTCATTCACACATGTTACTTTGGAGTGCTTGGAGACAGGCTTTGGTGGACATTTTGAAGTTTGACCTTTGACCTACTCCTTCTGGGTCTTTTCCAGTGTTTCTAATAAAATCATACACTTTAGAAGTTTAAAGTCATACTGTGTAGTGTGCGTGCGTGCGTGCGACCGTGCGTGCGTGCGTATATATAATACAGCTCTCATAGCTCTGCTGTCATTGAAGTGGTTTTCTATACAGAATAGTCTCTTTGTAGGGCCAGGCCGGCCATAGCGGTCCGGGCACCTAGGCTGTAATCCCGATCCTGACGACCTTTGCTGCATGTCTTCCCCCATCTCTCTCCCTGTTTCCTGTCAACCTACTGTGTATCTACGTATCAATAAAAAATCTGACCCGTCTGAAGTGAGTGGTACTGTACTGTACTGTACTGTACTGTACTGTACTGTACTGTACTGTACTGTACTGTACTGTACTGTACTGTACTGTACTGTACTGTGATCCTCAAACTGTCAGCCAAACCATGCAGCTGACAACATGACTATAGCGTGTATTGTCGAATCAAAGGTGTGCAGGGTTTTTCAACGGGTCAACACGCACAATGCAGCAGGTCTAGAAGAGGTTCCAGGGTGGATGTGCAGAGCATGTGCGACACAGATGTCTGGCAAGTGTAGCAGCTAGTAGACTACCCCTCGGCGTCCAGTCAGTAATCCCCGGAAAAGTGAATCCCCCAGGCAATCAGGTTATGAAAGATTGACACAATAGGTTCATTGCCTGTATGCCTATGTGTGTAGTAGGCAATATGCCTGTTTCCACATAAAGTGTGTATTTTGTGGCAACAGGTAGCCTATATTGCAATAAAACATTAAATAACCAAAGCTCAGCCCCTGAGCAACATGAAGGAGTGGGTTCCGACCACAACTACTCTCACCAATGGATTAATAGCCAGGTTAGAGGTTATACACGTACACACTACACAGTACATAGCTAAATAAAACAAAGCACACTGACATTAATCACAATAACTCCAGAACCCATTTCTCAACTCAATAATAACATACTGCTGTGTCGCAAGACAAATTTCAGTGTGAACTAACAATAAAGTACTATATCATATCATATCATATCATATCATACGCAATAACTCAACAACAAACAGTCAGGGTGTGCACCCTGTGGTATGCTGGGAAGTCCTTCTTAGTCCACAACAGACCCTACAATATGAAATTAAACTACTGTTCACTGTTTTCGGACATGTTGGAGATGATACACATAATTTCTTAGCTTTGTTCACTGAACCCCTATGTTTAAAGAATGATACTCCCACATTTGACAGTACACTGTAAACTGATGACGGGGGGCACACAATTCCAATCATGCTAGCTCTTGAAATAATGGTATGTTATTTTTGCTTTGCATGATGATATAATTGTATAATGATGTTTGGGAACTGTGTTGGATGCGTATTGGACAGATGGACGGACAGCCATCTTTAAAGCTCCACTACTAGCAGGGCAAAAACATGTCAAATGCTCAAATTACTGCAGGTAGTTGAAGAAATAGCAGGCTATCAAAAACTAATTTGATATTACTTGAAGCTACGTATACAGCTGGCCGTGATATCTTCATTCAGACCATAAAGTTATTTTTTTAACAGTGTCCTTGCCTATACTTCCACATATTCCTCCCCTGTCAACCCTGTGCCAGCAGCAAAGAAAGATCAAGGCTTTTGCACCTCATCTTCCTCAGCCCTCCTTGCACATCCCAGCAACATATGCCCTTGACAAAATAAGAATTGTACTTGCAGTGAATAGATGGCAACCTATTGTCATGTGTGGAGTGACAGAATGCATAAAATAGCGATGAAAAACAAATGTTTTATATAAAACAAACAAAACACGTTTATCATGGGGAAAAGGGTCTCAGTCCACCCTCCGTTGTACTGTAGCTGTGATTCGTGATTATAACCAATGAAGCCACTGACAGCCACAGACAAAACATTTGAGTGAAGAAGAACAACATAGAGCTGTATGGGGAGTCAGGATGCAGCTGAAATAAGTTCAGGGTAATTTACAGTAGGAGTAGAATTGATTGCTATAGGTAAACAGCTAGCTAAGACCAGGGGTTCCAAAACGTTTCCATGCCAAGCACATTGTGTCTACACGTGAAATTCGCTACATAAATACATTTGACTTGACTTGACAATGACCAAATAGAATTAAATATAGAAATGAAAAGGCTTATTTAAAAAAAAAAAGCAGAGATAGGGGCAAACACAAAATGACAAAGAGAAAACACTGCAATGGCAACAGAGATATGAGAGGTGTACATACAGTATACATACACAGTATGACTTTAACCTTCTAAAATGCATGATCTACAAGCCCACAAACCAATTACTAAATTATGTAATAGAGAAAATAGAGAGTAGATGACATAACAGGCAGGTGGTATCCGAAAATAATGCTCAAATGGAAGCTTCCCAGATTGAGAGGCAAGCCAAGTATACCAGGGTAAAATCAATGCACTTGGCTCAGTGAAGCTTGCCGATTACAAGAACCCTGTTCACACAAATTTCTCTACAGGTGTACTTTTTTTCTGTATGCATTCCTTTGGCCAGTTCTTTGTCTAAAATATTGTTTTGTTTTAAAGGTGCACTATGTAGCATTTTGCCACTTGTCGCCAGTAACAACACCAGTTTACAAGTGACATATTTCCCATAACCTGAAGGGACTGCTGTGGATTACAAAGCAACATCATAGCATGATCATACTGAAACGTGTTGCATATTGTAATTGGTTAATTGGTTCTTAAACAACTACTAGGCAACAAGTAATGATCGAGTAGCTAATTATATTAGTTAATTGTTATATTTTAAAGCCTTACACGTACTCAGTCAAAAGTGGTATCCATGCACCCCTAAATAAATGTTATTCATTATCAACTGATATTAACAGGGGGCCTGGGAGCCCAGGTTTCCATTTACAACAGTGCCTTTAGCCAATGATTCACAAGGCAGACCAGAAATATGCTCAATCTAGCAATATGACCAGAATTCTACTGCTCAGTCAGCAGAGATAAGGAGTTGTTATCTTCATTTGTTAGAAACACCTTAGTGAGAGCAGAAGTTTGGTGAGTGAGTCCATTATAGAAGTTAAAATCTTAATCATCATCTCACTGCAGATACTGGTAGTCCCTCAGGATTCATAAGCAGCAAGAGTGTGCGTGCATGTGCGCTTGCTTGCCTGCATGCATGTGTAGTGTAACCCCAGGGGTTAAAACTCGGGTCTCCCACGTGAAAGTCGAACATCTTAAACACTAGACCAAAGGGATATCCCTATGGACTGAGGGAGATATTAGACTTTTGAGGCCATCAGGCAGAGGCTGTGAGCCACACTGCTACATAAGGGCATGTTCTATGTCCTCAGTTTATTTGTTGGTTTATTGTTGTGAACCAGTTGTGAGTCCTGTGTTAAATGAGCCAGTGGCCAACTGTCAATCAAACTAAACTGTGCTTCCTTTCTCTCTATTTTTCTCTATTTTTCATTCATGCTATTGAGGTATGATACAACAGCTGGTTAACATCACACTGGCCTGCCTGGGTACATCACTCGTAAAGGCCATTATATAACTTATCATGTTTAAACAGTGTTCTAAACGAGTCTAATAACAGCAGGGCCTCCCTGCCTAATATGTATTTATAGATAGTACCTTACGTTACTGTGTGTGCAGTTTGTGAATGAGGCCACACACAACACAATGAAATGTGGTGTTCAAAGGTCTATGGCTTTGTTAATGTAGTGTGGCTCCCAGGCATTTTTGTTCAAATGTAGTGACCACAGGACAGCACTTTGCATTTAGAGGAATATGGCAGGAACATAAAATGTATTATTGTTGAGGTTTGCAAACACTTTGTTAGAAGAGCCTTACTGAAACTAATGTCTCCATAAAATAGTTACATTATACATTAAATTGACACTTCACCCTTTTTGCAAAAAAATATATGTTAATGACGTTTAGAAGATTTTTAGAACACTTTCCTGTGAGTCTTTATGCGTGTAATATGTGGTTTTAGATATTTTAGATTTTAGCAGTGAGCCCAGTGTCTATGATGTCATGGACACTGGGCTCACTTACTTCCTGGACAGTAAGACAGCCCTCCCCATATCCACAAGGAGGAGCAGTGCACCAAAGCATTATGGGAATTGTATTCCAGGAAGGAAGTGAGCCCAGTGTCCATGACATCATAGAACACTGGGCTCACTGCTAAAATCTAAAATATCTAAAACCACATATTACACACATAAAGACCTCCAGGAAAGCAGGAAAGTGTTCTAGATCTTCTAAACGGCATTACTTGCGCAAGCAGAGATCGCAAGTAAGGTGGTTTATCCGGCGCTTTGATACGTATGCCGTGGTACACATACTGATTTTGAGAGTGACGTAATGAACATGTGTACCAATGCCGGGGTATAACTGGCTCTCAATGGTGACGTAATAAAGATATGTTTCAGTGTCAGGTGGACCACGGCATATGCATAAAACAACCCAAGTGACCACAATATACAACTTATACGTACATACATTACCTGTTAGCTAACCAATATTGAAACATTTCGTAATTACGTCACCATTGACAGCAAGTTATAACCCGACTTTAGTATTTAATTCCAATGTTTTACAGAGAGGCGTACAGAAAACCTATGATAGTCATGGAGAGGTTTTACTGGCAGATCTCGATGGCAAGGACTGGGACAGCTTAATTCCGTTCGTCATGGAATGAAATCGAACAGAGTACACGGATATGGAAAAGGAGTAGAAATACGACCCCAGTACATACTGTAGAAGCTTTTATACTTCAAACCAACCAATATTTTACAGAGAGGCTGAGATTTTAAAGTTTGTAGCGGTCGACAGTACTTGCACGCTCTGCTTGCGCACTAGTAGGCCATTTATGGCCTAATTGTGTGCAATACGCAAACTAAGGCACTCGACAGAGTAACTTTTTTGCAAAAAGGGTGAAGTGTCCCTTTAAGAAATTGTGTAGCTCCTCAACTACATCTAAAATACCTGCCAGTAGCACCATTCAAATATGGTTGTAAATATATATTCTTTAGATACACTGTATTGATACAATATGCTATAAAAAGCTGTATTATTAAACAATTTAAATAAAGCATAGCAACACACACAAAAAACCTATCGATCCAAACCAGCTGGCATGCAGCTCCACAAAATTGCTGCGATCTTTGTTTTCAAGCGTCTTCCTTGTCTATGTCCATCAAACCCTGAACATAACAGCATAGCACACCATTTGTATTCATCCCCTGTTTCCACAGCAAGACACAGCGAGATGACTCAGCAAATCTCTCCAAAGATGAGCCTTCTTCTAGGGAGGGGATTCTCACTGCACCCCATGACAGAATCTCAAGATTCATAAACTGTCATCCTAAAGTGGTGTGACCTGGATTGGCATCATAATGTCCGTACCTAACACCGTTTCACAGCGATGCACAACTCTTTGATATCTGCAATACTAAAGCCTCTCTAAGCTAAAACTACTAGCCTACATTATCAGACTGAAACTATGTAAAGGAAGACACTGAAGATTTGCTTTGTAATCCTTAGTAGTTTAGTTTTATCATACAGATTAGTATAACAGAATGTACAGTATACGTATGGTCAACATTAACTTCAGTAGCTGCAGTATAAGCATGGGGTTCCTTAATGGTTCAGTATATTTAACATTAACTTCAGTAGCTGCAGTATAAGCATGGGGTTCCTTAATGGTTCAGTATATTTAACATTAACTTCAGTAGCTGCAGTATAAGCATGGGGTTCCTTAATGTTCCAGTATATTTAGAGGACACTTGCTAATCCTATAACAAGTAAATCTGTATTAAGAAATCACACTCATGTGAAGTGAGGGGCGCCAACTGTATTGTAATCGGCCACATGACATCTTACGTCGTCATTTAGTTCCATAAACAAACAACAAAATCCATACACTTGGCTGGCAACCGATTTACATCTTAAGTGCTCTAAACAAACTCCATACACTTGGCTGCCATTTGACGTAATCTTCAAAAGCCATGCATTGAACGTGCAAGTGCCCCTCAAAACACATTTGCCTATTGCTGGATTAACCATGTGGAAATTACAGTATGCATGACATAAATGCAGTACTGAAACGATTTGATTATGATTTGAATTAATTTGATTTACATGGCTGATCTGTTTTGTTTGTTTGTTTGTCTGTTAGTGTGGGAGAAGAAGTGCAGTAGGGGGTGTTTTTTACAAATCAGAAGAGCATTGCAATTTGATGCAAACCATAGTATAATAGGTTGAGAGAGAATTGTAGAGAGTGGGGGTTTATTCTGTTTGTTTCTGTTTCTCTTTTTTTGCTCTTATTTTGGATAGACTTAAATCTGTTGTCTTTGTTTGTCATGAGGTAACCAAACAGGAGAAAATGCATTGCCATTGTAAGTACTGTCACTGTATGTAAAAAGTGTAGGCAGAATAAGCTTATTAGCTTACAACATGTATTATCCTGTAGTATGCTACATTATCTATATAGATTAGTATACTACTTATTGTATGTTTTATAGCTTTTGACTGTAAGCCAAGCTCAATAAAGTGTCCATTAGTTAAGTAGGATAACGATAATAAATCAAATAATGTATGACTTCTTCGAAACATTATGTCAGATATGAATTCATTGTAGCGAAAAGGCCTTGTGCACATACAAGGACAGGTGCGTCGGAGCCGGCAAACAAATGCGAATCATGAGAAGAAAAGGGTCCCGCACATTTTCTTCACTTATAGAGCAGTAGTTTTATGTGGACTTATTGGTTGTTGCTATAAACGGCAGTGTGTGTGCTCTGCCTGTAATGCATGTAAGTGCAAATGTGAATTGCAAAGTTGTTTGTGGGATAAAACTTACAGGCCTTTTGTGGAACTGTGAATAATTGTGAAATTGAAATGCCCGAAGGAACAGGAAATCGTGGCATACTGGAGCTCATGGCCTTGTCCAAACTGACAGGCACTTTTAATGGCTGCATCTGTATAAACACATCTGAAAGGGATGTGTGGAGAATGTGAAAAGATTCTTTATTTTCTGTGTGTGTGAGCGGTGGAAATGCCACTCTGGTAACCTTCTGCCACTAACTCTAGAGGCATATAATTTTGACAACATTTTAAATAGATTATATCGTCTCAGTTGGGCAGAGACTGTATGTATGTCCAACATTGTTACTTATTTATTATAAGTAACGGTAACAAGAAAATGGGTCATCAACATGCCAGCTTGTGATGGACATTTTCCTCAAACAAAATAATTCTCAATCAATAAATACAAAAAAGAAAAAAAAGATACTTAAAGAGGGAGTATGGTTAGACATCGACCTTTTTGTAGTTTTATTTTATTAAGATATAAAGCTGAGAGGGAAGGCGTAGATGGAGCCAGTTTGTAACGCAGTTTAAAAAGATCCCTTAAAAGTCAAGTGTATTATTGCTATTATTTCCATGGTCATCTCTGTGCTTTTGTCTATTTTCTAGGGCTGAGACTTAAACTGTTTCATTTTGATTAAGTAATTAAAAAAACGTGATTAAAAATAATTGGGCATTTTAATCGCACTTAGTTTTTGCACCACCTCCACTTTCTCACTGGATGAGTTTCAGACGTACCGATCACAAAACAAACCCCAACGCACAAGAAGAAGCCGATCAGACCAGATCAGGCCCAGAGGACATTTTGATTAAAAAAGGTTCACTCATTGATTAACAAATATTGATTAATTAATAATAATAACAAAGCTCTACTTAATTAGATTTTTTTTATCGAGTCCCAGCCCTACTATTTTCTACTTCACTTTCTTCACTTTCTATATTGAAGTGATTGCTTTGAACTTTTCAAAGCATTAAAGACAATCAGAGACAGTGGAAAGAATTGTCATAATTCACGGTCATTATAATATCTAAAAAACAGACAGGGGCAGGGCGCAGACAGATTTTCCAGGCCCAGTCATATAGGCATGTTCTGTATCCGCCACTGTTTGGTACCTGGTTTACCAAGGGTTGAATACCTGTCTGGCAGTGTCTTTATTAGAGTGTTAAAGTAAATGGGCATTTGGGACATTTTTTTAAATGGTTATTGGTAGTGGAGTTTCTAGGTGTACTACTGGTACACTAGGCCAGTGATTCTCTTAAGGTGTTCTGGGGAGGTTTGCCGCGGACATGGACAAGTCTTGCCAGTTGCCACAAACACGTGTACGGACACAATGATGACCCCACATTGCTAGATAATGACTACACTGAAGTTACTTTCCTAGCTAGATATGGCAGCTAACAACTTCCCCTTAAAATACCTGCTTCGATACAGGATACTACAGGATGTGATTTGTTCAGTATTCAGTAATTAGTTACTTTACTGAATACTGAATGCAGATTATATTTTAATATCAATAAGACAGGAGACCGGAAAACCTCAAAAGATACCTCTCTTCTCACACACTCCACTGATGTGCAGCAGTGGTTTCCAATTGGCTGTTGCTGTCAGTGTTGCTGTTATCAATGACAGGTAGACTTAAAGATCCATCCAGTGCAATTATTAAAATGTAATTTTATTCTGTTTTATCTTGGAATCTCTAGGAGTGTATTTTTTTCAGCTTCAGATGTGTAAGATCTGTTTTAGCAGTGTCTCCTCAGCATAGCCCATTCTCCTGTTAGTGGCCTATCTAATTTAACATTTGTGGAGTTGGTCACCTGACCAAAAGCGGTTGACAGAAACTGGTCGACATGTTCTGTTGCCCCAACAGCGGCAGAAGCAAGGCCTTTTAACCAGGCTACTTGCACACACTACAACTCGCTTACAATTCGCAAACCTGGCAACACTGCTCTGCGTTCTCATAGGCCCACCAGGCCCGCCCCCACAGCTACTTTTCAGTCTCACAATCGGCCATCTTGCTTTTTACTTCGATGCGCGAGTGGACATTTAATGCAAATACATTAATTATAGCTCCAGCAAGCAAACACAAACACCTCAACTCCATCTCATTGTGAATAAGAATTCCGAGGGGAAAAATAATTTTTGGAACGCCACTTTCACCCAGTATGAAGCTAAATGTGGAAGCCGTGTGTGTCACACCAACACTGGTGACCCAGAGAATCCTGTGCCGATTCTCAGGCATCTGGCCTGAGGCACTGCCTGCGAGTTGGCTCTGCGTGCGCTTTTTCCAACTCTCACTGATTTATCCAGCTCACACGTCAATCACAGTCAGCAGCTCTCAGCCTGCACACACACGCACGTCTGTCTTGCGCACACGCGCACACACACACACATACACACACACACACACACACACACACACAGAGACACACAGGAATAGGCATGCAGGCTAAGGCGAGTGGCAATTTAATGCAAATAAATTATTTATAGGTCCAGCAAGCAAATCATGATGGTCTGTAGGTCACAATCACATTCCGATTTGAGGGGTTGTGTTTTGTATGACATTTTGGCCAGTAGTTTTATATCTATCTCAGCTTTTGCCTGATAGCACACATGCTAACAGTGCTGACCACAACGTTAGCAGCATTTGATGACAGCTTGCCATAGCAACGTACAGTGTGCGCAGACCTAACGTGAGCTTCTGGGACAGAAACTTGCGTTTTCATGACAGCAGCAGCTGCTGCACCCTGTGATAGATACTGTGCTAAAGATGCTACAGCAACACAAAACAACATCCACACGCAAAACAAACCAGGGACCAGGGTTGCCACATATCGTGGATGTGAGAGTGAAACAAGCAACCAGGTCTATAAAAATGTTAATAGGCCAGTTCAAAGTAGGTAAATCAGAAATGGTCCGGAAATTAGTCTTAAAATAATCAATTATAGTGTTGACTGTCACACTTTGTTGTCTAATGTTGTTTCAGAGCAGTGGAACTCAAACATTTCCATGTCAAGGACTACCAATAGATAAACAAGTCCAAAGTAGCTTATAATGATCAGACTTGGCAACACTGTCTCTAGGTTGAACGTTCGACTTTACAAGCTCACACATATGAAATATGTATTTTTGAATCTTCAAACTGAGACATATTTGATGATAATACTGTTAGCACAGTCATCATACTCCAAGAGCATACAAATGGAACCAAATGGACCCTGATTTTCCCAGAGAGCAAATGGTATTAAATGGGGGTCTGTGGCCTAATGCATTTCAAACTGGGGCTTCTTGGTATTATATTCTCTGCATATCTTATCAACTTGGGGTGAATATTTCACCACAATACTTTACTGAATATTTCACAAGAATATAACACAAGAGTCAAATGTACGGTCAAATGTAATCACAATATAGGCTACAGATGTAAATATTTATGACACAGTAAAATGTCGAAAATTAGTGCTATCCCCCCCCCCCACACACACACACACACACGACAGGCAAGGCTGTTGTTTGCATCGTTAGCAGGCAGCAGCTACCTTGCCACTGCTCTCTGTGACTGTAGTTGTTTCACCATGTTTGCGTATTTATGAGAAATAAAAAACACTTTCTGTTATTATAATAATTTATAACCCATCCGTTACTACATGTGCAGGGCACACTACTGAGTTTAAAAACACAGCTGAAACATGAAGTGGAGTCTGTCAACTCGCAATTTCCTTCTTCCCATATTGTGCTGCAATGTAACTAGGATTCGCCGGCCGAAGGCCGGCGAAATTCTAGTTATTCACAAGGTAGTAGTATTGCATAGCCAGAAAATCAGAGATCTCCGCCTGCCGATATGTTGGGTGACATCTAAATTCAATGTAGGGGATAGAACTAGGTTGGACAATTCAGATACTGTATTTAAAAAATAACTGCATTTTATTGGGTAGTATATGCTTGATGACATAATGTTGGTGAAGATTAACCTCTGTTGTGTTAGGTTTTGTCTTTACAGTATGTCACCGGGATGCGTACTAAGATTAGACCCGCCAACAGACCGACATGCGGAAACAATGTTCGGACTGCCGCTCGAAATGCGCTGCTCCCGTGCTTGCAGTTATAGTATGTTTAGGTTAGGGTTAGAGATAGTGATAGGTTGTCGATATCAGACTAATGACTGTAACCAATGTCATCAGCCTAGTCTTCCCTCTAATTGTGTCCCCCAAGTAATAACAACTTTCAGGAACTATCCACTACAATTTTTAATTGGAAGTATCTTTCAGTTGGTTCTACTGCAACAGCCTCACTGATTATCACCAGACCATCTGATGATGACAATTACATCTATAAATAAAATACAAATTCCATTGTGTGTGTGTGTGTGTGTGTGTGTGTGTGTGTGTGTGTGTGTGTGTGTGTGTGTGTGTGTGTGTGTGTGTGTGTGTGTGTGTGTGTGTGTGTGTGTGTGTGTGTGTGTGCGTGCGTGCGTGTGTGCGTGTATATGATACTATCCCATGACGAGTCATCCATTGAAAACAGTCTGGGGTGTGGATGTTGCGAAGAACTGCTTAAAAAGAAAAGAAAGATGCATAGGTAGTGGCTATTCAGCTGCTGGACACTCCACAATCTATGCCATCAGGGGTAATCACATGGTTAACTGGTTCAGAGTAGGCACTGTTAATATGGTATGCATTTGTTTGGTGTGATTTAAGTAATTAATTAATGGTAAAGCACTGTTAGTTAAGTTTAGGCATGTTCTTGGTGAGACTACAAGTATGGGTAAGGAGCTGGGGATGGAATTCAGTTCAGTGCCCGGCCCGACCACTGCTGTCTGACAGCTGAATCGATATACCAATCTGTAGTTGGACATTGCTTGGTTTTCTCTATATTTTCTGTCTCTTCTTCTGGCTGCTCGAGCTCCTTGGTCACAAACTAGTAACCAGAATTATTTCCTGTGTGAAACTGTCAAAATTCCAGGGGCACGGGTCGGGCACCCACGGGCCTAGAATTCCAGGTGCATACCACATATACAGTAGGCTCTAAGGCCTCATTGAGACTGCAGTCACATTCAGTCAAATTTCACACTGCCATTTTCAAGTGACCAAATCTGATCTGCGTGTTCAGACTGGCAGCCAAATCCAGCCTGAATCAGATCTGTGCCACATCCAGATTGGAATCTGATTTGTTTTAAAAAGTCTAAATGCAGACAGGTCACATAAGTTACATGGAATCTGATTTAGATCAGGTTGTTGCATTCTGACTGAGACAGATCGCCTCAAATCAGATTTGAATCAGATTTGAAACCACCTCTGAATGTGGCTCAAGTCACAAATCAGATTCCATGTCACTTGTATGTGACCTGTCTGCATTTAGACTTATTTTAACAAATTGGATTTCAGTCTTGATGTGACACAGATCTGATTCAGGCTAGATTCAGGTTAGATTTGGCTGCCAGTATAAATGGGGCCTAACGGGTTTAAATCCGAATCCCGATGAGCTGCGTGTCACTCCCCGTTTCCTGTTTCTCTCTCTACTGTGCCCCAAAACTATCTTTACAAAAAAAAAAAAGAATCCAGGGTCAAAGAGAGTGACAGTTGTAAAGTTCATACTGTAAAGTCTTGCCTTTCCTATGAAGGGTTCTCAAGTTTGGAATACACTATAAACTGAAATACAATTATGGTAATTAAACACAAACTACTTTAGACATGGCTGAGTTTAGACACTGGAGGTTTATGACGGCACACACTAATAGCATCAGCGAACTCACATTCTGTGCAGACTGTGCGTGTGTCAGTTGCAGTCCGTGCATGTCACTCACAGATATAATGACAACATGGACAGGTACATGGAAAAAATATCAGGGCTGACAAGTGAATTTCACTGTCGTTTCCAAGTCTTCACTCAGCTCGAGGGGCGCAGATGGCAAGGGGAAGTGGGTAATACATCCCCACAAATCACGATTCCATAGGGAGTAGGGACGCTGATCCATCCCACCCAGAAAAAAGAAGAAAAAGAAAACTTCAGATGGGCAGCATACAATCACAAGTTATGGTATGACCTCATGACGATTTAGTCCCTTCTGTTTGTACTGTATGTACATGCGTGCAGGAGGGGGGTCTGGACATACTCAGTTTCATGAGGAGGGGGGGCGGGGACGGGGACGACCCCTCCACTGTTGAGAGGAAGAAAAAATAAAAATGTACAGCGACAGCAACACTCTCGTTAAATCCCCACTGGCGATGCTACCAAACAAAAACAACAAATCTACAAGGCACTCATCAACACACTAATTTCATCCCGTTTGGACTATTGTAACGCCCTCTATTCAACACTCAGCAAAGGATCCATACACCGCCTACAGTTAGTACAGAACGCAGCTTTTGGGCCTGTGGCTCCCCGGCTATTATGACTTTTGCTGTATTAAGCCATTAGCCCAAATTATGCTAAATGCCTCATCCAGCGTGGTTGTATAAGCTTATTAGATCTTTTACTCACATGACAGTTTGCATGAACGTACACACACAGCCACCCACGCACGCGCACACACACACACACACACACACACACACACACACACACACACACACACACACACACACACACACACACACACACACACACACACACACACACACACACACACACACACACACACACACACACACACACACACACACACACACACACACACACACACACACACACACACACACACACACACACACACACACACACACACTCTCTCTCTCTCTCTCTCTCTCTCTCTCTCTGAGGCTGTGTGCATCAGCACAGAACACTATGTTGCTCCATTAATTCATCCCCTTTCAAACAAATTCTCACTCTCAATTTGTCCTCATGCTTAATGTTGGCCTTATGCCAATCTGCACCATACTGTGCCGTATCACACGCCAAAAATATCCGATCTAAGAGCTCACAATGCAAGCTTGCAGAACAGCTATTTTCGGTGTGTGACAATGTTCACTTCCCACTATAACAGACCCTATACACTTCACTTTTAATACTCTTCCTCATCAAGGAACAGTTTTTGAATTCAGCTACTTTTCAGCCACTGGTTTTCCTGCAGTCAACCCAGTTACCCAGTGTATCACAAAAAAGCATCAATTATTATAATACATAATCTATGAGTCATACATTGTGAATATGAATGACTTGCATGCTGTATTTAAACTATTTACGGACGGAGCTTATCAGAATCGACTGAGAGAAGGAATCAGTTCAACTTCAGTTTCATTATTGAAATAATAAAATAAATAAATAACTTTTAAAAAAGCATGTAAAGTAATGGCTGAATTTCTAATTCAGTAAAAGTTTCCACCAATCAGCTATGAATAGTTTGTCAATATTCCCTGTGGCTAACACACTAAAATTGGGTTCCTCTCAGCTGAACATTCACAAACTTTCGATCACCAGGTGGCACTAATTGTGTTAATGGGTTACCCACTGGCCTAGCAGTCCAGCTGCATGCCACATATACATGAGTATTTTGGCCGATTACTGGGTAGATGACATCTGACAGTCAACAGTGTCCTGATCTGGAAGGTGAAAGGTTTGCCAGGATCGAGTCATTCAACTGTTCGATTTACTGATTCGGTGCAACACTTAAAATCATGCTTCAAATACTTAAAGCTTATTAGCACAAAACCAACTGTGTTTCCTTGGAGAAATTGGTAAGGCAATGTGTTGTGCTGTCACTGCAGGGTTCAGACATTGTACTAATTTCTGGCTTTATATTAACCTGCTATCGGTCAGGAGTCAGGCTGTAGTCTGACGTCTTCATTTTAGACTATTACATTAATTTAGCTTTCACATTTTACCGTCAAGTGATCAGGCAAACATGTTCTCTCCTTAGTAAATAAATAGCAGTTAGATAATGATGTGCATCTGTGTAGTGTAGTTGTGTGTTGTTGGCCTAGCTTAGCCTCAAACCTCAAAGATATAAAACACTGTATGGCAGCTGGTCTGGCGTGGGTGTCAAGCTGATGAAATAACATTACTTTCAACATCCCCAAACACATAATATGCTCTCTACCTGTGCTCAAACGGGTTGTTGCATTATTAATCAGTTAGTTATAAAGTACGAGAATCACTATGAAGGCAACAGGAACACTCTGGCAATCACGCTCCGAGAAAAGACGTTGAAAAGACGTTGAAAAACATTGACCAGCTGTGCTTACACAGCAGCTTGTAAAAAAATAATTAAACACACTATGTTTGCATTACTAGCTAGCATGAAATCTTATTACTGTACATTAAATGGTAACATTTATGACCAGTGTTTCCTGACTAATCTACCTGTTTAGGCTAACTTTCAATTATTTCCTTGTTCATATATGCACTGTATGTACTGTATTAGAACAGTAATTGACGTATTTTCACTTCACAAATACTAATGACAAAATAAAAAATGTTTCTATATGAATGTTTTCATATAGAATCTTAAAATCAGACCTGTCTGAACTGAGTGGTACTGTACTGTACTGTACTGTACTGTACTGTACTGTACTGTACTGTACAAGCACTCCTCCTTGGCCTATCCATGTATGTGTGTGTGTGTGTGTGTGTGTGTGTGTGTGTGTGTGTGTGTGTGTGTGTGTGTGTGTGTGTGTGTGTGTCTGTGTGTGTGTGTGTGTGTGTGTGTATGACGCTGCTCAACAGTGCCATCCAGCGGGAATTGCGATGGTACTTCCGTGCTCATACGGAGACACACGCAGACAGACAGACAGACATACTGTACCTACACAGAAAGTCACATAATGGAGTGGTTAGCACCACTCAAAAATAACATAAACGAGAAATGACAGAGTTACTGTATGGAGACCGTTCAAAACAGTGGAGAAATCGTGTGGGGGTCCCTCTACTGTACTGTACTATCACTGTACTGTACTGTCACACCCGAAATCATGTAATGGCTGCTAAAAACTTCTTCCCATCATGCACCTGTGCACAGTGTGAAGCTCAACAGCGCCACTTTGTCACCTGTTGGTACCCTAAACAGACACACATAGGGACCCTAAACAAACAGACAGACATAGGGACACACATTTCTGTTCAATGGAGTGGTTGCACCACTCAAAAACATAGTACCTGCAATAGTTTGTGCATGACAAGAGGGACAATGACTGAATAGGAAGCTAAATGTTCTTTTTTCCTCCGTTAACAAGGATAATTTCCCTCATCGTAATTGTGATACTTAATTGAGCCAGCTGTCGGATCAAAGATCTGACCATGTCCTTACATCAGGCTGATTCAGGCACTCAGTGATTCTTTATCAGCAGTTCTGAGCAAGCCACCTAACCTGGCCCTAACCTCGCATCACCAGACTTTCCACCAAATGTTGGTTCCAGTTGCTGGTTCCGTTTTTTCGGCACTGCTTTGTTATGGTTTCCCCAACATCTGTTTAAATGCAGAATCGAGTACAACTACTAGTTTAGTCTCGTCAGTCACTACGAGTGGAAATAAAAGATGGAAATACCAAACGAATTATTCCTATAAGCTAAACTATGCTGCATCAAGGGTATTGGGTAGGCCCTAAGCTAAGGTTATGATGCCCATGATCGTGGGGAATGATTCTTGGTCCCGGCTTGGTGGTTCCGGCCTGATGACTACAACCATTGACTACAACATAACATGTTAGTTCCGCCGAGTGCCCACCATAACAATCTGAGCAGCCATCAGCTTTCAAGTGGGCCCTGATCCAGAAAAGGTTGGGAACCACTGTGCAAGATGTTTTCTAATATGGCGGCCTTATTCACTTATTACTGTGATATAATGATGTGCAGGGCACCACAGATGGCCCAATAGGGAATAACTTACCACTTAGCACTTAGTAGATGTGAGCGTGTTTACAGTGTGCTTCTGTACGGACGATATAGGATAATATTGCTGTGTCAACAGATTTTGAAATCACTCAATCAAAATCAATGCCAGTTCTGTGACCTGACATGTATAAAACAGGGGGGAGAGTCTCGTTGAATCTGAAGTGACACCGAGGGCAGCAGTAGCAATGTTAGAGTCATAGACACAAGGGAGGTACTTCAAATGGCTGAAATGCAGGCGGTGAAGGTATGAGGCGAAACTGAGCAGGACAGTCACAGAGGCCCCAGAGAAACTGAGTCTGATGAAAAGAAAATGTGCACCGCAGAGAGAGAGAGTAATAAGAAGAGAGAGAGAGAGAGAGAGAGAGAAAAAAAGGACAACAGATGAGAGTGGACACGTCCAAGAAGAAAGGAAACAGTGAAACACAGACAGGAAACAGAACGGCCTATAGTAGGCAACATACAGTGTAGGCAAGAATGAATGCTCCATTTTACCCAGACGTTCAGTGAGAAGAAATTACAGGAAAGGAGACAGCAGATATTCACAGATAGACAGCTATTGAGTCTACTTAACCGTATAATGTGATGGCAAGTACAGTATCAAAGCATATGACATTTGTTTTCAATCAGGGTGTTGTTGTTTTTTCCCATTTGAGAGTTAAAAGGAAAGGAAAGGAAAGGAAAGCCTATTATGAAACACTGTCAGTTGTTATTAAGTGCCATATTAAAGTTCAAGTTAATTGTTCAAAGGCAGGTCTGCTCACCCATCTCGGGATGATGCCTTCCCTCAACAGGAACGCTCACTGTCCGCCGCAGCAGCTTGTTCCTGTGAGACTCTGAGCGCCGTTCGCGCATCAGCAAAGGGTGTACCTGCAAGTAGAGAGGACAGAGTTAATGCACATGATGCAGTACATACAGTATACACACATTCTTAAAATAAGTGTCCCTATTCTGTCCCCCTATTGACTTGGCTTGGCCACTTAAACTCTAGCATCCCTGTTCTGGAGGGAACAAGCTGCGATGCACTATGTGAGCTTATGTAGATCGGCTACGTTCTGGGAAGATAATTGGTGTAAAGGGAAAAAAGAGCAGAAGCAGAAGAGTGCAGAGCCAAAGGTCCGGCTTACTAAGTATAGAGAGTTTAAGTGGTTAGCTATGATGAGACAGAAAAGTCAACCAACCAAACATGTCTATCCTATATTATCATCCAGCAGGTCATAGTACAGTCAGTGTACTGCTGATGTGAACGCCCAAAGAAGTCGTTTGAATCCAAAAATAGAGAGAGAAAAACAGGGAGATTTCAAATGTATTATTACTTATCCTGCAATCTGCCCATTAAATTATCTTGCTGAGCATGAATGCGTTCGGCAAGTTTCAGGGCAATCTAGGAATTAAAATTTATAATTGCCATTAATAAGTGGACATTTCCAGTAGGGGCAGCAGTGGCTCAGAAGGTAAGGCAATGGAATCACACGGTTCCCGATTTGATTGCCGCCTCCTCCTGGCTGCATGTGGAATGTCTTGCTGACATTGAACCCGATCTGCTTGTGATGAGCAGGTTGGTGCCTTGCATTAACTATGCTGTTGGTTTGGCACCTTGGCTGGTAATAAACATTTCCTGTCAGCCTACTGTCTGTCCCTCCATAAAAATATTAAAAAAAAAGAAAATGAGACAAAACAGTATGACTGAAGTTGTTTTAAAAAAGATAGTAGGAATCCGACTTGCATCGTTTCCGAGTAGGCTGGTGGGCACTGGCCTAGTATGTAGAGATAAACATGTTTTTTCTCCCCAAAAATAGAAACTCTTCATAGTATTAGGCATCCCTCTGTCTGTCCTGTAGAAATCAGAGGCGTTTGATTATCAAGTTTTGCCGTGCCTTCAAGTGTATCCTAGCAGGAGAATGTCGGAGCATGGCAGAGCAGGTGACAGTGTGAACACAGAGTTTACTGTCAGACAACGTGGCACTAAAGGCACAGTGCAGTGGAGGATAGTACAGCCTGGGGGCTTTGGGGCCAGGCCAATAACAAAGAAGGACACTGTCAGGGCTCTGGGGCCAGGCCAATAACAAAGAAGGACACTGTCAGGTCACTCTCATCTATACAGTATGTCCCACAAGACAACTGAGTGCCACTCAAAAGGAGCCCTCTAAAAAGCATTGGAGTGTGTGTGTGTGTGTGTGTGTGTGTGTGTGTGTGTGTGTGTGTGTGTGTGTGTGTGTGTGTATTCATTTTGTGTAGTTTTCTGTTTTTAATGTTTTAGAATAACCACTAGTAACTTAGTGGCAATTTAGTGTTGTTTAAATAATTGAAGACCACTTTACGATATTGACTGATTTAGCAGATATACAAAGTATAGAAGTCCCACTTAATGTATACCATATAACGTGAAATCTCTACTATTGGGGTTGGGGGTCAAGACTTTAAGGGCTATTGGTCATCTTTGTTCAAACAACAGAGATTCAGAGTTTGTGCCACGCCTTCAACATTTTTATATTTAGTTTGGCCAACAGGAAGACACTTCACAATAGCAGCAATAGGATCTGCCTTGTTTTCTGTGAACCTCTTCATCCAACGTATTCACATGCAGATGTATGCACCTCATAAATCAACTGTGTATATTGTCCTACACAAAAGTGCATTGTGTGATACATCATTTGCTTGGGACAACGTTATTACTTTTTGAAAATTAGATTACAATACAACTTCCTCAATGAAAAAATGATTATGCACCATCCATTCTTTATGAGTCCGGGACAGTACATCCATGTAAAGAGTATGTGTGCTTCTTTATTGAGTCATCTTTCCCCTTTGTTTGAGCAATTGTGCACTGAAAGGTTTCACTGAGCTTTTTATGTAGTTTTAACAACATGCTGTGAGCATATAGTGCTCAGAAAATATCAGGCCCCAGTTTTGTCGTGTCGGGCATAATCCACAAATGATTTTGCAACAACACATGGTTGTTGTTTGGAGGTTTTATTGCCAAAAATAATGAGTCGGTTGACCATGAGACATACTCATGGTCGTGGAAACGTGGAACTAAATAAATAAACACATTCTCAGCACAGTAAGTACAGTAGGATTATTAAAGTGTATAATTCTCCACATCAAATAAATGCACAATATTTTGGCAGATCTATATTGCATTACCAGTACATTTTGTTTGTACAGTTCTCCTTTGTTTCTGAAATCAAGACAATTATTTCTTGAATATGGTAGGCCTACATGATATTTCTTTAACATGCAGTGTTGTACAGTAGGACCACACTAGTTTGAACAAGCCAAGAAGTATAAAATAGAAAAGATAAATGATAAAAAGTGTGTGATGAAATAGAGGAGACATAATGGAGAAGGACTAAAAGAGCACTATGAAAAGTCCTTTACATAGTAAATTTTAATAAGTAAATAATAAACAATATTGAATAATGATTTGATTCTACTGTCTGTGTCGGACATGTGAGGACATATCTATCGTATCAAACTAAATTTGTTCTCCACATTTGACCCATCTCTTGGAGGCGGCTAGCCGCAGCCATGTCACACTCAGTAATCATTAGTGTGGTTGCAACCAGACTAGTGTTATTGTCTTTTTTTCCTTTTTTCTAGAGTAACCCCAACGTTTGGCGCACTACTTCTCCCACAGTTTTGGCGGCACACACATGAGCCATATGTCAAATCCCCTCTGAATTACTTACACATGATTACAGGGGTGACTTGACATTGTAATTGGCTAGCAAAATTACTGGGAGGGGTCTATATTTCCGAAGGCGTCTGTGCGATCGAGGCAACCACATTTAGCAATTTCCCCAGAATTGCATCTTTCTAGTTGATGCTGTGTGCCAAGCAGGGAGGCATTGGGTCCCATTTGATGGAACTCAGTCCTCCAAGTTTCAGGGCGGACACTCTAAACACAAGGTCACTGAGCTGTTGGAATTGGAGTGAATGTCAAACTATCGAAAACCACCAGTCAACAATAAAGTCCATATCATGAAGATGAATAGCCCATGTTGATAATCATCAGTTGTAAGACAGTCCTAATTTTATTAAAGGCTATACTAATAACCATGCATGTATGATAACAACATAACTCACTCAAGTACAATAATATATATGCTTGCATGCTAGATATAAAACTATGAAATGGATATAAAGTTTTAGTATTACATATTACAGCTCTGGATAGTGTCCAGAGCTTGCCTGGAGCTCTTTGTCAGAACAAACCAAGAAACACTAACACAGAGTGGACCGAGTACTCTGTTCCAATAATTGAATATGTTTTACTGCTGATAAGAAACAATGGGCCTGAATTAACAACGCATTCTAACTACTTCTCATTGATGGCACCATAAAGTATTATGTATCTTTATACTGTAGTCACAGTGTTGCTTTATGGGGGTATCAATACATGTAATTAGCAAAGTGGTCCCATAATGTGAGGGCAAGCTCTGCACTCGCACTACTGTCACAATGAAGAAGGGATGGAGTGTGAATAGTTCACAGATTACTATAAAAACCTGCTGGCAAGCAACTCTACATCTGACCTCAAACCCCAAACCCTTAGATCCATGTCAAATGTATTAGTGCAGCCGCGCCCGGCAGCCGGCGAAAACTAGAGTTCTCAACAAGCCCGAAAATTAAGGCCCGGCCCTACCTGGGCCCTCATCAAACCCTGTAAACTCAAATACACTGCCCCCGCTGCCACCCTTAGAGCTGACCTGTTGATCTGACCTCATCAAACATATGGCCAGTACAGAATTCATTCCATATGTTGATCTGCGCCAAAGCGCCAGCGCTCACCCAGCAGTCTTCCATCACCAGGCGGATGCATGCACGTGTCCTCGCCCTTTAGGGCGAGGTCGCTTCTCGCCCTCAGGGCGTCATACTGGTGGTAGAGTATGCGGATCCCGCAGCAAACAGCAATACTGTAACCTTAAACCTACTCACACATTAGCTTTGCTGCTGTGGGGAATGTTGGATTGAATGAGTTATTGAACTGAAAAGTTTATTGACCTTGTGACATCAAAAGAACAATGCCTTACATAATGTACAGAAAAGTAGTTACTCTAGCCTAATGTATGTAAAAATCATTCAAAAGTGAAGAAACTCCAGTACAACCTTTGAGCCCATTATTACAAAAAACATCTGATACATGAACTGCATATACCGTACTTTCACATTAGGTAAGAAGGTTATGTATTTTATGAGCCGAGGCATAAGTAGGCTATTTGTCTTTTCTAATTCAGACAAGCAGATATCTCCAACTACTGTACCAACCAGAATCTTGAGAGGAAGTAAACATTTCAGACCCTTCCAGAGAAGGATAAAATTATCTTAAATACATGACTCTAGACAAGTTTAATTCTTGACTAGCCATCTACATGTCAATACTAGCCAATTACATGGGGCTAAACATGGTAATTTCCCTCAATGACGTCCACTTGAGCGAGAATAAGCCCACTCACCACCTCCTCTATTGCTCTCTGATCCACAGCAATTCACTGCCAACTTGACTCATAGAAAGAGCCTATCTGCCCCATCCTGGCACCCCATCATCCCCTGTGGGGGATTCACCTGGGGGGAGGGTGTCGGCAATGAGACTTGGGAACGTATCTTGCACCACCCCTTAGCCCTTATCCCTAAACCTATTTGAAAAACATTTTAAAGTAGTTCAACTAGCTGACTACATCGACACATTGTGAGCTTGTATATTTTAAAAGGTTTTTCGAAATAGTAAAAAATGGCAAATAAATGTAGGGATAAGGAGTAAGGGGTGACGCAACATATAGCCCTTAGTGTAGAGGGAAAAAATGAGTTTCATAAGGGAATCATTTAGAAACAGAGCCCATAGGTGGATGCTGGGGTGGTGGTGGGAGCACATACTGAGAATAATATTGGCCCACAACAGTAAACCACAACAGTAAACTTAAACCCTTACAGGAGAACAGGCCTGACCCCATGTCAAATGTGATCAAGTTCAGAAGGTGGATGATGTGGACTGGACATGTGTGCACTGCAGAATGGAGCCAAAAACAAAATGAAGCAGACCCAAAGAGACATCGAGGAGATTTGTAGAGAAAGAAGTGAAAGAGCACGAAAAGGTTTAAGTAAATTACAAAAGGGAGAAGCTTATGGACTATGACTGAAATACAAGAATCTCTTATTATTTAGTATTTTGTTTTTGTATCAATGTTTTTCAATTTGATTTGTAAATTGTAAGCCAGATGAATGTAAACAGACATGGCAACAGCAGCCTAAAGGTTCTACTTTTCGCGTCACTCCAGGTGTTAACAACAAATTGCACAGAACATGAAAGAAAATAAAAGATTTTCTTCCCTCATGTTAGTCACGCCGCAGCCAGGGGTACAGAGGGTGTTGGAGTGCGATAGATCTGATGGGGGGAGGAGGGTGCTTTGGCCAGCCTGGCATGGTGAGTTGAGCGATGCTCCAGGCTGGCCGGCCCATATGTCACTATTGCTTCCTCAGGCCCAGCTGTGAGGAGAAGGGGAATATGGTGGGAGAGAGAGAGAGAGAGTGTGCACGCTCACGTCACGTGTGTGTGTGTGCGCGCGCGTGTGCGTGTGTGTGCGTGCGTGCATGCGTGCGTGCGTGTGCGTGCACTCGCTAAAGCGACAGGTGTGTAATCCATTATATCTTAACAGGGAGATGATCAAACACCAGCTGAGTCCCTAACTCTGTCTCTGACAGAAACACACATGTGCACACAGAACTCTGACATGTGCACAAGCACACACTCAGGCATTCGGGCAATAACACAAATCACACTCATTCACAAAAACACATATTGTGCCTGTATGTAGTACACAAAAACATATACCACACACACACACACAGACACACACACACACACACACACACACACACAGAGTGTGGCCCCATCATCATCACAGGTGGTCTTGCTGGCCAACAACATGATTTGCCCTTCAGTAGCACAATATCACCTTCTGAAAGACAGATGCTCCTTCTCCACTGGAGCCTGGGCTCTGGTCACAGCAAATAAACACAAATGCCCTAACAGAGCAACTGACAGTTTTCACCCCTTTCTGTCAGGGATTGTAGGATTCAATCCCGTGACTCACAACAAGTAGCAATCTCTGCACTAACTGACTGAGCCACCAGGCGCCCCCTGGGATTGTAATGTTTTGAAGAATGTGTGCATTTCTGTGCATTCATTCTGTACAGTGTGTAGAGAATAAATAAACAGCTATGAAGCAAAAATGTTATTAGAAACATATTCTCTGAAGTGTTGACCAGAGTGCGTTTAAGTCATCTGAGGGAATTGTGCAGGCGACATGTCCAGGATAAAGTCTCTATTGGTTCAGGGTTATTTTCAGACACTTGAAAGGCTAGGGGGTTGAGAACTGACAATTAATGTATCTGCTTATACTATTGATTACTTGAAATGTCAGTGATAATTAAAACTGTAATATTGTTTGGTACACAAATTGGAATTTTCTGTGGATCACACCGCCAGCTACAGTAAATGCCAAAATAACTTAAGGCCCTTAGGAAAAAGGCTTTGCCTTTCCAAACCTCCCATGTGTGCATTTACCACAGAGCCAGGCTCAGCAACCCACAATGCTTTCTAATAAAAATGATAAATGTTAAGGATTGCTTTTAAGGTCATCTCGATCTCGCAATTGCTCCTTGTAAGCTGGCAGGAGACAAATTAGGGCTACTTTCTTTCAGAGCCTCTAAGGTATTAGAGGAAGAAGTTTGTACACTATCTGGCTGAATAGGCAAATTAATCAAATTGTTGAGATAAAAGGAATTTAATCCCTTATATGTGTACAATGACCTTTTGAAAGATGGTGTTCTTGAGTGGCATGTAATGGAAATCAAATGCCAAGAATGTGGTAGCTAGCTCAAGTGCTTCCTTTTAAATAGCCTCTGTGGGCTAACCATCTTACTACAGTAACAGCATTATTTTACTCGTGACTGTTTACACCCACACACCTTTCAGTACATATAATGTATCCCCCTCCCCACCCCCCTTTTTTGTTACATGGTTCCTGTGGGCCATGCATAGAATGCAAAGCACTCATAATCCACACTTTGTGGATTAGCTAGTGACAGTATAGCCACAAGCTAAACCTAGCACGATTCCTTCCCTGGTTTATTTGCATTGCCAAGAATTGCAATATGGTAGCCAGGGAGGTAGATGTATATAGCCAAATGCACTCTTTACTTTGAACCAGGACATACATACGGTACATTTCTATAGAAGATTTTGATGTGGTTATGGCTAACCAAACCAAATATTGTATAATTTTGGTTTCTTGCATAACATTGGCACAGATGGGGGAGAGGAGCTTGGGGAACAGGGCACTGGTGTGTGTTGGTGGTAGAATGCAGAACTCTGTCACCTGAGATCAATGTGAGGAGAGAGAAGGATGGCAAGAGGCCATCACTGCTGGCCCGCTAGCTCCCCCTGCAGGCCCCGAGCAGATAATACAAGAGCCCACAGGCAAGTATAGCACTGCAATTGACAGAGAGTGAACTAGTAATACTCACTCACATAGCCAAAGTGCAGGAAATCGAAATTTTTACAGCAAGCTTCCTAGTAATTTTTATTGTCTTAGACAGGAGATTTTAGGCTACAAACAGACCTGCCAACTCCACCTGTGATAATGACAGATAATGACAATTTGCCTTGCCTTAGCCTCTGTTCTTTCAATGGATTAGTGCTTACATTCACCTCTTGCGCTAATTCCTTTGCTGGACAAATTCTGCACTGTAGTTAAAATGTGGCTTAAGTGTGGATTGTGGAATCTGAATAGGCTACTGAAGGTTGTGTACATGAGGCTCTCTATGGCTCGAGGGATGTGTAAGATTATAAACAGCCTCGACTCTCGAGGCCACTGCACAATCATCAATTTGAAAATCAGTTCTTTCAGCGAGTGAAGTATAAATGACTACGGTCGGTCATGCTACACAAACAGAGATAGACAATAGGCCAACAGTGTGGCCTCGGTTCCCCAAGTCAGTTCCTTAGGAAGGGGCTCCTGTGGAGTATCTTTTGACAGGCATCATTCACAAAACAGAAAGTGAGCCGTGTCTGAATGGAGCTGTGAGAAGGACAGAGCCAGATGGCCTGTTGGAGAGAGCCAAACACTCCTGCCATTCACCCCAAAGAGAGAGAGGTGGGAGGAAGAGAGTAAGGGAGGGGTATATATGGAGAGATAAGGAGAGAGAAATCTGGGGGATGGGGAGGTATAGAGGAAAACGGAAAATGGGAAAACAGCGGGACAGAGCAGTATGGATCTGAGAGGACAGAGAGAGAGACATAAGGAAAAGGAGCGAGAAACAGAAGAGAAAGAGACAGAATAGACAGAGAAAGAGCTAGATACGAGCGGGAGGGTGGGCGAGAGAGAAGATGCATAGACGGATGCTGAGCAAAGTGGAAGAGACAATAGCTGTAGAGCGATGGAGGGAGAGGAGGTAAAGAAGAGAAACAGGGAAATAGAAATAGGTAGTGAAGGATGGGTGAAGGTAAAGTGTGAGATGGAAGACAGAGCGTTGGCTGGGAGAGAGAGCGATTGGAGTGGAGTACAGTAGGACCTACGGTATTAACAGGCAATCAGAGAGGTGAGAGTGGCAGATTTAGTGCATTTATATGGAATCATAAGTGAGGTAAGAATGGGCACTGAGGAAAAGAAATAACCTCTGATCCATCTTATTTCAGCTATGGCAATATATGATTGCTTATAGGGGGGTGGACATTAATTAGAATTAAACAGAAATAAGTCTAACGTAAAGGGGGAGAGAGGGAGTCAAAGTGAATCTCCACGGTATAAGGTGAGTGACAGGCATGAATATGTAACGCTGCTTGTTGTCGCCGGGGTGACAACTATCAGCACATCAAGCCAGCTCCTGCCCCTTCACAGCTGCTGCCTTATTGGCACAATTAGACAGGGATAGGCTTTTGATTAATTTACCTGGGCCCTCCGCTCAATGCCTCCAGAGCAGGAATGTCGTCTTATCAGGATCACTAAGCTCTGTATTCCTTAGAGATACTATTGGCGGCCAAGCACTCACACTACTGTAAAAAATCGCCACCTGGCTGCTATCTGCTTTTCATCAGCCAGCACATAAAGAAAATTGAGCACTGCAACAGTAACATGCACATTGTGGGATTATTATGTCCATTATACATGCGCTGTTCAGAGTGGGGATGTGACATCAGTGGCATTTATAGGGTTAAAGTCTATTTATTGCAGTGGTATTAATCTCTGGCCTTATGCTTATGCTGTGAAGTTTCTCATACATAAAATGCTTGCAGAAAAGATGAGGAACACTACCCTCTCCTGGTCTACAAACAGAGATGGAGAACCAAAGCAACATGCAAGAGATGGTAGAAAATGCAGGTTTTGCTGTAACACCAATAAACTTGCAGGTTTTGCTGTAACACCAATAAACTGTTGCGGTAACACATTATTGTCAACCAATCGCTATTGAGAGTTTTATTTGATTAATCAAAAAATCTATTCCTATGCCAACAGAGGGCAATGCTGCTTCCGAGTTGTTTGTATTTCATCATGACTTTTAAATTTAGGCTGCTATAAAAGCCTTTTAATAGAAATACCAATAAGTATAACCTTATTTTGGCATTCTATTCCATTTAACCTACCCTCTTCAATTCAACACTGTCTTTTGCCCTTCCTTTTGCCCTTCTTTTGGGGTGTTTTGTGAAAGTTACTTTAACAAAGTGACAGTAATAAAGTTTTTAAGTAATACGTAATATGTAATATTATATTTAAAGTAACTTCCCCAACACTAATGGAAACAAATACTGTATGTAATGCTCTCGCCTTCCTCATCAACTAGTGTTGAGGTGCTATTCAGTAGGGGACTGTAGATGAATGGCTGTATAGGAAAGCTACCAGGTGTGAATGTACCAAATTAATGACCAAGACCAGCTCCATATAAAAATGGCCTCCCTGCTTGGCACTCAGCATCAAGGGTTGGATTGGGGGTAAATTCCTGGCTGCGACATACTAGCGTCATGTCCAAGGGACTTGTATATAGCTGAGGGATGTACTTAAAAATGCAATCAATTATCATTATTATTATGTAGCCTTGTTGTTAGTTGTCATAAATAACTAATATACAACCGATTTGTCTCAGAGATGCCTAACATCCTGAACTAAGATTTTTTTTCTTTTGAGGCTGCAATTGGCCCAAAGGCTAATCGTCAAATGACCCTTTTGACAAGTATCACTTGTTATCAATTTAAAACATTTACACTTGTCGAAAGGGTTGTGCAACGATACAATCAGGTTGTGCAATGATACAGTCAGGGGAACATCCATAGTACAGAGTACAGTACCTCCTCTTGGTCCAACATGTAGAGTTGATTTCCGGAGATCACGCAGAGACGGGAGTTGTAGGGGTCATATGAGGAGCGTTCGTGTGAGGGGCGGTCGTAGGCAGGACGGTCGTGCGAGGGGCGGTCGTAGGCAGGGCGTTCGTGGGAGGGACGTTCGTAGGCAGGGCGTTCGTAGGCAGGGCGTTCGTGGGACGGGCGTTCGTAGGCAGGGCGTTCGCGGGAAGGGTGGTCGTAGACAGGACGGTCGTGCGAGGGGCGCTCGTGGGTAGGGCGTTCGTGGGACGGGCGTTCGTAGGCAGGGCGCTCGTGTGAGGGACGGTTGTAGGCAGGACGTTCATGGGAGGGGCGGTCATAGGAAGGACGTTCGTGGGAGGGACGGTCATAGGAAGGAGCGTGGAAGGAGCGTGCGTGGGAGCGATGATGGTGATGATGATAGGACGGGGGGACAGCACACCTCGCATCTGGGCAAGGGAGGAAGAAGGAAGGACAACGGGACAGGGACGGGGATGGGGAAGGAAAGAGGAGGGACAAGGTATAGGTCAGTTAGGATCAGTAGTAGGAGAGATACACTGTTGTGACACATGCCTTTCCTCATAACGTCAAGACTAAGTGATATTTGCAGCTCATTTGATCGCTTGCTTGAATCGGGGGGGAAGAAACAAGCTACGATTGATCCTGTATTGTAGAGAGCAGTATACAAACACTGCCAGTCTGCCAGAGATGGTTATTCAATTCCTTCCTTCCAGCTTTTTCTGCATACATAACCTGTGTGGACCTAAGACTTTGTTTTTGCTCAAACAAAGTAGCACACACGAAAGAAATTAAATGGAAAACATAAATGATTTAGAAGTATTTTTATAGTTCTGTATTGAGATTATATTTTACATGAGACATAAACCATATTTGGACTCGAAGCAATAGTCTTTTAGTTTACTTGAAGCCTTTTTACATCATTACAATTTTCATTCCATTATCCCCTGCAGTTTGCTCATCCTCATTATCTTCCCATATACTGTATGCCTCTGAGACAGTGTCCTCTCCTCTGACCTTGTCCCATTCAGAAACCACAGGCTGTTCCTTGGACGAAAACATGGGTCCTGGGGCAGAGGCAAAGTGCCATGAAGCAAAGCAGGTATTGTGATACACAACAAAGCCACTGGGTTAGACTGGGCACAGCTTTCATCACAGAAAATGCTCAGGGCACTGCCGTTTATTAAAATATTCTAGTACTTTATCTTTGCTTCTAAAGACTAGTTCAAATAATGTGGTGTGGAAAAAAAGAGGGGGAAAAATGCATGTGGATTTGGAAATGAGACTCTCCAATGTTTCTTTCTTTCATTTTAAAGATGATTGCTCTGCACTTCTGGATATATATCTTTGATAGACAGTCAGGAGAAAGACAGAAAGGGCATGAGAGAGAGTGGGGGGATGACATGCAGCAGAGATCCTCAGGTAATTTCATACTGCGTCTGCAGCCCAGCTGTGTGTCAGATAACCCGTGTTGACTCTTTCACATCCACAGCTAACACAGATTTTACCCAGGTCATCGCTTCAGTGTGAAAGAGCTATTAATTAACTCTTATTGTTTATTAACCTCACAATTCTTTCCTACTTCACTTTACTGGTGTCTAACCATATTATTTACCACTTTGTCCAAGGAACAAGTAGCAATGCCAGCATGGCCGGGCAATGCCAGCTTGTCTTTTATGCTGGCATTGCCCCTTGCTTCTTGGACAAGATCTCACCCAAGGATAAAAAAAACACGTCTTGAAGGTATTCATCCGTCTATGCTAGCCTGATTTTGACATTCACACCGGTGACAAGACACGGCGTCCTCCGCGTCTGCTCGCGAGGAAACCCACACACCGCTGCCCCGATGCGGTCGTATAGTTAGAACGGGTGTGGTTGTTAAATGTTAAATAACAAAACAAAGTTGGCGTCTACCAGCGTTCCACCGTGCTGCCACACACACACACACACACACACACACACACACTTTAGTACTTTATTTGAAATCACAAATTACAATTCATTTAACAAGGAAACAAATATAACAGGGTTGACAGTTCATGTTCACTTAAGGATACACATGGCACCTCCTCCTCCACACAGACAAACTGCCTATAACAGCCGAAACAGAACAGTGTTTGGCAAGTTGTTTTGGCTTTGCCTTTTTGTCATGCCAGCTATTCTTAGGCCACTCATGGTCAGTTTATGCACATGGCCCAGGCTTCCGAATATCAGTATATATCAGTATATCAGATACCCCAGGTCTGTTATACTTCCAAGTACTTCAAAGTTCCACGCGCGCACACACACACACACACACACACACACACACACACACACACACACACACACACACACACACACACACACACACACACACACACACAGTTTGTTCGTACATGCTCGTACACACACATATTGTACAGTGTACATACATTACGTGCAGTACATGCATAGTGGCAATTCTGGTAATGTGCTCTTGGGACACTACAATAATACAACAAAAAAAGGTTTTTAAGGTGGGTGAGTGAATCAAGGTCATAGCCATGGGCCATGCTTTCATATACCGTAAACATAATGCTCTGAACGTATAAAAGTATAAAACCTTTAAGCTATATCATGTTTCAAAAAGTAGGTTTGAGTCTCTATTTGCCTGTATGCTTCCTAGAGCTCTTAGAGACTTCAAGTACCTGGGCTCATGGGTCAACTCAACCGAGCAGGATCTGAAAGTGAGGAAGGCACTTGCATGGAGGGCCCTGAATGGCACGACCAGTGTATGGAACTCCAATCTCCCCCGACAAATCAAACCCAGCTTCTTCTATGCAACGGTGGAATCTGTTCTCCTATATGGCAGCGAATGCTGGACCTTGAAGCCAACCCTGCAGAAGTCTCTAGACGGTGCTACACCAGAATGCTGTGTTCAGTAACATCAGCAAGAGAGTACATGTTACCAACAATACCCTGTATGAGGGAATACCAAGGGTGTGCCAGAAAGTAGCAGCCAGGAGAATGAGACTAGCAGGACACTGCCAAAGACATCAAGTAGTGCTGTGGGAACCAAGACATGGGCATCGATCAAGATGACGTCCCACGTTAACATATATGGATGTACTCAAGAAAGACGCAGGAGCACAAAGCACCAACGAGCTGGCCAGATGTATGGAGAACCGAGGTGACTGGAAGCGACGATGGAGTGCTCTTCTGAGGACGACCTAGAGAGAGAGCTTGCATTCATGCTTTCACTTCAAGGTGAACATACAGTAAAAGTTGTACTACTTGTAGGACACCGATGTCACTGTACTGCTTTATTGTTTTGACTTTGACGCTACATGATTATATCAGTTCATTGGTGTTGATTCCTCTTTGTGTTGAATGTTAGCTAAATGCTTAATTGTAAAAGAAAATACCCTGTCAACCAAGAGATCTGATATATTATATATTGACTATGCTTTATAGGTTTCTATGTCATGTCATACGATAACCAGTTAGCATTCTTTCTAATTCCCCAAGCTTCCTGTTCTTATTCCTCTGTGTATTTATATTTATTCTACCTGGGCAGAAAAAGTACAGAATGCTTGTAAAAACTGTGACTTTCTGAACAGTGATTACCGGTACATTGGTTGGTAATCACAGCAGCCAGTGTATAAAAGTCATAACAGACAGCCCTCGGCTGCAACACCATACACTGTACTGTAATACCTGTGAAATCACCTCTCAGGTAATGTCACTGTAATCCTTACCAACATCAACCACCAGCAACACAGAGCTCCATAGAGAAAAGCATTGGGTCACAAAAGCACACACTTTAAATGGAAACTTTACAATGGTGCAGACCAAAGTCATGATACCGAGGTATTCACTCTGGGATAGCAGTGTGAGTCATCCACAGCCCAATCTGCGCTACTCTACTGGATGCCTAACTCTCCACCTCCGAGCCGGCCTATTAAGGTTGTGCGGAGAGTGGCGGGCAGAATTTCAATGAGCAGTAGACCCATTCTTCTCAACTGTCTGTCCATCCGTATAAGTACAGGGTGCGCGGGCGCAGATTGTACATTGCATAAATATAAGTATTTGGCTCGTGCAGAATTGCTGAGATACTGCTTTTCTCCGCTTGTCATCGTCTCTCTCCTTTCCCCTCTCTCTATTGCTCTCTGCATTTTGCTTGCTCACTCACTCATTGTCTCTCTATGTTGCTCTCTCTTTGCCCCTCACCGTCCACCCCACCCCCTTGTGGGTTACTTTCCTTTTTCTGCCATTCCTAGCAGTTTATAAAAGGAAGGGCCATGCATGCACCTCTCGCATGACTGGCGAGTTGACATAACAGGCAGGGTTCAATTTATAAATAGAAAAAAATAATAATAGTACACAGTGAAAATAGCTGATCTATATATGTTTTCATTTGAAACATCTTAAAATAAATATATAATGTTGCGGTTAATGTTGTTAACATACTTTTTCATGCATTCTTAAATAGTGATATTATTACCATATATCAAATACTGATCACACAGTCGCCATTTCCCCAAAGGAAATGCATGGATTTAATTAATAAGATGTCTGACCAGCAGAAGCTATCAAACATACATCACACCAGTGATAAAAAAGAGGTTAAGATCCTGCCATCAAATTGATCGAACCTTGATTACAGGGACCCATCAAGCAAAATAAGGCTCACCCTGAGTACTCCAAAAACCATGGCGGACCAAGGTAGTGCATTCTAGACAAGGAAGAGCCACATGGTACAGGTCATTACCCTGACCTCAACCCCAGCAGTTGTTTTTCATTAAAACAGGATTATATTCACATGGCGTATTTTCCCAGAACATAGTTAAATGGCTACTAAAAAAAGAATGCTGTGTTATGCACATACGTACATTGGCAGATAGATGTATATGATACTAAAGGCCCCATTTTGAATGTCCGTTTTACAATGGGGTAATACATAAATTGGCCTATATTGGCCTCGCTCTGCGCACAATGGTATTATAGAAGCCTTATCGTCCCGTGTTGAACGCACACACGTATGGCATACGGCGTTCCTGAATATTTTAGCATTGTGGGAGTGTCCATATGTTAATTATTTTCGCTTTGCGCAATTTGCTATTAAGCCCCTTGACCTGCGCATAACGATTAGATGTGGGTCTGACCACCTCATAAACGCAAAAAGCAGATAAAGCACTGTTTGATTTTACACTTGAGCGGCTCTGGGACGCTGCTGGAGTGTTGCCAAGTCTGTTTATTATAAGCGGCTTCTTTTTCTGTAAAGTTGCTTGTAAATATTAGTTGTGGTTGCTTTTCTTGTTTCTAAAGGTTTCTCCTAATGTTGTTTAAACCAGTGATCCTCACACAGCACATTCCCATGTCAAGGATCCCCAGATGAATGCATTTGCCCAACTAAGGACGGCTAATCCAAAAATGTAATTACATTTTTCCAAGATTACTTTTGAAAATAGCAGATCTACCAGCTCACAATGCATCACATTCATTCATTAAAACTATGAACTCTGACTGCAGGCGGATATATAATGATCATTATAACAATGTGCAAGAAAATATTTAAAGAGATGGAAGAACTTTATATTTGTGGACAATCAAAATATGTTTTTTATTTTAATGTGGTGTCATTAAAATTAATCTGGATATGGCAGACTCACTATCTAGAAAATAAAAACATGGCACTTCATTTAAAATAGGTTACAGACCCCTGTTATATGCGCTTATTTTGGGATTATTTTATAGACCTATTTACTTGTTTCTATGAGACATGGCAACAGCTTCTTTGGATGCGTCTTTTTATTGTGAAATGTTGAGATTAGAAACGGCCATAACATCTCCATAATCCTTGGGAAGTCTGCTTTCATACGCTGTATCACACTCGATTCAAGTCTTCTTCAATAAAATGCTACGAGCGAAGACCATATACCATCCACAGCATTACGCACCACGCATTCAACTCATTACTCATTTCAAATATAATATCATTATAATAATAATATAATAATTTTACTGGTGTTTCTCAATAGAAACAATTTATTTTGAGGCATAAAGGTGACAGCATGCAGTGCAATAGGAATAATTAACCCAAATGTGACAAAGTCATATGTCATGTCTTCTATGGTGCCAGCCTGAAGAAATGTAATATAACGATCCCCAAAGTGCGCATTCCGTATGTGACATCAGCTGACTGGTAAAGAAAATAGTACGGACATGTTGATTGGGTAACTCTCAAACACGCCTTAAACACTCCCATGACTAATTCAAGGCCGTTTTGCGCACTCCACAGGGTGTCGAAAGCGCTTCTTAACATGCTTAAAATTGCTATATGACATACCCCACGCCCCCAGCTCATAAAACTGTAATCTTATATGTCATATTATTGGAAGTGGTTAATGGGGCCCTAGGGGTTCAGGCCGCTTTTAATATAGCATGACACCTAACCTGCATCACACCTTTTTTCACTGGTTTGCATTCTCAAGCCAGGAGGACTAGAGTAGACAACAGGGGGACATGGTCTAGTCTAAAACATTTGACAGCGCTGTCTCTCTGTCCACTTTGGTCCACATATATGCAGATCACCACAATCCACACTGTTTTTACATTTAGGCTATGTTCAATAAACGATTCAATCAATCAACCAAAACGTACCCTCATTTTAATATATATATATATATATATATATATATATATATATATATGGACAGACTCAGCACACGTACACAACACAACTAGAGGGTCGGCTCTGCTGCCCTCCCTTCTAGTCGCCTGGCCTGCACATCTGAGACACACACTTACACACAGCAGTGCTGCACAATTCTTGCTCAAATGTGAATCTCGGTTTTACTCCACAAGAATAGTTGAAATGTTGAAAATTTGTGGTATTCCCTTTAAAGTCGCTCTCTTGTAGCAAAAACATAAGTGCAGCACTAACCAAAACACACACACACACACACACACACACACACACACACACACACAGTTGCCGTGGCGCAAATTACCAGCGGACACACGCGTCCGCCGTCCATGCGTACACACACAGGTCCGTTGCACGCTGATCCGTTGTATCCCCACACAGTTCTTCCAACAGAAAACAAACACACCCCACAATATTTATTTGTGGAACAGAGTCAAACTAAATGCAATGTCTCAACTCAACTCAAATATGATTATTTTAGGGAGTCGTGGCCTGAAAAGGTTGAAAAGCACCGCTCTGCAGCATAGTACATCCCCACTGCCACTGATAGATGGATTGATGGTTCTAGACATGTCAAAACTAGATAAAGTGCCCCTCAGAGCACATGTCTCCACCAGGTCAGGTTGTGGCCTCCTGGTGGCGCTATAATAGGCCAATGTGAAAAGGGTGCAATTTCCTCTTATGCCTTGGATGGCAATTGGATGATTTGAGGCATTTTGTTCCAAAAATGTGTTTTGCAAAAATCCACCTGTATATAACAGGCCAATGTGAAAAGGGTGGGATATATTCCTCAGCCTAGTAGGAAAGTCTGTGAAAGATTTCACGTAAATTGCACGCTGCGTTCATGAAGGGCCAATCCTGCAAACTTTGAAAGCCAAAGTTAGCCAATTAGGATGGAATCTGAAATATCGGACAGATCGGTCTTGAACACATGACTATAAAGATAGTGTGTAACGATTTGGGGGATTTTTGGTGAGTAATATCAAACAATTTGTTTTACAAAAGTCAACCTCCTGGGACAAGGACAAGAGGAGGAATGTTCAAATTAAATGATTTATTAAAGCAGAATGCAGTCAAGCTACAAACAAAACAAACGAGTAGTAGCAGCATGCAGAAAATGCCAAAAATGCAAAGGTTCTTCAAAGCACAAAGCAGTAAACCGAAAGTTCAAACATGCAAACCTTTCGAAGCAGTAAAGTCCAAAAATGCAGCCTTTCAGAATTGCAAAAAACAGAGAACCAGGAACTCAGGTACAACACAGGGGACAAGGAAGTATGTTCTGACAGTGGGAGTGTGGAAAGAGTCCAGTCTTATAGGGAGCAGGGTAATTGCCGAAGTGTTCACAGGTGTGGAAGGGCATATGGCACTATAGAGCGTCGCAGTCCCGCCCCCTTTCAAAACGACGAGTGGCCCAGGAAATGATTCTCCATTCATTTTCTCCATAGGCTTTTCAAAAAGTATTTATTTAAAGACGGTTACGCCGCGGACAAAGCCAACTCGGATCGTGACAAATCATGACAATAATTACAATGTTTTGGGCCGATCAAATAATTAGTAAGAAGAAAAACAAAACAAATAGTGTTGTATCCTGCCTTTATTTTCTTCTTTCAAATTATTTGATCGGCACAAAATATTGTGTTTGTTGTCATGATTTGTCACAATCCGAGTTGGCTTCGTCCGCGGCGTAACCGTCTTTATATAAATACTTTTTTAAAAGCCTATGGAGAAAATGAATGGAGAATCATTTCCTGGGCCACTCGTCGTTCTGAAAGGGGGTGGGACTGCGACGCTCTATAGGGCTGAATAAGGAGTGGGAACAGGTGTGTGACAATTAAGGACTGAGTAGGAGTGGCTGACGTGGAAATGCAGACAGGGGAAGAGTCAAACCATGACATAGATAGCTTAGCTCTATCTAATACAGCTACTGTACTATATCCTATATCCTTGCTTTCGGTTGGATCTTTTTATGTTTTTACATGAATGCCTATTTTATATATATGTGTTTCTGAAATTATTTGTTATATATTACATATTATAATGACATGCCCAAACTAGGGACACCAGGTGTAATGTACGTCTGTGGGCTTTATGAATATGAATTTAAGAGCATGTAATAACAACCAAATGATTTCCATTGGAACACAGGCACTATTCTTCATTGACTGAAAAGTAACCGTTTTCGAGAAACAAGATTTGGGCCTGACAGCGACTATGCAGACCTCCACAGTACATCCACGTCTTCAGAAACCTATGCACACTGTACAACCTGCACACCACGCCACACCGCCCCCACATCAGGTGCTACAGAACACTATATACAATACATCTCTATGTAGCGTAGACCAACTAAAGTTAGCATTTTAGACAGTACTAGGTGTGTGTGTGTGTGTGTGTGTGTGTGTGAGTGTGCACGCATTTGTGTGCGTGCATTGCATGTGCGCACGCACGTGTGCGAATTTGTGTGTGTGTGTGTGTGTGTGTGTGTGTGTGTAAAGAGAGAGAGAGAGAGATACAGTAGTGTAGAGAGTATCCTCACCTATCAGATCATCACCCATGCAGCCCTCGTGCCGAGCGCTCCGGCCTCCCCATCATTGCTCACCCAAAGCGTGTCCACGTGGCGGCGCTGTTGCCGCGGCAGCAGCGCGGCGCAGCAACCTCCAATCCGCCCCCAAACTCCACCACACAGGAAACAAGGTTACTGCCCAAGAGATGTCACTTCCGAAACACCCACTCCCTCGCTCGCTCGCCTGCTCACGCTCACTCCCTCACGCCCTCAGCCTATCGCCATGACAACCGAGAAAAGAATAGAATATAAGTGAGTGTTAAAGAGACAGAGGGATCAGAGAGAGAGAGAGAGAGAGAGAGAGACAGGGTGAGGGGGGATTTGAGAGAGAAAGAGAGAGAGGAATTGTTGGAATAGAAAAGGGAGGAGGTTGGCAGAGTAGTAGAAGAGGAGAAAAGAGAGAGAGAGAACGGAGGGGAGGGGAGGGGGTGTGAGTGGGCGGGGAAAGGATGGATGACAGAGGATGGAGAGAGAGGGAGAGAGAGAGAGAGAGAGAGAGAGACATGTGGTGGGATGTGATCGGGGGGATAGGGAAGAGGAGAGGTGTAGATGCCGTGGACAAGAGAGGAGAGATAAATTAAGTGATGGCAGAGAGAGAGAGAGAAAGAGACAGAGAGAGACAGAGGGAAAGAGAGAAGGAAGGAAGGAAGGAAGGAAGACACTTTTTTGGGAATAGGGAGCCCACATCTTGTTCCCATAGCAACACAGCCATCCATGAAATACTGACTTGTACCTCCCTCCCTCCCTCTCTTTCTTTCTCCCTCTCTCTCTCTCTCTGGCTCTCTCTCTCTCTCTCTCTCTCTCGCCTGCTCAATCTCTCCCTCACCTGCTTTCTCTCTCTCTCTCTCTCTCCCTCTCTCTCTCTCTCTCTCTCTCCCTCTCTCTCTCTCTCTCCATACCACCCCCTCTTCTTTTCTCTTCCTATACCATATACAATATATTATATATACTATACTCTCTCTCTCTCTCACCATGAGCCTATCTTGGCACTGATACGTAATCCGTGCAGTCAAACACATCAAAAGATGCCGAATATATCTACTGTACAATATATCGTTCAATCAGGCACAGCAGATAGACGCCCTAACAAGAAGTGAAATTGGGATCATGCATGGATGTGGGATGTCAGCCGCCTAACACTGGAAGAATGGCGCTGATAAAATCCCAGACATGAAAGATTGGAATTGGGATGAGAATGGCTGCCGCTGCAGGCCACCAAGCCGACATGAATCCAAATTAAATCCAACTTTCCGCACCAACTCCTGGCAAGCCCCCGACCCCACCCCCAACCTCCGTTCTCCATCCATCTGTCTCTCAGTCCTCCACCCCCTTCACACAGGATGCCCTGTCCCTGTCTCTATCTCTCACCCCTCTGTTTCTCTCCCTGTGCACCTGTATGCTTATTAGCATTTATTCATTATTGTTGTTATTATTAGTAATGATATTATCATCAGTAGTATCTTGGTATGTCTGCTTTAATGATCTGATTCATTTTACTCCACTGTCACTCTTTCATGATCCTTGCTCTCAGTTTGGGCTTAGACACAAAAGTCTCTCATCTCTCTCTATCTCCTGCACGCACACAGTCATTCATATATTCAGTGATAGACTGTTAACTAGATAAAGTGCCCTCCTGGTGGCGCTATAATAGGCCAATGTGAAAAGGGTGCCATTTCTTCTTATGCCTTGGATGGCAATTGGATGATTTGAGGCATTTTGTCCCAAAAATGTGTTTAGCAAAATTCTCTCTGTTGGTGGCGCTATAACAGGCCAATGTGAAAAGGGTGGGATATATTCCTCAGCCTAGTAGGAAAGTCTGTGAAAGATTTCACATAAATTGCACGCTGCGTTCATGATTTGAGGGTTTTTGTTCTAAACGGGCCAATCCTGCAAACTTTTAGCTACAACAACTACAAAGCTACAAAAATGTTGAGCTAGTTTCAACTTCAGCTACAAAGATACAAAGCTCTGGAACTTTAGCAATTTCCTGTGTGAATGCAGCATTAGCCATATAGTGATTCATTCTCCGACTCCGACACCTGAGTTTCCCTCTGAAATCATTAGATGTTTTATAATATCGTATCTATCTATAACTAAAAAACATCGCATGGTTGCACCTGGGACGTATCCTCAGTGATGTATCCTGAGGTCAACGGGGTTTCGGGTCTCTCAACATCATACCCCCTCACTCAGCAACCCAGCCGGAGTTATCAATTCCCGACTTACGTCCCAGTAGCTACCCTCAATCAGTCCCACTAGGGAAAAACCATACACAAAACCATACGGGCATACAATCCGTTGGAACTACTCCAGAACTACTCTGTCAGGGCTGGTAGGTACACTTTTGGCACATAGAGGGACTAGGCTCTGTGGGTTGTCTCCTGTCCAGGCCCCTCCTATGTCTCACCAGGTCCACTCCTGCTCTCACCAGGAGTAGAGCGAGGACCTGTGCATTGCACCAGAGTCCCAGCACCAGACAGTTCATTCAGGAGTGGTGGGCAATGGTTCCGCAGGGTCATGGTGCTGCGGTTCCGCTTGCCGCTTGGATGGCCCTCACCGAGGGTTGTTGGGCTTCCTCCTCATCTATCTAGTGATCTTATATTATCTTACATGACTTTCTCAGTACTCTCACTGCTCACCTCCTCTGTGTCTCGTGATCTGCCTCAAATCACTTGCTCACTCACTACACTGTATCATGACAAGGTCTCTCTCTAGCTCTCATTCAAACTTCTGAGGGGGCGCCCCGGTGGCATACCTGTTATATTATATTATGCCTTATGAGTGCACTGCATACCACAAAAATGTGCCCTATAGTCCTTCCCGCAACTGTTCAAATCTAAACCAAGGATCTGTGCTGCATGTCATCCCCTTCTCTCTCCCTCCCATGCCTATTCTCTATCTCTCTCACTCACTGTCCCTATCAGAAAAAACAAGTGGTGAAAAAATAACTCTCTGTCTCACTCACTCCCCCCTCTGTCTCTCCCACCTCCCCACCTCTCGCTCTCTCTACCATATGAACAGTGTGACAGTCTGCACAGTACATTCCTATACAGTTCTCCATTCAGAAGCTGTGAATAAATAAACACTGCACTGTGAAATCCTCACTGTTTAACTGTTAACTCTGAGAGTTCATACAATTGGATGAATTAACATTGAGGACTGTACTGTATTACGTGGGAAGTGTGTGTGTGTGTGTGTGTGTGTGTGTGTGTGTGTGTGTGTGTGTGTGTGTGTGTGTGTGTGTGTTTGCATGCGTGCGTGCGTATGTGTGCATGTGCGTATGTTCAAGCGTGTGTGTGGCAGTGATATAGGGCTGAATTTAAGTAAACCTTGCCGGGCCACGAGGCCAGAGCATATCTCCCGTTTACTAGCGTGAGTGGCAGCTTGATGTACAAGTACACCCCCTGGACATGACACTAGTATGTCTTGGACTTAGCCCAATCCAACCGTTGATGCTGAGTGCCAAGCAGGGATGCACTGGGTCCCATTTCTTTGGTATGACCCCGGCCGGGGATCGAACCCTGACCTCCCAGTTCCAGGGCAGACACAGATATCATCTGGGATCTTAAAATCGTGATATAGCATACAGTAAGTGTTGTCTTTTCCAGGTTTTAACCACTTTTATACTTTTTTATACTTTAAATTGTTCAAACCTTTTCCGAAATAGCTGAACACATTGCCATTCCGTTCCACCAGACTTCTGAACAGTTTTAACCTGGCAACCATCAGACTGCTGAACAGGCGCTAAGCCCTGTCTCCATGATGTATTGCTGACACAGTCTGCCACTCAATCATATCACTTAGTAGTACCACTGCCACATGACTATGTTTGCACTCTTCTGCAGCACTAACAGTATCAATTATGTACAGTACAGTACAGTTGATATCATGCACAAGAGATGACATGAATCCGTGATTTTATATACCTGCTGCCAGGATTTTTATAGGCTATGCTGGATATGCTTTCCCCCTGCACAAGATGCACTTCTGCCATTCCGTAGTGCCATTTATCATGCACCCATGTATATTGGACTTGGTATATTGATTTGACTGTGCCTTCCTGTAATTTGACTTGTTCCATTCCATATTCCTTTCTTCTCTAGTCCATTTCTCCAACTTTTTCTCTCTTCCTGTAACTCATCTTCACTCAGTAACTTTAAACATAGCTTGAGGGCCAGCCTGATGAATCAAACCTCTCCACTTGCTTCTACCATATGTATCCCTACTTCTGCACACACACATGCACACTCCGAGACAAGACACACGCATCCACACATTCAACTGTACACAAGGTACTTGTTGTTTGTTATGTCTGATCACTTTGTTTGATTACTATGTTTAACTTACTACTACCTTGTATAAGCCCTATATGGGTTTCCTTTTCACCTGCACTTACTTGCAAACAAACCATATTTTCACCTACTCTTTTACACACAATGTAATAGTAAAGTGACCATACAGTTTATACTGAATCTGATTCTGTGGGAGCAGCATTGCCTCACAAACACAAACCGGAATTCTTTGGCAATGTTGCAAAATTGACTTCCAATGCATCCAACAGCAAATGTCTTCAATGGGGGACAGTCACTCTAAACGTAACTGAACGGCAATGCTCTCTCTCTCTGCATGCTGCCGGGCCCTCTGACCCCTGAGTGTTTGTGTCTCTCTCTCGGCATGCTGCCGGGCCCTCTGACCCCTGAGTGTTTGTGTCTCTCTCTCTGCATGCTGCCGGGCCCTCTGACCCCTGAGTGTTTGTGTCTCTCTCTCGGCATGCTGCCGGGCCCTCTGACCCCTGAGTGTTTGTGTCTCTCTCTCTGCATGCTGCCGGGCCCTCTGACCCCTGAGTGTTTGTGTCTCTCTCTCGGCATGCTGCCGGGCCCTCTGACCCCTGAGTGTTTGTGTCTCTCTCTCGGCATGCTGCCGGGCCCTCTGACCCCTGAGTGTTTGTGTCTCTCTCTCGGCATGCTGCCGGGCCCTCAGACCCCTGAGTGTTTGTGTCTCTCTCTCGGCATGCTGCCGGGCCCTCTGACCCCTGAGTGTTTGTGTCTCTCTCTCGGCATGCTGCCGGGCCCTCTGACCCCTGAGTGTTTGTGTCTCTCTCTCTCGGCATGCTGCCGGGCCCTCTGACCCCTGAGTGTTTGTGTCTCTCTCTCGGCATGCTGCCGGGCCCTCTGACCCCTGAGTGTTTGTGTCTCTCGCATGTCTTCATGTGAGACCGCATGTCATCATGTGTCCCATTGAGATAAAGCAGGTCGAGCCAAGCTAGCCCTAAGAGATAATGAATAATTATAGTCATCTGTCCTCAATCCAGAGATAGACTACGAACTGTGTCCTTGTTTCATTCCCCAATGGGCTGTCGCTCAATGTCTCACTCATTGCACACCTTAACTCATCTTGTCTCAGCTTTGTCTGTCTGAGACAGACAGACAGAACGACAGAACGACAGAACTAAACCAGGATGATGTGGATAGAATAATCCCTACATTAAAGATTTTACATTAATTTATATATTGCCACAGAATACATGGAACATGTTCACAGTGGACAAACATAAATCACTCATTTAGGAGCAGACTGTACGTGGACTAGTGATGCGACTCAAGTCTGTGAATGGAACTTCCCATCACAGTCACATGGTACTACTGCCCCTGAACAGAACACTCTGAAGGATCTTTCTCCAATTACTTTTCCCAGTGTGACCTGAGCAGCTAAAGCTGAGTTTCTTTTTAAATGCCTATGTGGGTACAATATATGGCTAATCTCCTATAAGTACTGTAATATCGATGAACATATCTCCTAACATGAGCAGCATATGCAGTATAACCAGTAAGACGCCTGAGGGCGAGAAATGACCAGAAGCGAGGTCGCATGCACGCATCCGCCTGGGTGACAGTAGTCTGGGCAGCATTCCATTTAAATGACCAGGGGCGAGGTCGCATGCACGCATCCGCCTGGGTGACAGTAGTCTGGGCAGCATTCCATTTCAGTTTATGATCCGGTCGGGAGCGGATGGTAACTTTCGTCATGTTGTAGTCATCTGGCAGGAAACCACAAGGCGAAATCAGAAGTACCCAAAATACTTCCTGCGATCATAATTTTAGAGCCTACCCAATAAAATCATTGATGCAGCGTAGTTTAGCTGATTTTTTAAATATAAATGTGAGTGTACATTCCAGATACTATTTAGCGTCTGCATACCTTTGTTGTTCCACAGGGAAATTCTATTTTATTGGATAGGCCCTAAAATGACGATCGTGGGGACTTCCGCCTTGTGGTTTCCTGTCAGATGACTACAAATCATTGACTACAACATGACGTATTTTACTATTCGCTCCAGACCGGTTCACACGGCGACTTTGGAACACAGACCAGGCTTTCCTCCGAGGTGGAAAGCCTGGTGACGCGAGGTTAGGGTGACAGATCAACATATGGAATGAATCCTGTACTGGCTATATATGGAGAGTGTCTTGAGTGTACAGGGTTTGATGAGGTCAGATAAACATATGGAATATCAGAACAGGTCAGCTCCATATATGGAGATCTAAGGGTGGCAGCGGGGCAGTGTCTTGAGTGTACAGGGTTTGATGAGGGCCCTCATCAAACTCTAGTTTTTGCCGGCTGCACTAATAACTTTGGGGCAGGCCCGTCTAGAGTTTGAATGGACAGGTATCAGTCAAAAAGGAGACATCGAAGAGGATGGATGGATGTGGAAGAATAAACATATGTAATGTCAGAACAGGTACGCTCCATATATGGAGATCGAAGGGTTTGATGTTTGAGGTCAGATGTAGAGTTGCTGGCCAATATAGATGACATCAGGGATCTCCATATATGGGCATTCCCATATGGGCTTAATATTGATGACACCAGGGATCTCCATCCATGATGATGTCACATGATGTCACGAGTCTGGGCTGATGTACTAATGAACTGACGGGAAATGCACGTTTTCATAGTAAATGCGACCTGTGGTCGCAATCAAGAATAATAAATAGTCGATTCTACCCTAAGGAGATCTAATCTGATCTTCGGATGTTCTGGAATGTACATTTGGTTTCTGATCACAATATATAGACCTCGTCAGTGGAATTGTGTTGCTAGGGAACAGCTTGGGTCCAAGTGTATTTCCTGTCAGCTACTGATATTCACAACACTGCAACAGAAAATAAACCTGGACCCATTTAGGATGTTTATGTTGTCAAGTGTGAAAGGCATAACACCATAACCTGACCCAGCAGACACAACAGCAATTTAAGACAGTGCCGTCTGAGTCTTTGGATGGTTTCCACTCAGTGGTGTTTAGATATTCATGACATATCATCACTGTACTGTCGCTTCCTATAAGGTTCATCTGCTCTGTTCATGTGCCCTCGCTAAGTGTCAGAGTCAGACCAACATGTAGTTCCTCTATGATATCCACAGGTACAGGTACACAGTCATCACTGCTGCAGTTAGCTTCATGATGAATCGCACATGCTGACCTGCACACTCATTCTAACGCCGGGACTCCACTGACTGTGCTGTGTCACGCTTGGACGGCGTAAAATAATTAACCGGGGCGAATGGGTGACACGGTGAACGTTCCCTGCGTTGACCATAATGCAACGCTGACAGACACCCGATGGCTGCAGTGGAGCCCCAACGTAAATGGTGCATTTATATAGGTGCCTTTGTCTATCTATGTAAAGCGCTTTTAAGCGCTTTACATAGATAGACAAAGGCACCAACCTGCACATCAGGAGCAATTAGGGGTTCAGACTTCATTTTTGTTCACGTGTGTGTGGTTTATTTATTTATTTGTTTGTTTTAAGTGTGGGCGCACACTTTGCACACGCCACGCTCTGCCCATCTCTGTGACTGTTGAAGTCTCATACAAGGAAATTATGTCACCATCGCTGTTCCGTATTTGAACAACGAGCCGACAGCGCACCTCAGGGTCCTTTGCAGTAAACCGCCATGGCACTAATATGAATGGACATCTCCTATGGAAGCACAACAGCCTTCCCTACAAACAAGACCTAAGCCGCAGTCTTGCCAATGCGCAGCTACCACTCCTGCCAGATGCTATTAGTTCTCATCTTTACATTAAACTCACTCTCCTCCCCCCCAAAAGGCTGGAGGGGTGGGGTGGTAATGGAAAGGTCACCAAATCTGGGTATGCTTGTTAAATGTGGGATGGGAACACTGGTTGACAGATTCTCTCTCCACTGTCAATGTTTACTGTGCTCAAGTAGAGTACTGGGCAGCAATAGGACAGTAAATCTAAGGTTTGAACCAAAATAATGTGCAATAGTAATCATTCAAGGTTTTACTGTATATCCAAATAACATATTAAAAAGTGTCAATTCAATATTTAGTGGATCATGGTAAATTCAGGGGTTGAAAGTTGGGGTGCCATTAACAACCTATATAAGGCAACATTTTCTAAATTTCATTATGCTTTATGTAACATGTGATGTGTCGAACTAGGTGGTTTTTATGATTCTGAACCCATTCCAAGCATGAGTTTTGCACGAAAAACACTCCTTAGCAAAATTAGGCCATAGCCACTTGCCCAAATGTGATGACCTCATGGTCATTTTTATCCCAAGGAGTGTTTTTCTAATGCTTGCAATGGATTCAGAATCATGAAAACCCCCTAGTTTGACAAGTCACATGCTACTTAAAGCATAATGAAAACTTGACATTTTTGGTACCCCAACTCTCAACCCCATAATTTACCATGACCCACTAATTATTTCATTTACAATTTTTTATATGTTATTTGGCTGACCCTAATGAAATTATGAATGAACGATTACTATTGCAATTTATTTTGGGTCACACCTTTTTTAGCTTAGATTGACTGGTCTATAAAGGCCTTGCCATGTCCGCATAGGCACATGATTCTGTGAAGACTCGAGGTGGTTGTGATTAGGCTATAGTTTGTGTAGACGTGGAGGACACCTGTGCATTCCCAGATAGTACAAAAGTGAATTTCTTTCTTTCTCACCATTATTTATACTCGGAATACAGTTGAAGGCAAGCCCTCATTTTCAACGTAGCCGAGGTTACAATACAGTACATAAAATACAGTCACAAAACAATACATCAAACAACATTATAAATCAGGGTAAATTACAAAGGAACTTTATACAGAGCAACCATCAGTAAAATAAATCAATTGAAGCAGGAGCAATCACGGTGAAAAATATTCTGGAGCATTCCTTTGAACTGAACGAAGGATGGCAGGCCGGGAGTAGTCCAGGACTGAGAGGAAAGTGATCTCAATAATAGATTTTTTACTGGAATTTGGAAAACAGAATTTATTGCTATACAGAAAACGTAGTTTTTGTCTTAGTTTGGAGATAAACAATATGAAATTTAAAAGAAAGTTTATCATCAAGCCAGATGCCAAGATATTTATATTCAGAGACCCTCTTAATCGTGGATCAATCTTCATGAGGAAGTTATTGCGAACGCAGTGAGCACTTACTATGAGACCTAGCAGATCATGTCTGTGTGTGTGTCTGTCTGTCTGTCCGTGTGTCTGTCCCGCTATCCAAATATGGAGTGTGTTGCATCAAAAGGGGCCAGGTCCACTCAGCTCCATATATGGGCACAAAAGGGGCCAGTGATTTGTTTGTTGTGGACCTGGCCCCTTTTGTGCCCATATATGGAGCTGAGTGCGTTCTCTTCCCGCGTTCGCGCGTCTTACTCGTAAGTACACTATCCAAGTCAATATTCATAGCCTGTGCTGTTTTATAAGCATACCCTCCATGCAACAATGACTGTGCCACCATAAAACCTCAGTTGCTACGGTTCTTACTCTCAGCAAGTAGATTGACCCTAGATAATGTTTATGGGCATTTCTGCTTTATCACAAGGGGCAGAAGAGGGATGACCTGCATCACAGGACCTGACCCAGAATCGTGCCTGGGATTTAAATACTGTAGAAGCCAAGCACTACAAGGGTTTGGAAGTGCTGGATCGTCACAAACAAGCCACTTAGGTATAAGCATATGCAGTATGCACAGCAATTTTCCAGAACTGAAGAAGAGTTAGAAAATGAACTCTATCTCTCCCAAAGAATAGAACTACAGTATCTCTCCATCTCAGGTGATCTCTTGTAGTTCTCTCTGGTGCTCTCGTTGGTACAGAATACACATATAGTACAGTTTCAAATAGTGAGAGGGACTGTTTGACTGTCATTTGAGCCTTGTAAAAATAGTTACAATCTTGTTATTTCAATGGAACACAAATTCTCTCCAAAGTGAGCACTTACTTATCAACTTACTTATCCACTTAAACCCTATATACTTTGTCGACCGGGTCCTCCAGGGGTCACCCCAAAAGAAATTAAAACAAAAGAGAAATCCCACGGCCTGTACCGGGGTGATTAGAAGGAGGCAACCGGGTTGTTTGAGTGTGTGAATGTGTGTGTGTGTGAGCGTGTGTGTGTGTGTGGGGGGGGGGGGGCAGGGGGTACCAGTCAGTGAGAGAGCAGCTCCGTTGCTGAATGCCAAGACACGGACAGTGGAAAACGCCCCAAGGATTGACTTCTCAGGTTTCTCTTCTCCCCATGGATCCGATTGTAGCTGGGTCTTCATTCATAAAAACACACCGCGCGTACTGTAACTCGCATACGTGATCGCTTCTCTCCACTCCAGTCTAGCTTCTGTGGTCCGCGCCATCTTGGCTACTGTTCCATTCATAGAACGGAAGGGAACGTAACGAGCGTCGGGGCGTGTCACTGCGCTTACGTTAGTCTGTGTGAGTACTGGGATGTACAGTAAGTGGACATGAATACTTGCGGTGGTGTGAGTGCGTGTGTGTGTGTGGGATAGCCGATCACTACAGTACTGTACCATGTACTGGTGATACACTAGAAAACTCAGCTTCCCCTCATCTGTACTGTACTCGTACTGTACGCTGTACTCATACTGTAGTACTGTGCTCGTACTGTATGCTGTACTCATACTGTACTGTACTGTACTGTACTGTACTGTACTGTACTGTACTGTACTGTACTGTAGCGCCACTTTGTCACCTGTCTGTGCTGTGTACAGCACTGTACTCCGAGTCTGTACTGGTGATACACAAAAAAACTCTCAAATTACAAACACAGATTTAAATACGACAATTAAGATAGAATAATTAAATGTTTATTTGTTTGTTTTTTGCTCGCCCACATCCATTTTAACTTGACTGACTGAAAATTCCTCCCTTAAGTGGGAATGAAAAGCGTCACTTTACTGGAACCATCATGACAGGGAGTGTGTCCATCATGCCAGCGAGTCATGAAAGAGATTTCAGTTCTATGAGAAAACTGTTATTCTAGCAACAAACTATGTTCTGGTCTAAAAGATTTTGTGTGTGTGTGTGTGTGTGTGTGTGTGTGTGTGTGTGTGTGTGTGTGTGTGTGTGTGTGCGCTGAGCTAAGGTTGGGTTGCATAGACAAGAGTGAGACAGACCGTGTCTCTTTACCGACTTGGCTTGTAGTGAGAGAGAGTGTGCGTACGTGCGTGTGAGAGCAATGTTGTAACTAAGAGAAAGGTGAAAATATTTTCTGTAATCACATCAAAGATTAAAGATGGAGTGCCGTGATTTTTTCCACCCTAAAACATGATCATCAGGTACAGTAGCTATTATTATTGTGATTACAGGTCGCATTTATTATGGAATATAACATTTCCGTCAGTGTGTTGGTTGGTCACCCCAGGCAAGCACCCAGGTCATCGTGACATCACGTGACATCATCTGGGATGGCTATATATATATATATATATACACACACCGGTATATATATATATATCCTACTATAAATGTGCCAAGTCTCTGTCTGCGTGTGTGCGTAACTCCTTTCACCTGTGCAATTTCCAGCCTCTGCCTCGGCCAAATGAGGCTCAACCAATCAGGCTCTGCCAGTGGGACGAATTGATTGCCAAGTACACTTTTCACAGTCAGTTTGCAGTCTTCAGACACAGGCACACTAGCCTCAGTCCCAGGCTTACTTATCTGCGAAAAGAAAAGCCTGGTCACCAGGGCTCGACGCTTAGCATTTTTCCAAGTAGCACGTGTGCGCCTAAGTTGAAATATCTAGTAGCACACAAATTATTTTAGGAGCACGATGAAAAATGATGTATTTTTAAGGGGCGCTAGCCCCTCCTACATACAGCCTTTGTCCCCACACATCTCAAAATGAGCCATTGACAATCAGCAGAGAAATTACGTCAACATTCTGCTAAATGACATAAATTAAACGCCATTGACATTGAAGGGAAAATGTATGTCATATGTAAACGAGCAAATCAGCTAACCAATCACAGGCAACAGGCATTCTGATTGGCCAGTATGAGATGATATCTGATGATGTATGATGACATCACTTCACATGGGTGTGATTTTTTTAATGAAGCGATATGAGGTAGGGGTGGAAAATAATGTCAAAATATTATATCACTATCTTTTCAGCAATTATCACAAAATAGTGATATTCATCATGATATCATTGTTATGTTTGTTTTCATATAATCTATATAATCAATTTGTTTTATGATAATACTTTGTAGATAGATCGATAGTAGCTCTGTTCCATACCTCTAATACGTGCAACACATTAGAGCTATGGACCAGAGCTAGATAGATAATATGTTGCTCATGGATGGATAGACAGGCTATCCGTTTTTATCCTGCTGTTCTATCATGTTAGTGTGACATTCAGACAGTGCAGAGGCTGCTCGATGGTGAATTAGTATTGTAACATTCTCCTTGGCTTTGACTGACTGACTGATATTAATGGTAATCCAGCCAGTTCGGTCATTCGCATTATCATTTATGCTGGGCACACGCTTTTGTAAGCAAACGCTAAGCAAGGGTTGTTTTTGATAAACATCAATCCGTCCACTCCATGAGTGTGTGTGTGTGTGTGTGTGTGTGCGTGTGTGTGTGTGTGTGTGTGCGTGCGCGCACGGCTGCACGCTGTTTCACCCGCGTTTGGTTAAAAGTAACTTTGAACATTACAAACAAACTTTGCAAATAACGTGTCGGGGTTCAAGCAATTCCTTCTGAATCTGTGCTATCATGCTAATGCTATCTTCGTCTGCCGCTGCTGACAGTCAGCAAGCAGTGACAGGGAAAAGCACGGAGCAGCGACACAGGGAGGGGAGGGGCGGTGGGAGCAAAGGGGACAGATCTTCAAATGAACGCCACATTGAGCCTCGACATTTTGTTAGCTTGTAGCTCTGCTCTTTTTGGCGAACGACACCGCCGTTCAGAAATATAAATGTAGGTATAGAACCGTGACTATTGAATGTGCACTTGCTGTAGAGACTTGTCTTTATCACGATTGAACGGTCAAATGCTGATGTAGTCGCACCGGTGCTACAAATTGAATTTTACAACTCGCACGGTGATATTTTTTGTCGCAAATGCGAGTACCTAGTCGCACTGTCGAGCCCTGCTGGTCACAACGTACGGCAGAGAAGCTATCGGCGGATGTATCATCCGGAACATCCGTCAGCTGTATTTCCCGACCAATCACAGCAGTGCCATGACATGACAACGTATATCATTAGGTTCTCAAGTTGCATCGTTTTCAAGTAGGCCGGTGGCCGACTGCGATGGGCACGTACTGGTCTAGCGAATATAGTAAAATGTGAGTAGTAGTAGTAAATACGACCTGCTGTCGCAGTTAAGCCCATATATGGAGATCCCTGATGTCATCAATATTGGCCAGCAAAACTACATCTGACCAAAGGTCGCAACTATATACAGGTTTAATGTTTGCTTTAGTTCAATGTTTGTTTTAATTAAAACGCCATTAACAATAAAGATAATTTAATGTTTGTTTTGTCACCGTTTGTTTTACATCACCATTACATCACCTAATCATAGCAACATGAGTTAAACTTTAATATATTAGCGCCCCTCACTTCACACGGGTGTGATATTTGTATGATAAAGAGTGAGGGGTTAGGTGAGGGATGATATTCTGATGTCACTGATATCACTGTTTTTTTCATTGGCACGTTTGACTGTCAAGGTTTCAGCCTCCAAGAATGCACATAACCACACCAAGGGGTCTAATGAAGTACTGTCACCTCATAAACGCATGAAAAACTGAAAAATATCACGGCACTCCATCTTTAATGTTTTTAAATAACTGACCCTTAAAATACTGCACTAATGAGAGATATTGGTTTGATGCAGTAGAAATGTACTCAAAATATATGGCAGTTTGAAGTGGATGCTATATTAGCATTAGGCATTGAGTGAGCCTGCTAACCTTTACAAGGGCCTATGAGTAGAGGTACCTCACTTGCACGCACGCACGCACACACGCACGCCCGCCCCACCACCACCACCACCCGCACTCATACAGTACACACACACACACACACACACACGGTACACTATTGTGCCCCACACAGAGGTGCATCTATTCCTGCAAGCTAAATAAACCACAAAAAAACACAACCTTGGGAAGTGAGGGGCGCTATTATATTAAAGTCTAACTCATGTTGATTAGGTGATGTAATGGTGATGTCAAACAAACGGTGCCAACACAAACGCCATTAACAATAAAGAGACAATATGAGGTAATGAGGCACATTATGATGTTCCCTTCATTGTCAATGTGTTTACAAAACGAATATTGAACTAAATACAAACATTAAACCTGTGTAATCAGACCCGTGTGAAGTGAGGGGCGCTTTTATCATCTTACAACATGATGATGTAAAACAAACATTAATTTATCTTTATTGTCAATGGCATTTTTAAAACAAACATTAACCTGTAGGGGCTAACGCCCCTCAAAAACACTACTACTACTTCAGAAATTCATGCTCCAATGGCTGTCCTGTCCAGCTTAATCATAACGTCACAACGCATCACAGATCCCGCCATATTGTGAGCTTGTAGATCGACTATATTTTTGTTACTTTTGAAAGATTTTGAAGTCTGCCTGTGAGTTCTATAAATATTGAATCAATTAAAAGTGTTAACAAGAGCTTCCATCCAAAAACGAGGATATGTTGATTTGGTCAAAGTGGTTTATTCTACCATTCCTCTTATTGGTTGTAAAAGCCCTTCATCTGAAGCCTGGGTATCGAGGCTATTCATATGGTAACGATGCTTTGAAATGTCACGGTCCACTGGCTCCCTTGTCCAGCACAAGCATAACCATGTATTTGATTACAGCCAATTAAAGCGCATCCCTGCGATAATTCCCAACTCAAAGTGCACAGCACACAACAACATCCTCAGTGTTCATTTTACGACATTTTGCAGGCCCAATGGTGTGTTTTTATGTATATGTATTATGTATATCTGCCATGCTTGTACTGTACTGTACTGTACTTTATCACAAAAGGTCTGTTACTCTACCAAGTATCACAAATGGAATTGGAAATACTCAAGTAAAGTACAAATACCTCAAACTTGTACTTGTATACTTGTACTTAAGTAGAGTAGTAAAAAAAACCCACTATTATGAATGCAGATCATTTCACTGTGCAGGATCCTATTAGTATCACAAAAGAGACATGTATTATCATATTACTTGCACCATTTTCAAGCATGCTCACCTCACACCCTGTTTTATGCCACCATAATCTTTGGAATCACTATTGTTTTAGTTGTAAATATAGTAATATCTTCAGCAATGACCATGTCATTTTGAACATCCTGAGCTTGAATTAGGCTGAATTCCTTAGTCACATGTCAACACCCAACTCTGTCATCTCTTTTCTGTTACTATTCATTGTGCCGTTTAGTAAAATGAACTACTGAAATATCATGAAACCCCTCATTTATATACTCACCTAAGCTCCTGCCGGCCACCCTCTCAATAAAGAAAATAATAAACACTTATCCTCTATTCACTTTTCAAATGTGCATCTATTACTCGATTGATGTGAGGCTTAAAGTTCACAGTGCAATAAGCATGACCTGATATGACTTTCACCTCTAAAGGATGCAGCATGTCAGCCTTGGAAAAACATGCAACTTGAAAAGAAAGTACTCACACATACACATAAACGCACAAACATACTGTGCATGCACGCATGCACATGGACACACACACACACACACACACACACACACACACACACACACACACACACACACACACACACACACACACACACACACACACAGCACTAAAAATAGCTAGATGCCTGGAGGTGAAAAGCTCACAGGTGTTTGATTAGAACACCCCTACAGTGCCGTGTACTGGAGTTGTGATTGGTGCCATGGGTATAGCAGCATATATGCTAGGCTGGGCAGAATGCGTTATTTCCTTCTTCAGATATTGGGAACCGGACTCTTGGATGTGGAATCCAGCTCCAGGCTGCACTGCACACACTGATTTAATAAGCTTTCCGTCTTTTAATTTCAGGGTCCATTATTTTACAGCCTGTAGTATCAGACCCTAATTTCACTTGCTATTTGATTCATTGGCCTTAAAGCTATCTGGAGAATAACTACCGTAATAACTTAATAATTCTTAATGATTTTTTACATGTAGATGTCACATTCGTAACATGGTAGGCACACCATGGCACAGAGATCCCAGAAGGGACTATTTAGTGCAGATGACTGCAGTGCAGTGACTGCAGTCATCTTGAAAATACTCATTTGAAAATAAGTCATAATTACGGTCAGGCTAAACCGTAGTAGTAGGCTAAACTGCATGGGACCTCATAGTCTCCATTTCATGAGCATCCGTAGGATTGGACAAGATCATGCCTGAAAGGTCCTCAACAGCCAACCATATCCAGAGGGAGATCATTATCCCGGATTGGCAGCCCCCCGATTGGTTTAGGAGAGGAGGTAGCTCATTCTGACCTTTTTGCTGTGAGTGATCCCTGACAAGATCAATCTAAATGCAAGGCATTCTCTCAGCGCAAACCCACTGAGTCATTCCACTCACGCTTTGCAGTGGAAATTAATTAATACTATACACCCCCTACCCAGTGGTGTTAAAGAGCCATTCCTTCCTCCCAGCAAGCCATTTCTAACAGTATCAGCACTAAAGGCTTAGGTGATAGGGTTCTGAGCATTCTTTAGTGAAGCCAGATCAGTGCTGGGCAACAGAGGGGAAAAAGATGAAAGAAGAGCAGTTTAAGACCGAGTCTCTATTAAAACATTAGAACTGATTTTCAAGCTAACAATGTGGCCCATCAAGTGTCACCATTGTGCACTGGAGTATAAATTAAGCAGTATAAGACTGTATAAAGAAGATAGACAGACAGACATACAGTTGTGATGGGGTACTGTAACTACTGTTGGCTGAACACAAAGTGTAAAGTGCAGGGATTTTATTTTAGTTTTTTATGCCACGATTTTTGTAACACATCTTTTTCACCTAACTACACTCCCTTTGCCAACCTGGGGAGAGCAACGGACTGACCTCATGTTTCCTTCAATGCATGAGGAGTCCAAGCCGCTTCTTTTCATCTGACAGGGGGGTTTCCCTGGTTGGATGTAGCGCATGGAAGGAACACGTTATTCCAACCATTTCTTTATTGGCACACACCAAAAAGGAACGCTAACGCGTTTCGGCTATGCAGCCTTCATCAGAGCATTATAGATCTGCTACTTTTAATCATTCATTATCGTAGTTGAGTTTGAAATAATCGTGATATCTGTCATATGGCCCAGCCCTACTCTCTCCTCATCTAACATTGCATCAGTACCTGTGGAAAGCCTGGTTTCCATTCCATTTTAACCAGTACCACAGAGCCTGCCTACTCCAAAACTGTATCTGATCATTTCCACACACATACTGTACATCTCACACACACACACACACACACACACACACACACACACACACACACACACACACACACACACGCACACACACACGCACGCACACACACCAAAAAACATGCATAGCCTGTACACACAAACAGTGTAAAACACTGCTAAGACACAGTATGGTGTAAATTCTCCATTCATTGTCAATGGGAATTTTACCAAAATACTGATTTGCTCGTCTACATATGACGTAAATTCTCCATTTACTGTCAATGGCATTTAATGTTTGTGTTAGGACAAAATACCGATTTGCTCAGACACATATGACGTAAATTCTCCATTCATTGTCAATGGCATATAATGTTTGGGTTAGGACAAACATCTACACTATAGCTGAATATAGGAGGAGCTAGCTCCCCTCAAAGATATCAGACAGACTGGAGACAGCTACTAAGCTGCAAAATGACACGGTTTTGGTTAATAAAAGAAAGAATATTGAAAATAATACAACTTTACATTTTAAATTGCATTCATTAAAAGCAAATATTAAGAAGTTTATATGTTTTGCTGTGGGAAGGTTCAAGTAGCTTAAGTACATGTTCCACCATCGGTATAAAGACTAGAGGCCATATGTGCTGTATGTGTCCAGTCCACTACATTGCTGAATAGCCTGATGACACTTGGAAATAGCCATTTCTGTGTTATAAGCATGGTGAAATCCTAAATAACAAACAGAACACGCTAGGCTTTGCTCGCTAGGCGTGCCATTCTGCTCAAATGGAAGGATGCTGCCCCGCCCGTGCTCCGTCAGTGGCTTCGTGATATAATGTCCTGTCTCGAGTTAGAGATGTTAAGGTTTTCAATTGCCGGCTCTGGAAAAAAGTTTTACAAGACCTGGGGTCCGTTTATGACATTCTACCACAACACACAAACTGTATAGTGTGCCTATGCCTCGGCCAACGCCAAACCACAACAGAAACAAAATCTGCTCTGCTATAAAAATCTGCTTTATTTATGTGTATAGATATATGTATTTAATTTTGACTGTCTTTCCGACTATCCTTGGGATTGTGGGTGGGGGGTGGGTGGGATAGGGGATTGAGTTTAATTTTTATTTTCATATTTTGATATGTCTGTTTAATATTTGCCCCTGGGTTTGTCACAAAAACTTGAATAAAAAGATTTTGAAAAAAAAGAAAGAGCACGCTAGGCTTTCAAGTCCACTTTGTTTGATCATGTAGATTACTATATGGTCACAGTCCACAAGCCTGATGTATATAATTTGTTTTACGAGTTGTACACTGAAAATAGACAAACCCAGGTCAGTGACTGTGACATGTTGTGAGCTTGTAGATCTGCTATTTTTGGCTTGTGACGCTGTCATACAACGCAGTATAATTCAGGGTGGTGTGAGTGATATCATTTCATTTAAATAAGTGTTAATCTTCTTATAGTAATTGTTTATAGTGTGCACTGAGTAACAGGGGTCTACTTATCTCTGTAGCTCTATTAAACAGAAAATACATTTTTGGGCAACAATTTCATCCAATCAGGAGAGAGAACTCATTCAGGACACAGGATAAACAATTGAAATAGTAAGTGATGAAACAAATGTGCTATGAGCTGACAAAATTGGAACTGAACCACAACTGATACATGATCATTGGGGTGTTCTCTCTCCTGAGAAATGAAATATTTAACAAACCTTACAATTCTGTTTATTGAAGAGCTGGAGAGATGTGGAGACCCTGTTACTGAACAAATTTCAGAATATAGAACATTGTTTTGTTTTCACAAAACAATAAACGCTTACAGCACTTTAAAACAAAACACAGACTTGTTCATGCTATTTACATCAACCACTGATTAACCAGATAATATGACTTTTTCGTCCGACAGCTATGAAACTTATTGCTCATTCACAAGGTTCCTGCATTTGCTGGTGCAGAAATTCTAAATTTCCTGGCTAGCTGAACTGAATTTACTTGGTATGTGTTCATTGTAATTACTGTGATATTTAATTGAGAACTTTATATAATCACTTTCATCATATATATATTATTATTATTATTTTTTTTCCTGTTCATAATATGGCCAAATGAATTATGAACATCCCTGGACTTGGAAGGGAAAGAACTTTGATTCACCAATTATTAGATCCCTGGTGATTTATCAAAACATCAGGGTACATGCTCACTCCAGTTGAACAAATCAGAATAAATTAAGTATAATGGACCCTGATGGGTACATTTTTACACTCTCCAAAATAAATTAACCCTCAGCATTTTACAGTGTACATTTGTGATTAAAAGCAAATCTCTTCTACCTGAATCCTCATCACTGGCCATTTCTACCACTAATTCAGCACTACACGGAAATGTGTCTCCAATACACCCAATGCCCCGCTGGAGAATGAATGGGCTCTCTCTCTTTCGATGGATCATCTAGCACACAGAGCTAGATGGAACTCGAGCATAGAGTACAGTAATAGCCTAACAGATGATGGTTCTTGGCACAGCTCAAGTAATGGAGGGGTGTAAGACAGTCCCTTATGTCACATGAGAGGGGGGGGGTGGGGGTGGGTGGAGAGGTGATTGCTGCAGTGCATTGGCAGTGCTCTGTCTCTTTAATCATGGCCATGCTTGACGCTTGACAAGGGTTGCTGTATCAAACTACTGTAAAATCGACATGACCAGAGATGGCTCAGTGGCTGGCTGTTTCCATCCATCTACGCTCATACTGTAGGCACAGCCATTGCATAATGCTCCATGAGAGAGGAGAGAGGTAGAGACGAATCGAGAGCAAGAGAGTGTGGGGGCAGAGAGCGGAGGGTGTGTGAGTGTGTGTGTGTGTGTGTGTGTGTGTGTGTGTGCGTGCGTGCGTGCGTGCGTGCGTGCGTGCGTGTGTGTGTGTGTGTGTGCATGCATACGTGTGTGCATTACAGCAAAGAGGGAAGAGAAGAAGACAAAATGATCAACTGAAAAGAAGAGTGAGTTAAGGTGAGTGAGTGAGTGAGGAAGGGAAGAAGGTTTGGCCAAGATAGGAAGGCCTATCTCCGTTCTGTTTCCTGCATGCCTCCCACTAGCTGTGTGTTCATGTGAGCGGGGACTTGGCAAGACTGCAATGGCTTGCCTGGTACATCAGCTTAAAACACACATCAATGCATGCGCTCTGAATACATTTGCTATAGAGGTGGGTTTTATTGCCCTTAAGGTGGCTGTGTAACTCATCAGAAATCAATGTCACACTAATATCAGCCATCTTAGCTCACACTTAATCTGAGGCTGTTGAGTCACTCCAGCAATAAATATCGCACAGTGTTATGTAATCGTTGTGAGTAACCACTAACCATGGTGCTGTTAATGTAGCATCAAGCTTCTAATGTATTGAAATGGATGGAATACAAGTCTGAAGTCATCTGCGGGTGTCATAGTATAATCATAGGATACATAGCATGTAGGGTTAATATCATAATCATATATTGTTTTTCTTATTTGTTTTCCAATGCAAATGCAAAGTGCAAGACTAACAAAATAGACAATAGTACAATAGTATAAAAATGCAATAGCAACTTTAGTGTGAATCCATACAGAGATACATAGAAATCCAGCCACGGCCAAAGTGGACAGTTGTATTAAGTAACAACATACCCAGCCTACATCAAGAGAAACAGTACTTACTGCCATCCCTGGCAGCATTTACAGGCACATCACTATGCACACAGTTTCCTGGCACTGGTTCCGGAGTGGGCTTGCACACAGTATCTCACCAATATTATGCAACCTCCTTCTATAGCTGTTCTTGTACAATAGATGATTATTCTTATGATTATGGTGTCTGAGGTCATGTTGAGGTCCAGGCGGTAAACATTGATTATATTCAATAGTCAATATTCATCCTTACATTGAAAAAGATTAAGAACAATATTCTTCAGCGCACGCACACACACACACACACACACACACACACACACACACACACACACACACACACCAGTCTCACTTTATCCCTTCTGTCTCCCTCTCTCTCTCTCTCTCTCACACACGTATGTACAGTATGGAGACCACTCCATAAGATATACTCACACAAACCAAGACACTCTTGATCCATTAAGGTTCCTCCAAACTTTTGAGTGGGTGTTCCATCTCACTTCATCTCATTCTCACTCCATTTCACTCCAGCCATTGCATTCAGGGACCCCGCAGTTTGCCAGTTAGACCCGTTATCACACCGCAAATATAGCTTAATGATTGTTGCAGGGAGGCAGCTCACTGCAGCATGCTGTTCATATAGCATTAGTCACAGTTGCAGTGCCATGATGATACCAAGGGGAATCTGCCTTTAGCGTACAGTAGGAACTCACCCACTCGTCAGGATCGAATTGTGGACGAAAATAGGCTATAGGCTACTCGTGAGCATAAAGTAGCCTATCCTTTCATTTCTACTCACTGAAGAGGCGCTTTAATGGGACCAAAGTTTTAGCATACGGTGGCAGGATGACGGTCAGTTTGATGTGAGCATCACTCACATAACATATGGCATAGGCTATATAGATGGTATTGTGGTTTTGCGCGGAGGAATGCTTTGACGACACCAGCAAGCACATGCCTTTCCTTGATGTTACGGTACAATAATTGCATGCGCGGCTAAGTATATGTCGATATGACATGCACTCTGTTTCTATGCACCTGTAGGCTATGGCGATTTTACGCGCGCCTCAGCTTAATTGTAGAATTATGACACACTGTAGTGCGGAAAAGAGAGAGAGAGAGAGAGAGAGAGAGAGAGAGAGAGATGGTGAGGGGAAGATAGGAAAAAATATGCAGTGGATGGAAAAAGCCTTTTTTTTCCTCTTACCTTGAAAGGGGACATAGGACATGTTCCAACGGCATTGAACGTGATATTTGCGTCTCGACAGTCTCTCGGTGCTAAAAAATAAATACAAAAAATACAATTAATATACACCAATAAGAAATAATACTAGCCGGAGACGACGGGGGACCAGTATTCCACTATATAAAAATAGGCATCATAATCCACGACCACGAGTGTCAAAAGCCATTGTAAATGTTGTCCTGTGCCTTGGATGCAGATTTTTTTTGTACGCGCCGTTATTGAGGTGTGATGGTGAAACGAGGGGGGGGGGGACTGGGTACGCGTGCGTGCGTGTGTGTGCGCTTTCTCAATAACCAGCTGTCTTTCTTTAGCGTGTGGATTTCATATTCGTGCTTCTTTTCTTTTTTAGAAGGAAACGCAGCAAATTGATAGGCTACTTTATATCAATATCTCTTAAAAAAAACCTCACTGCCATTATGCCATATCCCAAATGCCAATTAAGCACGCAGTCGGGAACACACGTGCGCACGCATAGAAGGAAATGCAGAAACAGGGAAACAGGCTAGATAAAGTGTATAAAGAACTTTTACGCTGCACAAAGTGCACATTGTTTTATTGTAGGGGTCTAGACTAGTAATTATGGAGCATATGGTTATACAGATGACACTATACTGAATTCACTATAGTGAGTAACGTTACATAACAGGTTCGTCATCACCCCACTGTCTTCTTGTCTTGCGTTGTGTGAATCAACTTATCATTTCCCCCAAGCCATAACAATGCATTTCCACCATAGACTGTAAAAAAATAGATTTCCACGTGACTGACATGGTTAAATGCAACGCATCCGTCAGCAGACAAACAAACCTGTTGTTGTAGGCATCATTTAGCACCGTCCACAAAACCACGACACCAAAGTAGTAGGCCTACTACTTTGTTGTTACACATGCCAGAAAATCGTTGGAAGTTGAAACTTGTCACTAAATCCAAATCCAAAAGCTGCTGCAGCAGCACGTAGGCCTTGTCATTTGTTTTACACGCGTCCAAAACTCGAAAACTGTATCAAGTGAAAAGGAAAGAGGAAACTGTCTGTGATCCCACAGAACCGTGGCACTGTCTAGTGAGCTAATCTAGTGAGCTAATTTAAGACTTCCAGTGGACGATCTCTTCAAAATAAGAGTACTCTCTAGAGTATTGAAAAAAAGTTTAATTTGCACATTAAAACTACAAATTAAGCATTTAACTGATGCTATAAGACACACATTATGTTTCTGTGTAAAAACAAGTAATTAAATAATAATAATAATAATAATAATAATAATAAAGTTATCTAAATGGATATATGCTATTCACTGGAGTGCATGGACTTTATAAAGTGGACACTGGACAAAAGACGGCTCCGCGAGGCAACTATCTGGACATACCCACGTGTTCAGGGAGATGTCCTGTACCACACCCCAGTCTTCGCTAAGCAGGAGAGGTGTAAAATTCACAGCTGGAGCCCTTCTACTGGGGTCAATGCAAAGAAATGTACCGTTTCCGGACCCAGAATGGAGAGAGAGACAGGTGGAAGAGAGGGAGGTTGGAACAGGCAGAGAGAGACAGGTGGAAGAGAGAGGCAAAACAGTTGGAGTTGGGGTTAGTGGTATAGCCGCATATAAATTATGTGGTGGCAGCAAATACTTGGATTATCTTCACATTGCTACAGCAATACATGCAGTGCAAAAACAACATAACGAATTAAATAGCAGCTTCTGGAAAGACGTTGCAGAAAAACTTGGTTGGCCAATTAGTACACAAAACAGAGTGAGATCTTCTGTTAGTAAGCTCCAAACCATTTGGCAGCAAAATAGAGGTGGTGTGAAAGGCCTTCATAATCTGTTAGATGAAGGGCACAAAGACACTCTTGTACAAACACACAATGTAACTGCTCATGTTGCAAGTGCTTGTTCAGTTGATATTGGTAACAGCCTACACATAGAGGATGTGGATGGAATTAGTGAATGTCCAGTTATTGGCGATGCTACACCCATGAAAATGCGTGTGAACAGAAGGTGTGCCAAACATCCACTAGATGCTAATGAATGGGTCATGCCAAGTAAAAGGGCTGTCTATTGCATTTGCCAAGCGCCAAATGACCGAAATAAAGCTATGATTGCATGTGACCTCTGTGGAGCCTGGTTTCATATGGACTGTCTGGGATGCATCATGGGATGCCACAGGGGGGATCATTAAGACTAAACCAACAGAGAAAAGGATTTTGTATTATGAAATTATAGGTATGAACAAGAACTGGTTAATGTATTTGGTCCACTGCAAAAATACTTAGCCTTACAGTATTTTGCAATTCATGGTAGAGGTATGGCTATCACATTTAGATATGAGAGTTATGACAGTTGCCCTCATTTCATAACACAAACTGATACCAGTAGCTGTGGTCTGTACACTTGTTTATTTTCCAAAGCTGTTCTGTTTGATGTGAGTCTCAACAGTTTCCAAACAGAGACTGAAAAGCGAGATATCATATTGTATGAGCTGACAGGAAAAAATCTATATCTAGCCGGAAAGATGGCTTGGAGTAGTACAGGACAGGACAACAGGATTGTATAAACACATCACTGTAAAAATAAACTATTACTGTTAATGGCCCATCTAACATTACCATTGTCATTCATGCAGACATTAGTGTTCAAACACCAGTAATTACCAAAATAATTAGTATTACTTTGCAATTGCACGCAGAGCCATTTTGAGCATTGACCCCAGTAGAAGGGCTCCAGCTGTGAATTTTACACCTCTCCCGCTTAGCGGAGACTGGGGTGTGGTACAGGACATCTCCCCGAACGCGTGCGGGTATGTCCAGATAGTTGCCTCGCGGAGCCGTCTTTTGTCCAGTGTCCATTCTGGGTCCGGAAACGGTACAGTTTTTTGCATTGACCCCAGTAGAAGGGCTCCAGCTGTGAATTTTACACCTCTCCCGCTTAGCGAAGACTGGGGTGTGGTACAGGACATCTCCCCGAACGCGTGGGTATGTCCAGATAGTTGCCTCGCGGAGCCGTCTTTTGTCCAGTGTCCATTCTGGGTCCGGAAACGGTACATTTCTTTGCATTGACCCCAGTAGAAGGGCTCCAGCTGTGAATTTTACACCTCTCCCGCTTAGCGAAGACTGGGGTGTGGTACAGGACATCTCCCCGAACGCGTGCGGGTATGTCCAGATAGTTGCCTCGCGGAGCCGTCTTTTGTCCAGTGTCCATTCTGGGTCCGGAAACGGTACAGTTTTTTGCATTGACCCCAGTAGAAGGGCTCCAGCTGTGAATTTTACACCCCTCCCGCTTAGCGAAGACTGGGGTGTGGTACAGGACATCTCCCCGAACGCGTGGGTATGTCCAGATAGTTGCCTCGCGGAGCCGTCTTTTGTCCAGTGTCCATTCTGGGTCCGGAAACGGTACATTTCTTTGCATTGACCCCAGTAGAAGGGCTCCAGCTGTGAATTTTACACCTCTCCCGCTTAGCGAAGACTGGGGTGTGGTACAGGACATCTCCCTGAACACGTGGGTATGTCCAGATAGTTGCCTCGCGGAGCCGTCTTTTGTACAGTGTCCATTCTGGGTCCAGAAACGGTACATTTCTTTGCATTGACCCCAGTAGAAGGGCTGCTGCTGTGAATTTTACACCTCTCCCGCTTAGCGGAGACTGTGGGGTGGTAGAGGACATCTCCCTGAACGCGTGGGTATGTCCAGATAGTTGCCTCGCGGAGCCGTCTTTTGTCCAGTGTCCACTTTATAAAGTCCATGCACTCCAGTGAATAGCATTTATCCATTTAGATAACTTTTTTATGTTATTTAATTACTTATTTTTACACAGAAACATAATGTGTGTCTTTACAATAACTGTAATGTAATAATAAAACTAATAATGTAATGTAATAATTATTTAATTAACGAATTAAATATCCTTATTTTATTCTGAAGGCAACCGGATGTCTTAAATTAGCTAGCTCTCAGACAGGAAGTTCTAAATTAGCTCATAAGACGGAGCCCAGAACCGTAATGGCGTTCCAGTGTTTTACCCGGCCAGCCTACCTGCAGTGGTCCCAATCTTGAGATGGGACTACCACCTGGCGGTTGCGATTAGCAATCGCAGGGAAATAGTAATAGATCACGGACGATGAAAAGCTGTGATTGATCCCACACTTCCTACAAGGCTACACAGTCGGTTGTTGGGTCCCACTCCCTTGCTTTGAAAATTGATAGGGCCACCTCAAAATAAATGATGTACAATAACAAAATATATATCTGATATTTATTAAACATCCAGTATGTCTGTCTGTCTATAAAGATCTTCTCCATCCAGTGTGTATATACAGTATCTGTCAGTTTCATAGGCACTGCAATGTTCTGAAGACAAGTGATTTATTTGTTACAATGTTTTTGTTTTAATTTTCCATGTTACATATTAGGTGTGTAAATGCAGGATATACATGTACAAACATAATTTTCCAAAAATACATCAAACTAAACATGGACTTGACTACAAAACAGAAACAGACTATTACCTCTCCAGAAAATGTTCTTTCTCAAATTCACATTTCTTATTTCCTCCTGATTTGTTTAGTAGTCTTTCCTGTCTACTATTATCTGGTTGAGTTCCATTGAGAACATGAGCTAACAAGCACTTGAAGGGTATAGACAAACCATTGAAAATACACAAATACATTCATTACCATCTTCTAGAACAGTTCAACACAACCCTTTCTAATCAACTACAGTCAAAGTCACTGAGCATTTAAAATGGAAATTTACATCATTTCAGTTTCTTGAAATGTTTGTTGTCTGCAGCTTTAAACGCTACCACATTTCCGAAGCGTAGTGCAGAGATAGTGTAATTCGGAAAAGAAAGTCAACATAAAAATAAAGTCTCAGGGTTTTGTATTGAAATGATCCCAACAGTATAAATGCCTCTTTTGAACATAACAGACTACACTACAGGCCTTTGTGTAGTAAAAATCGACACATTCAAACATGCCAGTTTTACCGAACAAATTAACAAATTCCTGAAATAAAATTCTGTATAAAATATAAACTCTGAAACTTGCACTACAGTATTACGGATTTGTGCAACCTGCTTTAACAAAGGTGTCTATAAGCCTAATTCCAGAAACCCATTTACTAATATAAGCACATCTCATCTGTTTGTCTGAGAAGAGTTTAAACTATCAACCAAACTGAATGTTATTTCTGTAAGTTATCATAGATCATAAACAACGTGCCATGGTTTTGTATCTGAGTTAGGAATTGGGCCTAATACTAACATCTTTGTCTGTATTGAAATGCGGAATATAAGAATTGACTAATTTTAGTCTATGACCTGATTATGAACAACAGCAGAACAGTATGTGAGCTCTTATGTCTTGGCCTATCACTGATTTTGTGGAAAAAAAACACTCATCCAAAGTTGAAACAATTATGTCAAAATAATTTCCAGTCAGATTACTTCAAAGGACAACATATGTTTTTTTCTTTGTTATTGTTTGTATAGGCGAAATTACAATAGCTTTATTCCAGCGTATTTATCTTTGCATTAATGTATTTTATGGGAAGTGCATACTAATGCAACAGAGTAGCCTTGTCTGAATGGGGGATTCTCACTGGTATGAGCAGTATTTGTTTGGGTTGTGTTACACCAACATGACTGTCTTGCCTTACTGGCCAAGATGATTATGTCAAAACTTTCAACATTTTATAGAGACCTAAGACCTTACATTGTATGATTAAGCACGTCCAATAGAACGGGTATATTACAATACACTGGAATAGGGCCATTAAACAGTAATATGATACCCTTGTCTGTTTGGAATGCACAATGCAGCTTTTGTTTCAAATATGCTTTATCATCATGGGTCCACGTTGGCTACTGATGTATTTATTTATCAGATGAGGAAGAGCCACCAATCATCCAAGACCAGCACGATCTCGACTGTCCCTTGAGTGGTCGATTTAGGTAGGCACTATGCAACCACATCCAAATAAAATAAAGTCCTTTGATCATAACAATATATTGTGAATATATAATTCTATCTATAAAACAAAAGCCCCCTTGTGGCTTCTAATTCTAATACATATATAGTAGTACTCTAGATGTAAGTAATGTATGCCAAAATCTAATGTAACAAACTGGTAACCCCGTAGTAACATACAGTATGTATAGAATCTCTTCACATACAATACAGTGTAGAGAAAGAAATACGTAAATCTCAAAGTAATTTGTTGTTTTTGGGTGCTTACTCAAATAATAGAAAACTTAGGAGGTAGTCAGAAACTGTGCTAGGCCTCTATTTAAATCCCTAAAAGTGCTAAGAAAATGTGTAGGAGAGATGCATGAGCAAACTATCACCCTTGAACAAGGCACTAAAAACCCCAATTTCAATGAAGAGTATTATGATCTGGGCAGCCACCCAGTGTGAAAGAGTATAAACACTCACTACCTTACCCTATTTTATTATTATATGGCAAGTGATAAGATTGTTAGCGTATGATGCAAATTAACAAAAGCTACAACACTTTTTGTCATTTTGTGAGCAATTAACGCAGCCAAGCGCTATCATCCCAGTTCCTCCATGTTTCAAGCTGACATCGATCAGTGCTAATTTGCTAGGCTCATTGTCCCACTGAGCTCAACAGGAACATTAGCCAAGGGCTGATGAATGAACAATCACAAGTGTGGCATTTGATGGAAGTAGTGTTAGCAGCTATAGGCTGTTTGACTTGTTTGTGACCTCAATATCAATTCACTAATTGCAAACGTTGTAATATACACTAGGGCCAAGAATTCGATTTTCAAGTTGGGGTTCCCATGCTTTTTCAACAATTGATTTATTAAATAATGACTTAATTAAGTATTAATCTTTTGAATAAACTGTTATGGGACATGATGGTTAATTTGGTCATTATGGACATTCCTCTGAATGTCCTTAATGACTTAATTCTAATTATAGTGTCCCAAACAACAACAAAGTAGCAGAGTGTTTATATATTTCTCTGTCATTGTAAAATATATAAATGCAAAGGCATATTCCAAAGTTAACAGTACAAATATAAGAGAAACACTAGCAAAGAGGGGTTCTAGTAACAAGTAGTAGTGATATTATAATCATCTAGAATAGAGGCGATGATGAGAGCAACCTGGATTTGCAACGTGTTAGATTTTGTTGTTTTGTTTTGCTTGTACTTCAAACACTACAGCACTACAGGTACACATTTGTGTAAATTTCAAAACATCCCCTAAATCTGCTTCTCTTTCCTCACCTTTTTCCTTTCTCTCTCTTTCTTTCTCAGTACACGCTCACGTTCCCCCACTCCACGAGGTACTGCACCTTCCCGTCTGGCGTGACACGTCTCGCCAAAATCCGCACCGCCTCCCCTCCTCCCCAGCTCCTCGCCGCCGGCCCGTCCCCCCCAATTCCCATGCCACCTCCTCCGGCTCCACCTCCACCACCTCCCCCTCCTCCCCCGCCTACTACACCCCCTCCACCCATGCTGGCCTGGTAAGGGTCTAGGTCGCGCAGGAGGAGGGACGGACAGGGCTCCAGCTGCTTCTGGCCTGCTTGGTGTTGGTGGTGATGCTGGTGGAGGTGGTGGTGGTGATGGTTGGCATTGGAGTTGGGAGAGTAGGGCACACAGGGTGGTGGTACTCTGCAAGACTCCTCCACGCTAGAGAAAAATGGGGACGTGGGAGGGGCCATGAAGGAATGGATAGAAAGAGGAATATTGGCTCATTGAGGTACAGTATGTTCAAAGGATGAAATAATTAAATTTAACCAAAACTAATGAAATAATGAAAACTAGATGGAGGGTGGGCACAAATCAGTCAGCTCTATATACGGGTACAAAATGAGGCATGCCCATAGTTGGGCATATACTGAGGTCATCATCGATCTCCATATATAGGCATGAAAGAGACAAGGACTGACAGATACAGGTATCTCCATATATCCGGACATATTGTCGGATTGGCGGTGCGACATACTATAGGTGTGAGGGTTGCGCAATGACCTGAACTCTAGATGTGAGGGCATAGTGGTCCGAACCTCTAGTTTCATACATAAACCTATTGAGCGTGATATGAAATGATCTAGCTTCCTTTATCACCTATGCCAGTTTCAACTGTGAATATTTAATGAATTACTATGTAAAATGAAATAAAAATAAGTAACTACCGGTAATGAAAAATGCTAAACTATAATTACTGTAGTAGGGATTCCAATATCATTCTAAAGTAAAAATAAAATGGTATGATCACTGAGCTGGTCATTTAAAATAAATCTTCAACAATTTTTGAAAATGTAAAATGTTGTAACATTTTTGACAATGAGGACATGCCCAAAATAGCCTTGTTACTGTAAAAAGTAAAAGTAAAATTTCCATCATAGTAGGCCTACATAAACACTCAAACTAAATTAAATAAGGTTGACTATCTCAGCATGCAGAAATGTTCCATCTTTAAATGATGATGAGAAAGTAACCTATTGTAGTGGTGTAGGGTCCTGGAGAGTGCAGTGTTCCCATTGTAAGTTGGGTGGTAGAGGGCAAACATCCTCTTAGGGGGAGAACTGCGAAGAGGATGTGCAAATTATTCAATAGAATGTACATAAGCATCATGAAATTACTCAAAATAATATCCCAGAAAACGAGTCATGTTTCAAAAGAACAGAAAAGGACGGGTTTCCCAAAGAGATGCTGACTCGGTGCGGTCCTTGCGAAGGCTCCGCTAAGAAGGGGGTGCGGTCCTTGCGATTGCGTAGCCTCCGACTTTTTAGTTACGGGTGTTTCCCGAAAGCGCACCTAAGGGCCTCTCTCAACACATGCAGTATCTTAAGCGGTCTGAGCTGTCCTATCAATCGATGCCAGTCTAAATAACATACTTATAAGTACATGCTTGCAAATTAAGTTTGGCTGTAACAAGTGGGATTGTACTCGGCCCATCAATAAAATAATTCTGAAAATGATCCAGCTTTAAAGGTAGTGTACTGTAAGTGCTTTTCTTTGGTTAAATTAATTGTAAACACCTCTATATTGTGATAGTACTCATTGCTATAGACTGTTCAGTAACAGGAGTCTCCATGTCGATCCAACTTTTCATTATAAAGAAAATGCATGTTCAGGTTGAGATACCAATTTTATCCAATCAGGATAGAGAACGCAGTCAGGATACAGATTAAACAAGTGGAATTGGAAGTGATGACACAAAGCAATGAACAGACAAAATTGGAACTGGAACGCTATAAAAATTAAGCTGATTAATGGCTACTCTCTCCTGATTGGGTGAAATTTCGTCACCTACCTAAAAATGTATTTTCTGTTTATTAAAGAGCTGGAGAGACAGGGAGACTCCTGTTACTGAACAAACACTCTATAGCAATGATTACTATCACAATATAGTGATTTAACCTATTAACAAAATACTTTTTGTTTTAACCAAAATTTTTCACTATACCTTTAGTGTTGTTGGTAACTGTGACCCAATGGCAGTTGCAAGCAGTTGCATTTGTGTGGTTGACCTTAAAACTGTTTTGTTGCAAGGAGTTGCGACTAGTTGCAAGGAGTTGCAACTGGTGAGGTTTGGGCTTTGGGCTTAAAAGGCTTTCGGGAAACTGGTTTGCTGCTAAGCAAAACCAGTACGATATTGCGCAACGCTTTGCACTTCCTGAAATAGTTTTGGGAAAACCCGGCCAGTATCTCTTACAATAGATAGAAGTTTTGTATGTGGTAGAGTTTGCGTTACCTGACCATGATGTAACTCCAAATATTGGTGAGATATCCTCAATATTTGCACAGTGAAACGGGTCTCAAAGCCAGAGTTATAACACAGAAATGCATTTCAATTTCAACAATCTCCTGCCAATGTATAAAAATACAAAACCAGACACAACAATGAAATTAATATAACAGGAAGAAGATCCAGATCTGAATCACTGTCTTTGTTATTGCATGTGTATAACATGATAACGATACTATCATGTCAGAATCGGCTTTGTTTGCATGCTAAAAGAGACTTGTTTCGCTGTGCAATGTAAGTCAATGGGGAGAAAAATGGATTATACATTTAAACAATAAGATATCTCTCCAATATTTGGACTGGAGTTGCATGGCAGGGCAACTTCAAAACACAAACCTCTATCAAATTTTGACATTCAAGCCTATCTATCAACAAGGCAAAACACTGCCAAAAACACTTGCAGAAACAAATTAACCTCAAGATAAAGTACTCCTCACCCCAGATTTAGCTCTTCTTCTGACTTCCTGGAGTTGTAGAGGCTGGCCCCTCCCATGTAGCCATGGCAACATGGCAGCAACTCGATGGGGTTGGCAGGGACTGGGGGTGGACAAGGCTGGGTACAAGAGGCACACACACTGTGTTTGGATGCCAACATGATCACAGGAGCCAATCAAACATTAATACCTTACTGGTCGGTCATGCATAATACAATCACAGATACAATCACATAAACTGCATTTGGGGTATTCAATGTGAGCAATAAAAGCACCCATTAATAGTATAATACTGTATGTATGTATGTATGTATGTATGTGCGTGCATGCATGCATGCATGCATGCATGCATGCATGCATGCATGCGTGCGTGCGTGCGTGCGTGCATCTGTGCCTGTGTGTGTGTTGTATAAATGGTTTAGAACCTAAAATACACCATCATCACATTCATGTGTTGCCTATGGTTGATATAAAAAATACCATTTCATTAGATACAGTATATGATAGATGTAGGTAAAAGTCCCATCCAATGGCTCATCAGGCATAGCAGTAGGATGTCCTGTTTAAATGGATCACCTCAACTTAGGCAGCTTTCCTCAAGCACAGGCTCATGGACCGTGGTAAGCAAAAACATCAGACCATCGTCAGAACCATCGCTCAATGGAAACGTCAGTGGGCGGGATAGGCCTTTAACGCTTTAGCATTCTTCACCGCTGAACTGTGACATACACGGTATCACGCTAGCCTGTATCATTTTCCTGTTCTAGCAATACCGTTAGGGTGGCAGATTATTATTATTCAGTGGCTTTATTCAGTGTCTGTGCCTTTAAATGGATGTGCTCCGTCAATGCCGCACTGTCAAGGTGCCAACACCACCTGGCCAAACTGTAATCGACTGCAAAGTGCAGTTGGAAGCATGCCCAGGCTACACATATCAGCATTCTTTCCCAACTCGCTTTCCCCCCTCTATTACCGACCAGGAACCCCTCCAACATGGCCAACATTAACGTCAGTGATGGGGCTACAATAGGCCTGGATGTGCCTCTGTTAAAATAGGATTGCTCGGTAATGCATATTGTTTCAGGATTACTGTATGTGCCCATGTATGAAGGAGTGTATAGTGTAAGAGGATACAATTCAACTGTATTCATGGTTAAGAATATAGTATAAAAATAGTAACTATGACACGTAATATTGACTGATTCAGTGTGAGCTGCTCGGAGTTGGGTTTGATGATGATGTGCCGCCTTGAACTGCAGATATTAATAAAATACATTAAGTAGGCATAGACTAGTATATACATTTAAAAAGATGTGTTTTTATTAAACATGTTACCGTATCTGTACCTCAGGCACTGGCCACAACCAGGCAGATAACAACAGACCCATAAATGGCAAAAATCTAAAGTGCTAAGCTGCACTCTGCTTTGAAGACAAGAGCCTCTACACAAGGCCCCTACCACACTACACCACATCCCAGTTATAGATGGAAGAACTGACCTGTGTTTCCATGATGCGTCGCTTTGATTTACGGGAGTCTGGCCCCCCCGCTCTCCTCTGGCAAGGCAGTGACAATGGGCTGAAGAGCACACACACACACACACACACACACACACACACACACACACACACACACACACACACACACACACACACACACACACACACACACACACACACACACACACACACACACACACACACACACACACACACACAGGTATGCACATAAATAAGCTTGCATGCATGCACTCCAACAAATATACACCATGCACGTACTGTATGCATGCATGCATACATACAATATAGTACAATCCGTTGTTTCTCAAATGGGGGTACGTGTACCCCTTATGGGTACACAGAAGTGCTAAAGACCGGTATGTGAGAGAAAGTGGGAAATGGAAGAATTTATTTTGCTGTTATATCCAATAATAAAGCATTGACAAACTGTGTGAACCTGCTGATCTGTAGGGTGTTAATCAAAAATGTGACTGGCACAACTGTAATTGAATAGTAGCAATTTACACATTATTTGAATCTAACTAACATCTAATATCTAAACTGGATTTAATGAGATGTTATGGCCACATATTTAAATAAATCTGCTAAGGAAAATATTTCACTCCATTTCTTATTTGTAATGTTTATAATATATATATATATATATATATATATATATATATATATATATATATAAATAAATAAATATATATATATACAGTACACACACACACACACACACACACACACACACACACACACACACACACATGATAGCTATGGTTTTCTCTTGCAGTTTCTAAGCAAAATATTGTAGTCTGTAAAGGGGGTGCTTGGATTCAGAACTCAAGGAAATAGAGTAATGGCACCCAAAACGTTTGAGAACCACTGCACTAATACACTTGCACGCAAACACACACTAAAGAAACATTCACAAATAAATGTGCAAGCACACAATCAGGTAAGCAGGTTGAGTGCACAGACACAAACACAGACAGTGCTGCCATGAATAACCTACAGTGCGGCACTGTGTAAATAAGATTTGTGCTGTGGATTTGTACGTGTTTGACAAGACTCCAATCTCATAAAGTAAGACTGAACAAAATACATGGATCTATCTTCAGAGAGTCTGAACATCATGGGTAACCAAGTTGAACATTATCATCATTATTATTAGTAATACTAATAATAATAATAATAATAATAATAATAATATTTTATTTATTCATTTATCTCCAACTGTCCTACCTTTCCTCATTCATTTTCTGTTACATTGTTTAGCTTTTTCTTTGTTTTGAACTTTTCCACCTTGCTCTAATTTGTGTATCTGCCACTTCCCATAGTTACAGTACATGGTAATTCTAGTGACAGGAATATAATGCGTATATCTTGTGTCTGGGTTCTATGGCTTTGACCTTCTCATTATTCTCGCCTGCTTGTAGTTTGGTGATCAAGGGATTTAAGATTATTCTACTGTTGGCTCTTGAAAAGAACACCAGCTTAACAATTACAATTTAAAGGATGTAAGAAGGAACAGTGAGTGTGAAGGAAATCGTCTGGAAAGGCACGGGACGAATGCACACGCATAAGCACACACAAGTGCACACATGCACATTGGATTTCTCTTTTAAAAGAATATTAGTCATTGGTGAATTAATTGTCACATGAAAATTGCATTATTTTATACCTACGTTAATTGTTCATGCATAATGACGATATGCCTGGTGGGAGCCCTGGAGCTCATATTCAGATAAGAGTTGAAAAGAGAGCCATCGTCCTTACTCTGACCTTCTGCGGTGTGTAATGTTGATGGGTGGGTCTGCTATGAGGGGAGACGAATCAGATGTGAGTGGAGGCGGAGCTCGGACCTGGAGTCCAAATAGACATTTCTTCTTTTTAATCTCCTTCCCGGAGACAAACCTGGATGAAGCAATACAAACCCAAAATCACAGGAACAAATTACCTGAGGTTTGTAGTTACACCTTGTAGAATGCAGACATTGAAACTTAAAGAATCCGTTATTATCTCCGGCAGGCCGTGAACTATATTATTATGATTCTGTTTTTTCCCTGCGTGTGTCTGTCTGTGTTAATGTTGCAAACCGCTGGACCGATCAGCATTAAACATTTTGTGCAGGCTGCCAATAGGCCTATAGGGTTTAACCCTCAAATATGTTTCCAATCTATCAGCAACTATGCTTTTTATTTTTGCCTTACTCCTAATCCTTAAACTTCTTTGCTTTCTTTTATTTTTTTGCTTTTTTACTATTTTGAAAAACATTTTAAATAGTTCAAATAGCCAATCGACAAGCTCACGTGTCGAATTTTATTCATATTAAATTACCAATTTTAGGTTTCCAAATACATAATTTTACAAAGACAGTCTAACCCACTACAGTTTTTGGCTTTTATGTCCAACCTTAACCGTATTATCAGATTAGATACTAAGAAGTATACCACTATTCAAAGGGCACTATTCATCAAATCCAATAATGTGTGGCCTGTGTTTATTCTTCTCATCATATGCAGCGTCTTACCTGTCCTTGTGGGAGTTTAGAGCGTTGAGCAAATTGTGACAGCGGTCTTGCCTTGGTGTGTCAGAGAGCTGGAGAAATGAGAATGAAAAGTTATATTTACACAGAGGATGGCAATCAGACAGGAAACCATAGAGCACACTATAATTCTTTACACTCACTGACAAGAATATGGAAAATATGGAAAATACTTGATGCAGCTGTCATTGGAGAAGTACATGATTGACTGCTACCATATGTCATAGCAAACATTTGCTTTTGAAAATATCTTACAGGAAACTGCCAATAAGTTTATGAATTCAGACAACGACCGAGAAACTGATGTCATGGACACAAACATTTGCTTTATTCTATAATATTGGATATAACATATACCCGTCATTTTGAGTCTTGGTTCTAGTGCTTTTTGTGGCCAGTGCCATAAATATTGATGGTTCCAGACCCAGAGTATAGGAACATTTAGATATTCTTAAATCGTGCATTTTCTTTCCTTTAGTGTCATAATGAGGGGCTAATGGGCTCTCAGTTGTTAATACTAAATTGCTGGCAGAATTTCACGTAATTTCATCATTGCCTTATAAGTGTGGGAAATATCAATACCTCGCCTAGAAGCAGTGACTCCCAATTCTCATTGGTGAAGGACAGGATTTCATGGTCAAAATCAAAGTATTTCCTCTTGCAGCACAGTGAGAGATGGTAGAGCACCAAATGAGCCAAATCCACCCTGTTTTATAACAGGAAAAAAACAAACAATAGAAAACAAAATAGCAAAAGTTAACAAATTAATATTTCTAATAAGATCACACAATCACATTTACACTTAAAAAGCTGTGTGACTTTAAAGCTAATTCGTTGTTTTTTGGAAAGCACACACAATGTATGTTGTAACAACATTGTATGTTAAAGCATGAAGTAATTACACCTGTGTGATACAGTAATAATTATATATATTTATTTTATTAACTTTTTTGGCCAAAATGACAACACAAACTTTTGTTTTAATCTAGCCTATGTTCCTTGTGTTTTTATGCCAACTCGTTAAAGGAGTTGGTTTCATAAATAAACCTGAACTTATAGTTGGTATAAACTTAGCTAGTACTATTCTCTTTCAACAAGCTGTGTGAATAATGCTGAGCATAATGATGTAGAGCTCACCATGTCATGGGTAATCTTTGGATGGTCTCTAGGCCATTGGCACAAACTGAGCACTGGAACTGGTAAAACCTAAAACACATCCACACGGTAGTTTGGCAACACTTAACAATGAGCATTTTCTAGTGTATTAAAAGTTTGCATTAACCTGTGGAATATTTTAATCATATAATAATTGTGTTAGCATTTCACAAAAATAGTACTTGCATTATGCTGCACGCCCAAAATATTTGAGAAAGATGAACATTAACAAACAACATACACATTTTGGTATTTAGGTTACAAATAGGTTAACACAGGTTTATATAAAATAATCAAACCCTGGTGAACCATTTATAATAGTTGTTACAGGAAATTGGTTTGGTAGGCCAAGGAAGTGTCTCATGTTGTGTTTCATGTTTTATATTTTTTAAGATATTTAACTTTAATTTCATTATGGAAGTCAATAAATGGCAGTTGTATTGGGCTGAAACCTTGCCCAAATACTGAGTCATAGACATCACACCAGACAACATAGACTGGCAACATGAAGTCCATGATCCACATGAAGCCATGGTGTTATTAGATTTCTACAATTGTATGATGTTTTCTTCTTTTCTTCTTTTAAGCCGAGCTGTTCTTTTATTCAAGGTCTTTGGATTTGTTTTTAATCTCTCCTGCACAATAATTCATTTTTTCTCTCCTTCATATATACAGTACTTGATCATGGCACAGGTACAAATAAACCATATTACAGTAATAGACTGGTATGCCTATGGCACTATTAGGCAGGTACACCCTGATATACGGTCATGCGTGACACTGAACCAGAGAGCTCATATCGCAACGTTATACTGTCTAGGCATTAGTCTTTTTCTATGCATCTGTATGCTGAAGGTCATTGGAAAGATGAGGAAACACAGTGACACATGCTTACTATTCAAACTGTGAACTCACTCTTCCCTTCCCCATCACCTTCTCAGCAGATGTTGTAACAAACACGCCTCATTCAACCTGACTGTCGATCTAAATTTAATCCCTCCAATTTTGCGTTCGCAGACTTGATAGAAACACAGTGTCAAGATGGGTGTAAAAGACAGTCAGATAACACAGAAGATGAATGAATGACAAAAATAACTTAATGGAAGGCTATGTTTTATTACACACATGAGATGCAGACTATGGCACAGTATACTGTATGGCAGGGTCATCATTTGTAGAATTAAATGTACTGTACTGTATAAACTATTAAGTTCTATGTGAATGTAAAATATTGCCCCTTAGTCTGTATTACTTCACATGGCAACAACTTCCTGCACATTTCAGTCAGTACTTGATTCAAACAAATATCAATGGTGTTTAAGTTACCTGTCGCCATACAGTAAAGGTTTGGTTAGACACTGGGTGCAGGCTTCATGGAACCACTGACCACAACTTCCACACTGTAACATTTTCAGATTCCACCTGTAATATAAAATTAGAAATATGAAACACACTCCTGGGTAAACATAATGAATCTGATTTCTGTGGGTCACCTAACAAGATTCTTACGCAGGATTAAGGCTGAGGACTGCAGTAAAGACTACAGTATCCATTGCGTTTAGCTCTAGAATGCATCTACTGAACAGGTGTAAGCTTTGTCTGGCTCCAAGAAAAAAGGGTATTGCAGACATAAATCACAAACTATTTACATAAACTATTCATAGTTTGTTTTACCCTACTTTGGTGCCACATGCTTGGTGTTAGCCACATGGGGCAATGTAATGAATATAATATAATAAAAATGTCGCCAATCACATCTTTTTGGAATAATTAAACACAATACAAATTACTTGCAAATAGCTACTATTTGACTCAGGACTGAAAAATATGCATAAGAAAATCTAAAGAATTTCAAAAATGGCTAGAGCATTACTAAAAGGTATACGTTCAAACTGGCCTCCACACTGTCACTCACTCTCCAGGCCCGGCACAGTAGCAGTAACACTGTTGCTGATTGGTCAGATGCTGCGGATCCCAGTCTAAAGATGACAGTTGATATGGTAGGCGGAGTTTCATGAACTGCATGAGTCGAGCGAAGCGCCCTCGCTTGAGCGCCCCACCTCTCTGAAACATGTTTTGGACAAAACCCATTGGTCAGTGACCCCTCCAATCACAGTCATGTTATAGCAATTTGTGGCCGATTACATTTTGGAGGAAACGGTCCAGAAAAAGCAATTTATCTCTGTCTATTGTAGGTCAGTTGTGGGAGACAGAGTCTGAGACACTGAAATATGGACAATGAGATACAGACATTGACTGATTGACAATTAACCAGGGTGCTTTCTCATCTCACATACAGTATACAGAATTGGAGCATGCGTGATTGATTGACTTTAAATGGATCGTCTTGACTTTCATGTAGTTTTTCAGAATCATAACTATTGATTGGCCATGACTTCTCAGACGCAATGTAGGCCATATGATACTGAAGTCAATACTGTCCAAATTAGTGTGGTTACCCACACACAGGAATGGTAGTTGTAGTGAAACCTGATATATTTGACTGGATTACCCCACAGGTCCATACTAAATGTGTTTTTTTTATGTATGATTAGTAGCCCGACCTTGGTTGCGACTGCAAACACACATTGTCGACATATCCAGGAATCGCTGTCAGCTTCTGGTTCAATGGCTGGCGTGTGACACTCTGGATGATAACCTGTTATGGGAGGAAAAGATAGAGCTTGGAGGGCAGGACGGAGATAAATAGTATCACAGCACCATGCTGTGTTCTATGCTAATTTAGATTAGTGGTTATTTCATTCAATTGTGACATTGGTTGTTATCTGTTGCATTGCTTATCGTCTTTGTTGGGCAGACACCATATTATACGTATTTCCGTTCAACATTTTATGTTTTTCCCCATAAATTATTACCCTTTGTCGTTCAACAGTGCCACACAAAAGAAGTGTCCCATCATGACGCGTTACATGTTGTGTACTTGTAGATCTGCTAATTTCGTCATTTTTGAAACATTTTAAATCTGTGTTTAAGTCTGTCTGTGGGCTTACTGGGCTAACACGCAGGAGTGTGTAGCAGCTGGGCTCATATATTAAGAAGACATTCTCAATAATGGGCTACCTCCATTTTCGGGGTAAACAACAGTTTGTTTTGTGGATGTCCTTGGTGGTGGGTGTATATTTCTATGACTTCTTGCTGTGATCTGACAGCTGTGGTTCCCTTTAGGATTAATAAAGTGCATGCATACATCATCTTAGCTCATCTTGTGATACCTTACCTTATCACAGTCCTGCCACACTTTAATATCCTAAGATCTAAATAGCTTTATCTGCAAATGTGGCAGCTCCAATATGTTTGACTTAATGATTCCTTTCACTCTCATTGCATGGTGAAACAGATCTCAAAATCACACTTTTAACATAAACTAACAAAGCAGATTTTGCCAATATATCAAAGTGCTGGTACATAATTTGGGGGAAAATACAATATTCATGGTATTTATGATCTTCTGTATTCCTCTTAACCTATAAGCTATCTAGCACAACAAAAATCGTTAGGTCACCAAGAACAGTGTTAATGTGAGTAGCAATCCTGCCGCCAGTAGGCAAAATATACAGAAAAGAAAGTAACAGGTAACAGGTCTTTTATATATTGCCACAATCCGTTTGCTCCAATTTGTTTATGTGATAATA
>NC_137868.1:21575377-21795377 GCF_963924005.1 Protomyctophum bolini | reverse complement strand
GACTTTCCTACTAGGCTGAGGAATATATCCCACACTTTTCACATTGGCCTGTTATAGCGCCACCAAAAGGTGGATTTTTGCAAAATACATTTTTGGAACAAAATGCCTCAAATCATCCAATTCCCATCCAAGGAGTAAGACGAAATGGCACCCTTTTCACATTGGCCTATTATAGCACCACCAGGAGGCCACAACCTGACCTGCTCTGGTGGAGACCTGTGTCCCCCGAGGGGCACTTTATCTTTGTTTCTTTTTGAGGGGCGCTAGCCAGCCCTATGTCCAACTTTGAGGGTTTGTGTAAACACAAACATTGTCCTAACACAAACATTGGATGAATGGACAGTTTTGAGTGTTTGTCCTAACACAAACATTGAATGCCATTGACAATGAATGGCCAGTGAGTTTTTATATTGCACTTAACATTATGCAGTTTGATTTTCAGTATGTGCATACTAGGATTATTGTGAATTACATTTTATTAACTTTACTAATAACAATATTCGGACAAATATATTCATGCTACAATTTGGCCATTGCAAAGATAGCACGTTTCTGTTGAACACAGATTAAAGTATTAGAAGGGGCTTCCTTGTGTAGAAACAGGGCATAACTTCCAGTTTCTTGAGTAAACAGCAGATGTGGTTGGTTGGATTTCATCAAACCCCAGGGGCATACTAGTTGACTGAAAGGGTAAGGAAGAAGAATGGTGTAGTCACCACCAAAGCATGATGTCAACTGCTGTTGTTCCAAAAGGAAAGGAAAGGTACTATGTTTACCCAGGGTAACTGGACTAAGCTCAAGAACTTGTTTACAGCCAGGCCCTGCTCATAGAACATTTCATGGTAGGGGTTCAATGCCTTGTCCAAGGGCACTTCAGCGGTGGTAATTTTAACGTGCCGGTCCGGGGATATGAACTAGCGACCTTCCGATATCAAGACCGATCCACAAACCATAAGGAAAAGGCTGCATGTGCTTTGGTAATAAGTTGTAATTGTTATAGCAACTTGTTATAGCTTTGTTGAATGCTTGAGTCTGATTGGTCAATCGCTGAATTCAGCAGTGTGTTATTTCTTGATAATGAGCATCAGAGCACCTGCTGCTCTGCTTGGATTTTGCTCTGTATCCAACATCCAATATACAAACAATGTCAATTACAAAACGTTGCTCTCAAGAATGATTTTGAAAACATTTGAAGCGAGAAATAGACAATGCAGTGTGACACCAAAATGTATTCTATTTGAGCAACACTCACTTCCTTGTTTTCCGAGGCGACTGTGCTGCAGCTGGTCAGACGGCCAGCACGACACTTATGGAATACTTTCATTACCGTAAGCAAGTAAATACCTCGTTTTGTTGTTACTTTTGGGTCAATGTATTAATTTATTAATAATGTAGCCATGTAATAAGCGGGATATTCCTTCCTCCTCCTTTGTCTCTGTGTTTAAACATCCTGTCGGTCATTATTTCTCAACAACTACCGCCACGTCATACATTATCCCTTGCATACTGTATATGAGTGCTGGATAAATGTATGTCTCCAGAACTTTCATGAAGGTTAGTCGTTTTGAGCCAAACCATGTTATGTTTCGAGGTGATCAATTATTTTTTTAATTCTTTAATGCTTTTACTTCTGGACTTTAATCCTCCATTCTGTCCACACTAATCACACACATTTTCACTGAGCTGATGCATCTTCAACACACACAACTTTTGGCCCTTTGCTCTCACTTGACAACAATTGCGCATGATCTGCTTTTTGACTTTGGTTTTTGACACACAGCTTCAAGAAACTCCCTGGAGGCTAAAAAAAGACATTGCATTGACTCAACATTCAAGCTGAGCTGACTTCCTTCTTGCTCAGACCACATAATAACTATTGGGCCTCATGGTAAATAATATACATGCTGGTCAGCAGGTCGATTATTTGAACACCTGCTCCCCTGGCCACAGTGCACACAGTATACCGTATCATAGGCAATCCCCAATGACTGTCTGTCAGGCGGAATCCAATACAGCAACTTGTTGATTATTTAATGAGGGGAAACGTTATACTTTGTCATAATAGTTATACTTTGTCATAATACGAATAGTTTATTGTCAGACAGTGAGAGACACAGTCCTACAATTTACAATTTAGGCATACAGTATGCAAAAACAAAAAACATGGTAATACATCAAATTAGAGATGCACCGATAATATAGAATATATTGGCAGATACCAATGTTTAGAATAACAATTTAGCAGATAGCCGATACTAATGGCGATATATGTTTAATTAGTTTTCGTTATTTTTTATTCTCCCTTTTGTGCCAGGAAACAAATACATCGTCAATGCAATAAATACAGTATTTATTTACAGCTTGGTAGACTGCAGATAACCAACACACCAACATAGTCAACGCAAAATGCATGCTTATCAACAACAGATAAAATATCGGCTACGATACACGATGGTGTTGTACACCGTAAATACAGATCTGCAAGCTCATAGTGTGTCCCTGTGTCACAGTGCAACTTTTTTGCACTGTGACATGATGTGCAACCAAGTATAACTCAAGCTTTACATAATTACATTACCACGAGGGCATACATTATCTGTAATCGGTAATGCACTAAACACCAAACCTTGACAGTTTGGTTTGATTGAATTTAAGATTCATACAGTATTGTTTCCTACAGTATATTGTAGAACTTTCCTCTAGAACAGAACACCACATGTTCTTACTTGACAGAGGGTAAATAGGGGGCATGAATTATTTGGTACATATATAATGTGTGAGAAGAGCCAAGAGAAAGATAGGAAGGAAGCTGTAGGGTTAAGGAACTAAAAACAAAACAAAAAAACAATGGGCATCTTTCATTTATGACCCTCATTCGGAGGTTAGACTTGTGTAAGATTGAAAACAATGATGGGTTCAGCTGGGTGAATGCATAATTGTTTGTTCCAAGGTTTGCTATGTCTTGGAAGTATGACGACATATGGGCTTACATAAAAGGAAGGGGAGTCGGGGACTGAAAAGAGTTGTTGTTTGCAACAGTCTGGTGGCGAAAGTGGAATTGAAAACGGTGTAAAGAAGGGACGGCAACGGCTCAGGAGGCAGAGTGGCCGATTGGGAATCTGAAGGTTCCTGGTTTGATCTACGGCAGCCCACTTAGCGTATCCTTGCAACAAGACACCAATGAGCAAGATGGTACATCTCATGGTTGCCTTTGCCACCATGTATGTGTGTGTGTGTGTGTGTGTGTGTGTGTGTGTGTGTGTGTGTGTGTGCGTGTGCGTGCGTACTGCGTGCGTGCGTGCATGCGTGCGTGAATGGTTAAATGTAATGCACATTGTGAAGTACTTTGGATAAAAGCAGCAACATTTACTCTTAAGACAGGGGCAATGATGGGGCTATGTCCTGCTATGTTTTCTCGTGCCCTCCACTAGTCAAAGTGCACATTCAGGAAAGGCATGGCTGTGAGTTGTGATGGAAGGAGAGGGGAAGAAAAATAGCATCGCAACACGACAGCACGTCCTGCTTCCTGTGTTTGTCTCCACTTATTATGTACTTCCTGTATTGGGGGCTGTGGATGGAATGGAATTATGAAGAAAAGGAAAGCATTGAGTCATGAAAGAAGTTCCATTTGTTGCGGGGAACATAAACAAATCAATGGTTAAACTTGTCCACAATGGTGCAAGTGTGGAAAGGTATAAGGAATTATCTTCTTGGATTTTCTTTTTGTTGGATCACGTTCACAGTGGACGAAAGTAGACGATGGTTGGAAATTCTCTTATCATGATTTTTCTCACGGAAGAGCCCTTAACCCGCAGTACAGTAGCCTAGATCATGATCCTTATCTTCTGCCCTTTGAGGTACTGTAGCTGAACTACAAATTGCAGATTGTTTGGCAAATGATTCTACATCAAAAAGCTTTCTCTGACCCAGATTGGAATGCGACATCAATGCATGTTCTAGTGAGTATGCAGTAGTAGTTGATGAGGGATTCAATACACCTGTATAGGAATAAGTGAATAGGTATAATATTACTGTTTTGGCAGAGAAATACCTTACACTACTCGTTACTGGGCAAAGTAATACTATTACAGTAATATATTACTAGTGACTTGTTACTGCATACCCAACACTGGCTGTGAGGTAGAGAACAGGGTTTGCCCCCCACAGCAGTATCCTCTTGGATTCATGAATAGAAGGTGCACAGGGAATTACATGGCAATGCCAGTAGTTAGTTCAACATATTGAACGCATGGACAGACCAACATTGCAATAGTTTTTTAGCCCAGCTGCTATCAGGACTAAAACTACATTGATCTAGTTTTAAAGTCCCACTCCCAGAGTCTGCATATTCTACATACTGTAACCAGCAGCTAGTCTACCCGGCACCGCATATTCTGTGCACTCCCCATTGCTGCTAAAATGTTTTACTCTAACCTATAACAACCTGTGCACTATTATGCTTCTACCGGCGGACAGCCGATGGCCGGAGGCATGGTATTTTTTCACGTCCATCCGTTTGTAAGTCTCAACCGTGTGAATGTGAGATCACAGGAAAGATAAACTGATTAGATTATTATTATTATTATTAATAATAATAATAATATTTTTTATAATAATAATAATTATTATTATGTTGTTGTTGTTGTACTGTACATTGTCATTGTTGGCACAGTCTGCGGAGCATGCCACACCAACATGTTGCTGCTTGTAGGATACATGATTGAGTGACCAATACACCCTCTTGAATCTTGAGTCCTACCTGACAATAAAAAGTATTCTGTTCCTGCTTGAAGCTTCTGACAACTAATAGTATATAAAATACAGATTTGAGTACACTTTTACATAACTTCTGTTGGTGTAAACCTAACCTAACACAAGCTAAAAACAAAATACTTGCCTGTGCCAGGGGATATGAGATAGCTAACATGCTAATAAGCTAATCCTCCTCCCACACACAATTGTGAAAGTCTCCACCTGTGTGCAAACATGGCTTCCCTCTGCAGTGTCATTAGCTCCTTAAACAAACAAACGGCTTTATTAGTTCACTCAATGTTTATAATGCCTAATTTGTAGTCTATATAAAATGGGACATATAAAGCATTTGTGTTAAACAGTTAGACATTAACTGTTAAACTGATATTAAAGGATGGGGCAGGCTTATAAATCGGTTAATTACAAGTTTGCTTGCATGTGGTCTGTTTGTGTATAGGAGGATACGTTGTCGAACTGGTTTACCAGCATAGGAAGGTCATCTACAAAGGGACAAGAAGCAGAAAAGAGGGGAGAGATAGAAAGAGAGGGGGTATTGTTCTGGAAATAGCTGCAAGGCATTGTCTCTCTGTCACTGTGTGTGAGTGTGTGTGTGTGTGTGTGTGTGTGTGTGTGTGTGTGTGTGTGTGTGTGTGTGCGCGCGCGCGTGCGTGCGTGCGTGCGTGTGTGTGTGTGTGTGTGTACGCAGCGCGTGCGTGTGTGCGTGCGTGCGTGCGTGTGTGTGTGTGTGTGTTTGTGCGAGTGAAATAGAGAAAGAGAGAGAGAGACTATGTATAGTGGGGTAAATGAGTCACCACATATGACTTCCCTCCTATCTGTGTGAGTGACTAGTGTGTGTGTGTGTGTGTGTGTGTGTGTGTGTGTGTGTGTGTGTGTGTGTGTGTGTGTGTGTGTGTGTGTGTGTGTGTGCGTGCGTGCGTGCGTGTTATGGGTGCGTGTTATGGGTGTGTCCAGGTGATGCAGGCACAAAGGGGCCGGACCTAGCTCCTGCTTCAGGTGTGTTTGTGTGACATACTGTAGCCACAAGACGGCAAAGTCAAACAGACAAACATTCAGTACAGAATTAGGTCAACGGGCAGTGTAACAAACATAGTCACAAAAAGAAAAGAACTACCAGGCTGATGACAGGAAGTGGGATAGATGCTGTTGGCCAGTTTCTTCTCAAGATTTCCAGGAAGCTAGGGGATTGCTACCAGCCTGGACATGTTGTGGAGGTAACTTGTGGGATATTTTTTTTCCTTTCTTTTTTCTTTTTTTCGTGGGAAAGAGCCACTGACAAATTCCCATTCACTGCAGAAGCAAGCACAGACACTGAGTAGAATAACTGGTTGAGGTTGGTTGAAGTACGGTATACAATACTATGTAGAGATTTGGAGATAGGAGACGAGAGAGCGAGTCGGTAGGATACATTTTGATTGCATGTGAAGGCTGCTGTAAGGGGTGAACTTCTATCAACTCTTGTCATGGTATTTAACCAGTCTAGTGAATTCTTATTCATGCTAATCGGTAAGATGGCGTCATTAGGATATTGCATACTATGTAGCAAATGTAGTCGCTAGTCAATATGATCTGCTTGTTTGTTGTTTATTTTGAGCTTCATATGAGAAAAGATATGTTTTCTATCAGCTGCCCTTCTGATCCACACGATGCACAGTATGTTATGTGAATACTGAATAGGGGAAAGGACAGAAAATAAACAACACATGAGTTTAAGTAGTTATTATTGATTAAAAACGGCATTACAATATAATGTTGTGTGTTACTATCTGTGATCATTCTCCAATTAGTTGCTAATGCAACTAACATGAAACATGCAAACTATTTGCATTCCTCTGCATAAACTGTCTGGAATGGGCTTGGTGATGTCAGACACTATTGATGACGTCACTGTGTTTTGCTCATGCATTTTTCATTGTGGAAAATCACAGTTGCATGGGTTTCAATGTCAGGAGAAGTGTAAAGTGATATTGATTAATGTTTTAATTATGGGCACTAGCCTCAATGTTGACATACTTAATGGATATGTTGGTGGGAGCACTTTGCTGCTTTGGCAATTTGATTCAGTTGTCAACTTCTAACCTTGCTATATCATTGAGATGTGTTGTACACGACAGGACAGGGGAATTTCAGGTATCAACCTCCTATGAGCATGCACACTGTTGGGTGGGTGTAAAGCTATGAGTCAATGTTTTGTATTAAGCAATATCTTAGTGATATATTCTAAAGAAATATAGTGTATATATCATGGTATTGACTGTACATAACCAGACAATTTTCCTGTTAAGACTATGTTCTGATAGACTTTTCTGGCTTCAAATGTATTCCAATACAATAAATAAAGTAACTGAGATAAATTTAGAAAATGTAACTGCAATGATATTTAAAGTGTATCTCAAACAAGTTCCAAGTATCTGCAATACATTATTGAAATTAATGGAATCCCACCTCGAAAATCAAACAAGCCACGGTATGCATGCTTTGGAAAATGGTCAGCAGACTCTGCAGTTATGTCAAGTATAGCGTGTCAACATACCAGAACACCTGTACAGTGCTTTATCACTGAACCTAAAGAGAGAGGTGTGTGATTTACCCTTTATAAAAACGCTATGTTTCTATTTCCTCAGGTGGAACCATCACCGATGAAGACTACATGGTACTGTCCTCTGGACCTAGTAAGGACAACTCAGTTACCAAGTGGAACATGTACTGAGGCTAGGGATGCACCAGTACTGATACTGGTGTGAGATACTAGTACAGAGAAATAAACGTGTATTAGCATTAGTGTATTAGCATTAGTGGAAACAGTGGCGTTTCCAGGAATTACATTTTGGGCAGGCAAGAATGACATTTTGGACAGGCAAGAATGACATTTTGGACAGGCAAAATTGTCGTCTCCCCACGCACAATCGTAGCACTAAAGGTTTTCAAAGAGATATACCTGCCAGAGTAGGATACAAAGGCTGAAAGGCCTGCATTTACATTCCAATGGGTGATTGAGGGTCGCGCTCTACCGCAACGGCCAATCAGCTGTCCACTATAGTCTCTCTTTTCTCGTTGTATGGATTTTGGCCAGGCCAGAAATGGATTTGGACAGGCGGACGTCTGCCCTCGCCTTATTGTAGATACGCCTCTGAGGGAAAATCCACTTTGCCAGAATCACTAACCAAGATACATTATTAAGACACAAATCAATCTGAAGCGATTTGAATTGCTTCCCTTTTCACACATAGCACATTCATTTTATACACAGTAATATCAAACTAATGTTTTCAGTATATTGGTTGACACAGTAAATCCCATAATGTTACTCTGAGCGTGTACCCACAAGGACCTATTTGGTTCTACTTGTACAATCTCCAAGTTAGATTAAGACTCAATATAATACCGTGCAGTATTGCACTTTTTACCTCCTTTATGATGAATTCCTGTTCTGTTCTTTGACTATATAGAAGTGTATATTTGTACGTCTCTAAATGTTTTGATGAATTGAACAAGGTGGACCCTCTTGTAAACAAGTGTAATGATTAATTGGGTCGTCCACTCGCAGTTAACAGTCTTTGTATTGAGTTTGTGCTTGAAATGTACTGTAATTCTGCAAACTGTTAATAAATATTTCAATCAATCAATCAATCAATAAGTGAACAACTTACCATGTTTTTCTTTCATGCTCAGTCCACTGTGGTGGAGGAAGAGGAGGATGGAATCATCTACACCGTGGTGGTCAGACCACAGCATGGGGTCCCCACCAGTCCAATGGTAACTATGGCCCTTAAGAATCAATTCACCCATGACTGACCGGGATATATGACACTGACAACAACACTAGCTGATATAGCTAGACAGACAGGCAGATAAGGGGAGAGTGGGAAAGAGAGAGAGAGAGAGAGAGAGAGAGAGAGAAATAAACAGATAGAAAAGCATGGGCAGGCAGGTAGTTACAGTATAGGTATGTAGATACTAGGTTGGTAGACAGACACACAGATAAACAGACTGATTGATGGATAGATTTCCTGATGGACAGATGGCGATGAATGGTGGACATTTATCTTCTATCTCTCTCTCTCTCTCTCTCTCTCTCTCTCTCTCTCTCTCTCTCTCTCTCTCTCTCTCTCTCTCTCTCTCTCCCCCCTCCAGTCTGCGACCTCTCGTTCCCAGAGTGTGAAAGCAGGGACAGAGGAGAAACTGGTGCGCCATCTGCTCCACTCCTTCTCCATGGGAGACACCACCTTCATGACCATCTTCCTATCCACGTATCGCTCTTTCACTACCACCAAGAGAGTGCTGGACATCCTCAGTGACAGGTAGCTAGTTATATTATGCCCACATTTATTTATTTCCCCCCCCAAAGGATAAGTTTGACTTGTTTGCAGCGTTAATTTCTTTTACATCAAATTAAAGGCAAAGCATGTCACCTTTCCCTGTGTTTACCTAACAAGACAAGATATATACCAGCAGTTATCAGCTGTGGTGGTGTTTTCCTGCAGAAACACATTGCCCTCTCGCTGTATTTTGGTGTTTTCACTGTTTGTTTTGGTAGACTGTTACATTTTTGTGCTACCAAAACAAACTGCGAAAGCTACCAAAACTACAGTAAAAACACGTTGTGACGTGTTGTGAGCTTGTAGATATGCTATTTTGGGGGAATGTTCCCCATAGAATAGGAATTCTGACCTTCAAGTGGTTAAAGATTCCGGTAAACTATGCCTGTCCGGTTCGGTCTAATTCATGTTTTGTCCGTGTCAACAGAGTATCAGGGTTGTTATTTTTTCTTGTCAGTTTTATTTGTCTTGTCTGTCATTTATCAGTTTACTTTTCCGGCTTCTTTCGCAACTACTCAGTCGGTTTCTATTACACAATTTTAACCACTTGAATCCATATTCTGAGGGTTGCTTGTAGATCGGCTATTTTCGGCTAAGAGATTTGGTGTAGATTAAGTACAGTACAGAGTCAACTCAGGTCTGTTTTACTAAGAATAGAATGTTTAACCTGACCAAATCAGGCTACAGCGTTATACAGTTCAATGGTTAGGACAGATTTAATAACAGTAAACTATATGTAAAGTAGATGTGCACATCCAAGATGCTGGACCAAAAGAAGACAATAAAAAATCATAAAAATTGTCCACACACTGTAGCTTCTAAATGGCACTTTATTGGTACATGAACCAATAGGGACGTTTCAAACTCAGGCTGTTCTTCAGACTTATTAACAGTGCAATAAAATTGGGCCATCATTTTACTACATAAAGCATGTGAAGTTTGTGAACTTCCCTCAAAGAGGTGGTGAGCTTCCACAAGTTGTACCTGTGATGGTCTTAATACTACAATCAACAGTTCCGAGCAAATTAGCAAAGTTGATTTAGCTGATAATTAAGTAACTTACTAACTTTGTACATATTTATATTAGAAATACTGTATTGTTTAACAACATGAAATCCTTGCTTTAAATGCTAATAAAGCCTTTAGTTCTGTCAAACAGTCTAACTTGAAGAGTGAAAGAAGTATTTTGAAGCAATGGTTTGGAAAGTATTCCCAAAGGAGTGTGAAAAGTTAGAATCCAGACAAAATATTTTGTCATGTTTCCCCAAAGATGTTTTCTGCAGAACTTTGACAAAAACAGGGGGATAAATACTTTATACTTCTTATGACATAGTAGTATAACCGACGCTTTCAAATCAATCTATTTGCTCCAAATATTTTCTCCAAATTGTGTTCTCTCTTTTTATTTCTTGTTGGTAGATTGGAGAACCCTCCAGGGGATAACGCACAGAGCCAGACAAGACAATCTTTCAACAAGTGAGCCTTTGAAAATACAGATACAACATATTTTTGCTGTTGGGCAGGAACCTTATATGTCCATAACCTTTACTGTTCAGGAAATGAAAAGTAGTTAATATTTAGCTCTTCTTCATTTTCATTGGTTAAATATTTACAAATCCCACATACCAGGCTAAACCACTTTCAACTTGGCATGGCCAGACTAATATCACTTCTGTAGCAGATTGGTCTGGTTTCTAGGCTACCTATTTTGGGTAAAGGATGACCAAAAAGTATATGTAATCGGAAAAATATGAATCAATACAAAATATGGAGATACAAGGTTTCTGACAGACAGAGATGATATCACATGTCGTGCAGGGATCTTTGGGGCAGTGTGTGTGTGTGTGTGTGTGTGTGTGTGTGTGTGTGTGTGTGTGTGTGTGTGTGTGTGTGTGTGTGTGTGTGTGTGCGCGCGCGCGTGTGTGCGACTGTGTGCATGTATTGTACTGTACTTGTATTAATGCATGAAATGCCCAGATCACCATCGTTATCATACCATCGAATCATAGCCACTGACTCACTGTACAGAGGCAAGAGACAAATACATGTTCCTTTATTCCTAGATGGATAAACACTACTACTACACTACTAATCAGCACCATGTTTAGTCTCTTTTGTTTATAATCTTCTCATCCCTTGGTTCTCCTTGAACCTGTGTCTAAGCAGAGCGGTGTGTACAGTGTTCAGCTCGTGGCTCTCAGAGTACCCTGAAGACTTCCATACACTCGGGGAGCCTTCTCGCCTGCTGCGACTTGCTCCCCTCCTGCCCCAGGACTCCTCGTCAGGGGCTGACCTCTGCGCTCGCCTGCTCAGGATAGCCGAGGAGCTCAGTGAGAAGGCCCTGCTTTCAGAGTCACATAGAGGTCATCTTTTTTTCTTTTTTCTTGACCTTGTTTGTTAATTCATATTTTTGTATCAATTATAATATGAGGAGGATTTTCTTTTTCTTTTTTACAATTGGTAAATTGGTTACAAATGTGTAATTAAAATGTATCATCTTACATAGTCTTACATACATCTTACATACTACAACTATTCCACAATCATCATTTGAAAATTGTGAGAGGCAATAGTCTGGTCATGCGATACTACATCCTATTAGTGATATTCTTTGGTTTTAAAAAGGATGTAGTGAAATGAAAAATATGTTTTTCACAATTTCTTGTCCATAAAAATCCAATTTTAATAACTTCCTTTGAACGAAAACATGTTGCGTGATGACGTGTAGCTTGATTTCATTCACCTGTTTGATTCCCATTGCTGCACATTCCTACAAATACAGCTGATGTTGATTACAGAACTTACATGAACTTAATTTCATTCAAGATGACATCCAGACAGTGTATTACTAATTTTAAACTCAATCAACGCGCTAAAATATGTATCTGAAAACATTATAAGTTAGAAATAAGCCACATAGCTGCATGCTCTGTATCTGACTTCAGAAGTTTGTAAATAAACAACTCCAAGCGTTGCGGAACTACGACCCATAGCCTGAAAGGATGCGATACTCTGATTGTTTCAGAAGCACACAGCCTTCCGTTATATACTGAAACGTCTGAATAAAATTCCCAAAAAGCCATTGCACCCCGTCTTTAAGAAGCTGAAGCTCACTCAGACAGGATTTTCTGTCCATTGTGGCATTTTATTATCCATACGCTTTTACTGAGTAGTCTCTTTTCTTGCAGGGCAACCAATCTCCACCAGCGCTCCTTCCAATTCCTCTACGTTTGACCCCACCAAGGTCCTTGGATTCCCCGCTGCGCTGATTGCTGAGCAGCTCACCAAGATAGAGACAGTGAGATTCACCGTTTTAACCCAAACGTCCCTGTTCTGGACATTCAATGATAATAGCAGATCTGCAAGCTCACAGCTCATTACGACATGCATTGTGAGCTTGTAGATCTGCTACTTTTTGATCTACAAGCTCACAACTCTGTCACATAATATATTCAGATGAGGGTCTGTGGACAATTACATATTCATTTGGGGGTTCTTGACATGAAAAGGTTTAAGAAACACTACATTACATAATAGATGCTAAGATGATATGTGTTGTTGTAAATCAGGTTTGAAAATAAATAAAAATAAAATAAATCTCCCTCTCAGGAACTGTTTGTGAGGTTGGTCCCGTATCACTGTCTCGGCTCCCTTTGGTCTCAGAGGGATAAGAAAGGCAGGGAGGGGGTTTGTTGGTCTGTCCGGGCCACCATACGTCAGTTCAACAAGTTGGCCAACGCAGTTCTGGCGTCCTGCCTTTGGCCCACAAGCCTACGTAGCCAGCAGAGAGCCCGGCTCCTGGAGAAATGGATCGGTGTGGCAGAGGTCAGTAATCTAAATGCACACTGGGTGTGTTGTAAATATATTCCTTATGGTTATCCTGTATTGTTATCGTGGTGGGATGATAATAGTGAGTGTGAGGTTTTATTTTTGTGGAATAGCTAATTGTCATGGAACTTACAGTGTATCAATCCGATTCCAGCTCATGTCATGTTCATGGTGAATGTGTAACATGAACATGTATTGTAGGCAAACCGAGTTAATCTGGTTTACCTAACACTGGATCCCGGCCCCACTAATAGGATTTACTGTACAAAACACCCTAACATTTTAACACTGCAACACACAGATCTCTTAGGCTTAAAACTTTGTCTCATGACCACCTGAACAACCAACAAAGCATATGACAAATTACGTAAATTACCCCCCCCTCACACGCACGCACGCACACACACACACACACACACACACACACACACACACGCACACGCACACACATTTTTAACAAGCTTACTCCTTTCCTTACCTCTCTTTCCCTGGGAGAGTTATCAAGCTATACTCTTGAATAGTGTAGTACGCTCCGCTTTCTGCGGCATAGTAAAATACCGACCTAAGCTCACCCTGTCCCTTATAGGAGAAGCCTCTTGTAGTGAATGCATTATTCAGCCTATCGGACAGCGAAACTCAATACTATACAAACGCATGCACACTGGTGTTCTGTTACTGTGTGTGTGTGTGTGTGTGTGTGTGTGTGTGTGTGTGCGTGCGTGCGTGCGTGCGTGCGTGCGTGCGTGCGTGCGTGTGTGTGTGTGCGTGTGTGCATGCGCATGTGAGACGCAAACATGAAACTCACACGCTTGCATGCATGTGTGTTTACTTGGCATGCACTCGCATGTACTGTCCTGTAATGTGTACACTTGTGTTTTCAAAAGGAGTGCAGAGCCAGGAAGAACTTCTCGTCCCTCTATGCCATTGTGTCCGCTCTGCAGAGTAATCCCATACACAGACTACGCAGGACTTGGCAGGAGACTGACAGGTGTGTGCAAACTGCAGCCGCCAGCCACTCAACCTGTGGGCCGGGGGCAAAACACTTTATGTTTATAAGTCATGGTATATATTTGACTTTAAAACCTCAAACACGGGAACACAATCATGTGCTGGCATCTCACTTTGGTCGCATTTAAACATTGTTTGTCACCTTATTTGCCGATGACATGCACCCACCGTTGAGTACAGTCTTATTTGTGTGTGAGTAGAGAATAAGTACAAGCACCCCAAATAATGATGTGTTACATAACTTACATTATGTGTGAATGTAATGTGATTCCTGACAGGGAAGCCGTGAAACGATATGAGGAGCTGTCAGACATATTTTCAGAGAAGGACAACTACGCACAAAGCAGGGAACTACTGAAGGAGGTGAGTAGTTGCCATGGAGACACTCAATGAGACATCAGAGAACATCAGCATCCCATAATTCACATAGATTTGTCCTATTTGAGAATCCACATGGTTTCCATACTAACATAATAAGTTCGACCATTCATTTTTGAGGGGCGCTAGGTCCTCCCTATACTGTATACAGGTTTAATGTTTGTTTTTAGTTCAATGTTTGTTTTAAAAATGCCATTGACAATGAAGGGAAAATTAAATGACATGACCTAATCATAGCAACATGAGCTAGACTTTAATATATGAGTGCCCCTCACTTCACACGGGTGTGATTGTTACTAATACAGACTGTGGACTGGGTTCTGAGATGTCTGTGTTGCTGGTTAAAATACTAACCCGACATGCTCTATGTTTTACAATTTTGTGAATTACAAAAGCTACTGTTTAAATGTTGACCTTGAGCTAGATGTTGGACTGCTCAGTTATCAATAGTGACAAAATGGTAACTGTGCTGAACAGCTCCAAGTATGTAGTATTGTTAGTGTTCAGCGTTGTTGCAAGAATTTTCTGTTGAAATTAGGTTACTTAAAACTGGCACAAAAATATCAATGTATATGCGCCAGTGTGCCTTCAATAGAGGAAAAAGTATATTTGAAGCAGATAAATGCTCGAGAAAGTTGCTGCCTCTGTCCAATCAGTTGAGTTGAAGACGGACTGGCCTGGCAACTGTAAGCTATATATTTTTAATAAAAAATGAATGGTAGATTTGCATAATCCAAATCCAAATTGAATAACCCAAATCCTCAAATCAGTACTACAATGTTCAGTTGTGAAGTGCCTAGTCTCAATCTAGCTGGGTGTGATCACTTTATTCTGTCAACACTGGCACTCTACTTTGTAAGGCATCCATCTCGACTTTGTATTTAGGGTACATTGTGAGAGAGACAGCTAGAGACATTTGCAGGATTAGCTATGTTTTGACTCTCTATAATACTGCAGCACAGGCATCAATACCTTTGCATTAGCTATAATTTTCTCCACATAGACCATCTGGGGAATTAATCAAAACACATGCCCAGGGCTTTCATTTGGAAAACTTTCCTTTCCTTGGTGCTTTGAAGTCTGAAAAGCATCATTGCCTTCTATCCACACTTTTCCTGGGCTGTGTGTGATCCAGTTCCTGTTGATTTCATTGGATATCATTGGTCATCTGACCACTTTCATTGGCTTTCATTGGATCAGATCGACAGGAACTGGAGCACACACAGCCCAGGAAAAGTGTGGATAGAGGCTTTGATTTTCCAAAAAACAAACAACTTCCCTCAATCTTTCAGTTTGTCTGGAAAAGGTTACAAATACTACTATTTTTTAGATGAATACTAAATAGTTGTTCTTTGCTCTTAGCTCTTTCTTTTGTTTTTGTTATATTGCTTAGTATCTTGACCAAATTAGTGTCTCATTCGCTCGTGTTTTTTAGGAGGGTTCCTCGAAGTTTGCCAACGTGGACAGTAGGATGAACAACAGACGTCATACACTGGTAAGTGGTGTGTGTGAATAAGCCCTGGGGCTAGGACAAATGACAAAGCAAATGACTAGTATGAACTGACTGTGTGGGGCAGGCCCTTTTAGATGTCTGTGGGAAACCCTGTAGCCAGCTTGGTGGCTGATAAAATACTACCTGTACCTTTTTGCCCACAGTCAAGTGCCCAAGGCACAGTGCCCTACCTTGGAATCTTCCTCACAGACCTCACCATGCTCGACACGGCAGTCAAAGACACACTAGAAGTGAGTTCCTCTTGTGTATCTATCAATAGTAGCCAAGTCATAGAGCCAATGTCCATTACTTAACTGATTATGCAAGTGAACATCAAGTTGCAGTGGTGACACATCCTGTCCCTCCCTTTTCCAGAACGGCTACATCAACTTTGACAAAAGGAGGCGGGTAAGTTGTTCTTGACCCCTGGTTCTCAGGGCCCAGAGCCTGATCTGATGCATTTTAATTTTATGTAAAATATTAAGAGTCTATAATCCATAAAACCTGTGAGATAATATTTAATCACAAAACACTGGTGCTTTGTTTTGTTCTGAAAGTTAAGGTGATTCTGGTAAAATGTGTTGCAATGGTTTTTAACCCTACTCAGTTTGAAGGGTCAAAAGTTGATTACTGTACCATCTGTTGTACTTGTTAAAAACTGAGAGGCACTCTGCACTGGTGTTTGTGTTCTGTGAGGTATTAAGAAACTGAAGTGATACTGGTGGTAAGGTGATACGCTGTTATGAGGCTTACGGCGATACTGTTCTCTGTTGACAGGAATTTGAGGTTTTAGCTCAAATACGGCTCCTGCAGTCTTCCTGTAAAAACTGTGTTTTCAACTCTGATGCGACCTTTGTTCACTGGTATCAAAGTGTACCTGTGTTAACAGAGGAGGAGAGGTAAATGGCTGATATTTCAGCACAGGTATTATAACATTTCTATAACATATTATAATGATCTTATTGAGACTGACTGACATGTTGGATGATGTCTATTGCAGTTACAGACTGTCTAATGCAATTGAAATGAGTGAGCCTAGCCCTAGAAGCCACCCAACAGTGATTATTACACAATGCCCAGAGTAAGTATACTGTATATGAACAAACAGTACATTGAGAAGTTGCAAAATAATCATCCATTTACAATGAAAATACAATATCTGTCAGACGTTTGTGTTTATCATGTGAATTAAAGGTCATCAATTACGATAACGATGATGGTGACTGAGGAATGATATTGTTGGGATCACTTTCAGAACGATTTGATGAATGATAGAAACACTGATAGCGAATCAAAATCCATCCGAATTTACAGCATGTCACATTTATCACAGCTCGACATGTTTACAGAGCATTGCTGTTCTTCAGTGTGGATGCTCACATCATTATCGTTATATTTTTTGTGTGTGTATTTTCTCTTGGTGTGGACAGCCCTTTAATGTATTTATGTCATTCTATGTGTGGACAGTTTGAGCACTTCGCGGACAAGCCTCACTTGTGACAGTGATAGCCTTTTTGACTTCCCCTCCCCTGTCAACAACCTACTTTCCAAACTTGCTAGGGTAAGTGTAATAGCAAAAGTGATCTAATATTCATCATTTATTTTGTACAGACCTCAGAAATAATTCTCAGTATTTGCCTTTACTTGCTAGAAGTAGCAGATGTATGAATCTAGCTCATCACTACAACTTGGATGATGGCAAAAGAAATGTCAGAGAAATACACTAATTTGAGTTTAATTCTGATTCATGCTTTTTCATGTTGACGGAACATGAAAAAGACTTGCAAATATTACTTGACCCAGATCTGCACTCATACAAAGATCTACATAGGAGACGTTTAGGGGGAAAACATGTTTTGTTACATCTATTTTCTTGCACCCACTGTGCAACAGCCTCAGTGCCTCACATGATAATATAATTGTCTTCTCATACCAGAAAGCATTCATGTCCTCAAATGGCCTCCTTACTATTATTTCTTTGTTTGTTCATTCCAGCATATGAAGTCTCCCTCTGTGTCCTGTCTGGATGTTGATTCCTCCCCTCCAACCAATGACACCACTCCTGTCAAGTTGACTCCATCCACTCCCGTCAAATCACACCGTCGATCCGTCTCCTGTGGCAACAATCCCTCCTATAACACCCAAGGGTCAGGGCCAGATATGCGAATCATCAGGATACGGATGGACTTGCAAGATGGCAACTTGTATCGCAGCATACTGGTACTACACCAGGATCATTGTCTCCGCGAGGCTGAAGGCATGGTCGAGACTATGTTTTGAGCCCTGTCCGTCTGTCTGTCTGTCTGTGAATAGCTAACCTCCGGCACTGTTGTCTTGATCGCAACGAAACTGTGCACATAGCCACACACACTCCCTAGATGCAAGAGCAGCTGATTTGTGTTTTACCTATAACTGCTCCTGTCTGTGTAAAACTATGTACAGTAAAACCTTTTTTTATATTACTCCTTCAGATTTTATTCAAATTTCATGCAAATCGGTACAAATGATCTCTATAGTCATTTGATCAAGACGGATGTGTTTGACTTTTCATATTCCATCCTGGAAGATTGACATCTAAAGTTTGCAGGAGTGTCCGTTTTGAACAAAATGCCGCGAATCGCAGCATCCGATTGAGGTGAAACTTTGCACACACATTCGCACTACGTTGAGGAACAAATGACACTCTTTTAACATTGCCTATTATAGCACCACCAGGAGTTGCACGCAGGAATTTCACGTAAATATGTTATGGTACACATTATCTCTATATAAAATGATCAAGACGGATCAGTCAGATTTTTTTATATTCCATTCTGATTGGTGAATTCCGAACATTGACCTGGCGGAGGAGTTTCTTGTTTTGTTTGTGTCTTGTTTTCTCTCTCAATGAAATGAGTTATTTTCTTATTTTTTTCCATTTGATTTGATGTACTTTATTGTCCCATTTGACCATTTGAGCAGTGAGCAGCATTTTAATCTTGTCTGCCTGCATCCCATAATGATGGACAAAATCCCCAGGATAAAATGTACCCAGGATATCATTAGTGCGAGTCAAGCTATCTGGTGTCTCATTGTCATTCTCTTCTATTTCCTCAGGTGACAAGCAATGACAAGACCCCCACTGTGATCAGTTCTGCCTTAGAAAAGCACAATCAGGACCCCAAAGAGTCATCCAGATATGAGCTAATCCAACTTCTACCTGATAGAAAAGGTGCTGACGTTACCCAAAGCAATGGAATTAGATCATTTTACTTGCTAGAATGAATCATATAGAATAGCGATGGTATTTTCATCACAGCATTTGGTTAACTTGAATACTATGTGTTTATTTTTTCTTTGGCTGTAGAGTTGGCCATCCCCGCCACAGGAAATGTCTTCTATGCCATGACCTCATCTAGCGTCGACTTCCTGTTGAGGAGGCAAGGCGGGAACACCCCACTTGGCTTACAGCCAATCAGCACAGAGACCAGCGCCACTTTTCCACGAATCAAGGCCAAGGGAAGGAGACTGGTCAGAACTCTATTTTAACAACAATTTATCCCCAATGTCAACCAAGCTCATTGTTCTCAAGGGTCTTGAGACAGACAGACAAGCCTTTCAGAAACATGGCCTTGAGTCCCTCAACCCTGCAAAATCCTAAAGATCTATGCCTTCCTTCCCAAAGGGAACTCTTCCCACATTCCCCCTGAGCTTGTTCTACCAAAATGAGCACACTTAGGATGTGTTTCAACTTGCTTCATGAGCAGCTGCATACCAGGTACTTTTAAAGACATTTTCAATAAAGTGCTGCCCAGTTACAGTATATACAGCAGAGACATATTTTGCTCGTCCTCTCTTTCAGGTGACACTACACAAAAATAATCTAGAGGATTGGAGGAGCAATGGAAGTCTAACTGATTATAGCATTTGGTGCTGAGTCATACATTTGCATGTTTTCCATTCTAACGCAATGGATATTAATTGTCCTATTTACCAACAGCACTTAATTCTTGTGGTGTAAGGTACCTCAACTGTGAGTGATATTACTTTTGGAAAAAAATAACTTAAATGGTGAAATTACGCGCATTTATGTGCCGTTTGAGACCTCAGTGTAGTCCAAGTAAACCAGAATTGTGACCAAAAATCAAATTTATTTTTTCATGTCATTGGCCGTCTGCAATGATATGAATTACAGAATTATGCAAGGGGTGTCAAAGCTGTGGCCTCACCATATGGCATGCATCTGAATGAGGATGGCAAAGCTACATTAGATCATCCTAGCAAAACCCTGAAGTTTGTCTTAATAGGTTGTATGAGAAATCTAAATGTTTTGTGTATTTTTATACGTATATATTATATGTCAAGATTGTGTTTACACTGACAAGGAGCTATCAACCCATGTGTCTGAATTCGAAAGGAACCAATTGTGTATGAATCATGCATTAGAGGTAGGAATTGTCAGTAATCTCACATTTTGATTTGATTTTGATTCTTGGATTCATGATTCAATTTCAAATCAATTCTTGATTTAACACAATTTGCTCATCGATTTGATAGTTAGGTGGTTATTTTGAATTAGCCTCCTCTATTTGATTGCAGTAAATTGTATGCCTGCAAAATTATTATTTCAGAGAGGTCCAGATATGTCTATAACCATGAATGTTTTAGCTATGTACAGTGTCACATAAAATAATCATTCCAGCAGAAACTTAAAGACAAAGAGCACTTTCATAGCTTGTCACGTTGCTTAACTGTACACTTGAAATGCACCGTAACAGAAGTAACACATGAACTAAAACCTCTCAGATGAAACAAAACATAACTATTGTGTGCCTATCAAACAGAACATTCTACCATTAGATTCTAATGCTAAACCTTACAACACAACGTAAGCTAATATTTAGATTTTCTGAATAGTGGTTCCTCTGAAGGTGCATTTGTTCACCTCATTAACCTGTGTGAGCTAAGGACTTTATTCTGAACTCTTTCCTTGATGCAGAAAGCTAATTGGGTGTTATCACAGATTAGCACTGTTGCCTCACAGCAAGAAGGTTCTGGGTTAAAATCCGAATGGGGCCTTTTTGTGTGGAGTTTGCATGTTCTCATGTTCATATGGAGTGTCGTCTGGTTGATCCAGTTCCCTCACACCAAAAGACATGCATGTTAGAATAGGGACACAATCCTGCCTTAGTGCTGGTCCTTGTGCACTAGTCAGTGGCTGCCCCTTTCTCTTAGTAGTTTGAATGTGTTAAATGTAGAGGATTCTAATTTAAGTTATGGTTAATATAATAACTCCCAGTGGGGAACAGTTAAGTTGTTGCTGTCGTGCAGAAACCCCTTATCTCCACAATGACATACTTTGTAATTCTAGCAAAAAAAAGCTTGGAGATGTTCTATTTCTATTTCCTGAAAAGTAAAAAGTTTTGGACATAGGAGATTTCCACCGACAGCGACAAAGTATAAAACATATAACTTTAATTAAAAGTCCTCAACGGGATATACAGTAATATCTTCATTGTTTGTTACCTGTACTGTACACTGAGTAGTACAGAGCCTCAATTTATTGAGTTGGCATAAAATGTCGTGTAAATATTTAAGTTAGAACAAAGACCTCTACTCACACACAGGCCTTTGAGGGGTGGGCTTGTTGGAAATAAGTCTTAACATGGATGAACTCCAGTGACCTCTGGTGTTGTCATACTAGCCGCTGGTGAAGGCTCCTTAGAGGCTGAGGCTTGGGCATGGTATGGCCAGGGAGAGGATTCTGGGCTATTTAGATCACTGGTTCCCAAACACTGCATCAGGACCCATTAGTGCGGCGTGGTCTCACAGAGCCATTTTTATGGGTCGCTTTATTTTTTTGTTTCCTACAAAAACACTTTGCGTAATTTCATGAAGAAATAAAATCATAGAAATTCCATACATTGGAAAACAAATGTTTAAGAATTAGTGAAAATAGCCGATCTACAAGCTCACAACGCGTCGCTTCGCGCTGCGTTGTGAGCTTGCAGTTCTGCTATTTTCACTAGTTTGGGTCCTGGGAAAACGTCCCAATTTCTCTTTTGGGTCTTGGGCTAAAATGTTTTGGGAACCACTGATTTAAATGTACTGTAGCACAATGTAATTACCAGTATGCTACTGGTTGTTTCAGTGCCTTTCTATACAGGTGGCGGTGCTCATTGGAATGTATACCGTATATTGTATGTATATATACAGTATGTGGATGTGCAATGTAAAAAAAATGTGAGTCACCTGCAGTGCTGTATCTGCTGACTATTGCTATTAATGCACTACATACATAACATCCTATTTTTGTGGTAATAAATGTACTTTTTTTATTAGTCCCGGTGCTGCTGATTGATGTTTCCATATTACTGTAAATGCCTAAATAATGTGCCCCGAATATAGAGGTTATTTTTGCTGAAACTGAATGTTTGTATTTGAATATTTATTTTACATTTTCAAGGTAAAAAGGTAGCTTTTACATCTAACACTCATTCATTTAGAACATGCAAATGTGCTATTATGCACAACTTTTATTAAAATTCAAGACAACCAGCATCTTAATCTTTGACAGTGGTATGAAATTCTAAGTCTAAAAGCCTGTAAAACAAAACAAAATAATTGAAAATAAACAAATATAATAATTATATAAAATAACCCTGCACATTAATGGCACCTATCGACTATCAATAAACCGGTAATGACATCAGTCAGTGTTTGCCTTTCAATGAATACTACCCCTTTGTATTTTAATGTTATTGTTCTGCTATTCTACAGTACCAGTTCATTTAAAGCAATGCATATGCCTACATGTACCTCAGAAGAATCACAATATTTAATGAAGACACACCTCACAAACCAGTTCAGGAATGATAAGAGTTGCAAAAGAGTGTGCAATGGTGCTTATAAAACGAAAACAAAGACAAAGAAATAAAATGACATTTCCATTTTTTTGGGCAGATTCAGAAAAAACATCTGGTGACCCCTCTAAATGATTTGGAGACCCCCAGGTTGAGAACCACTGCGAGACAACATTCAGCCACTAGGTGTCACACAACCTCCCCCCTCGAAGCTCGCACCCTCTCAAGTGGTTCATTGCACAAGCTGCATTATTTCATGATCAAGAGTGAGCCGAGTGTCATGTCAAGCCACCCTTAAAACCCACCTCTTTAGACTTGCCTTTGTCATCTAATCATCTCATTTGTTTTTTTCGCCTATTTTTAAACTTGCTAGTTTTCTTTTATAATTTAAACAACTACATAATTAATAATAATAATAATGAAAACAACACTCATTTGAGTGAGACACAGGCCTGACAAGATTCCATCCTTATCAAGTCACACCAGCTGCTTCAGCGTTGTGTCACACTTGCTCGTCTCTCCCCCACACATTTCACACTCTAGTGCTGCCGTGCGGTAGGCCTTCCACACCACCGGGTCCTGTAAACACACTGTGCCTCCTCCTCGCTTCTCCTCTGCCTGGTTGCGGTTTATGTCCCCCACACATACCCAACCCCCGGCACCGGGACTTCCAGCCCACAAGCCAGCCGGCTCTGTGCTCACTGCCCACTTGGAGTGATCCTGGGAGGCCTTGAAGGTAAACGTCTGCCCCGGAGAGAGGCTCTTGATGTCCAGGACTTTCCAGCCTTGGGAGCAGTCAGACGGGAGGATGCCTCTGGAGCGCACCCAGAACTGGACTAGTAGGTCAGACTGGAGGGTGGGGGCAACCCAGGAGTGGTACAGGTCTGATGGAGCAGAAGGGTGTGGAAGGCATAACACATGAGTTAAGTTTGGATCTGACTTTTCTATCGAATTATCATACTGGCTTATGCTTGTGATTGTTTCATAGTCTATGAAGCCACTGTGTTTTCAAAAACAACCAAAGCTTATTATAAAGCTGTTAACCACCCTAATATCTCCTGCCCCCCAGCTGGGATCTATACTTGGTCCCCTACTTTTTCCCCTCTACACAAAATATTTTAGACAAAAATATTCAGTATTTCCACTGAATGTTAACCTATTATAAGATTCCCAGAATAGGGATTCTACATTCTAGGATTTATGCTAGAAATTCCCAGAATAGGGATTCTACATTCTAGGATTTATGCTTTTAACCCATTGTTATATAATATTAATCACGTTAAATAGTGTGTGCAAATTAAAAGTAGCATAGTACAAACATAACAACAAAACACACAGGTAATTGTTGTTACCTTCAGAGTAGAATGTTTCAATGTCGCCTATGGCTTTACGTACCATTGTCAAAGGATGATCCTTTTGCAAAGTTGATGAAGTTGGTGCCGTGCAATGAGGTCAGAGTTACGCTGCGATTGGAAACAGGTTTGACATGTGGAAAGGTGTGATTGGCCAGTTGTTTCTTCTTACAAACGGCAGCCAAAGCAGGCACCATGGACACCAAGGATTCAGGGACATCACAGTCGTAGACATGAGGCTGATTGATCTGCAGCTGCTCACCTGAAATAGGCAATATTTCACACTTTACTCCCCCTTCTAAAATTAATCATACAGTAGTTCAGAGCCAGATCTCCTTTATTCAGCAATGCATAGGACGTGGTCTTAGTGACACTGGTGCAGAGGAGATCAACACGTTACATTCTTACGAATGTTGTCCAATAAATAGGCTTTTGGTATGACCATCAAGTTGGTTCTATGCCAAAAGTGATCAGTCAGCCAAGCCAATTACTCGGTATATATTCCTTGTTATGCTGTAACATATTGCCCAGACATCAGCTGATGGCACAGTTTTTCACCTGGTAATTACATTAGATCCATTGGAACACAGGTTATTTTTTCAATTTTCTCAAAAGTAATTGCACGATGTGCTCGTTATGAGTAGCATGTACTCGATGAGTCTGTGGCTGAACATAATGCACCTCGTTTTCACTAGCTTATCATACAGGGGATAGGACATCTCTATGGTTACTGTACATACTTCCATCCAATTACATTACACCATAGTGTTGCTATGGCAGCGGTGCCAACTGTTGGGTCTGCCAGTGAATTGAAGTGGCGGTTCTGTCACACGGTTAATGACATCCGTTTATGCAAATCATTCTTGGTTCAGCATCATTGTTGTCGGCACATGACTGGATTATTAAGTGTTATCTAACAATGACACAATTCAGATTCATTCTTAAATGTGGAAAGCCATCATTTTTACATATTGATCACAATATTGTGAAAAATAGATTGCTGTTTTAACCACTGAACTTGTAGATCTGTAATTTAATTCCAATGTTTTACACCACAGGTAACATCAGCTCATAATGATGTAACTGGACATTCATCTGTATTAGCCAGCAGTTACTGGTCATCAATTAAGCAATATAACAACCTTTAGCCTACTGTATATGAATTGTCTGAACTTAGAGCTGTCATAATTGTCACAATTATGAATAGAAATTACAATTCTGTTTGACTTTTAGGCTTTGTAATAAAAAGTGGTCAGGGCAGATATGAGAAATAAATAACTGATACTGTACCTAGAAATTGCTAGAATTTTTTATAAATTTAATATATCACAAAGTGAGCTTGTATTGTATGCTATTTCCGCTATATTTTATGTATGATTTTTTTTTTAATATGGACACGATTATGACAAAAAAACATTAGACAATTATGTAATAATTGTGACAACACTAGCAGAACTTGGAATCCCAATCTCACCAATGGTCTGAAAGCGTTCCAGCGGGTAGGTGATGCAAATGAAGTTTTGTCCATTGTTCATTCCACTGCTGGGGTACGAGTAGTGCCCCTGTTGTCGCACCGGGGGGAAACCTGGTGTGCTGTGTACCAACCAGAACCCTTGATTCTTATCCAACATGACAACTCCTGAGAAGGAAAGCATTGAATGTTTGGTTTGAGAACAGCCCCTGGACTTCAGTGTGACAGTGTAGGACGGTGATTTCCAATATTCTTTGGCTAGAATAACATCAAATTGCCAATGCTACCTCACGGTGTTCAGTGTAACACTGGTAAGAAGTAAAGTGGGGCCCTCGCACTTCTACTTTCTATACACACAGTGGGCAGTTACCTGCCATCTCCATTGTTTCCTATGTACAGCAGCTTTGTTAGCACAGGAGTAGTCTCGCGTGGCCAGACTGTTGCCTCCTGCAATCATTTGGAGATTGTGGAATAGCTGTCTGGCTACGCGAGACTAGCACAGCAGTGGCAAGACGAGCGACTGGCTGCCACACATCTACTACAGTTCAAGTTGCCTAAATCACACCCGTGTAAAGTAAGTGGTGCAACTCATTGGGTGTGTGTGTGTGTGTGTGTGTGTGTGTGTGTGTGTGTGTGTGTGGCTGTGCAACAGTGACACAAACCCCAAAAAAGAAGAAAAAAAAACGCTATTTTCGTGTTCGGACAGACCCAGCCAGGGACCCAGCCAGGGACCCAGCCAGGGAACGACACACATGAAGTGGTTGCACCACTTAAAAACAGAAATTGTAGAACAAAGCAGGGGCTCGCAACTCACTTGAATGCTCCAAAGATATTTGTTAGCGACAGAAAAGCAGTAATAGGTAAGTATTAGTATATTATCTTATATTATATATTATCAAGCACAGATATGCCCATTATACTGTATGGACTGGACATTTGTGACAAGAAGTTGTCAACACGATAAACCGGTATACAACAGGCAAACTTGCGCACAATGCTGCATTTTCTGCTTCTAGGAAATATTGTTGTTGTTGGGGTATTTGTTGGAATTCACTCTCTGCATTTACCCATCCCAACTATTAGGAGAAGTGGGCTATTTGGGCTATGTTAAATTATCTTTTTCTCCAAATCACCCAGTGGGCCAGAGTGTTGTGCCCTGTTTAGACATATTCAGCCAAATCTCATGAAAGTCTCAAAGCTGCTTAATTATATGATCATCATAGCAGCAATGATCTTGTCCTCACCTTTAGTATGCCCCCCTTGCCCATTATAAGGCCATCTGTCACCAAGGTCCTTGGGTGGCCTCTGGTCATTGTAAAGGATGTATGCTACCTCAGTGTTCTGAAAAGCATGCAGAGTAATGTATACCACAGTAATGTAGGCCTATACCAAACAAAGAGTCATGTGTACATGTGTGTGTATGTGCTTGTGCAATTGTGCACAGTTCTTGTGGTCCGGGCACCTAGGCTGACATCGTGTCGTGGGTTTGAGTCCCGATAAACACTTCTAGTGTCTAATCTATGCTCTCTTTTAACAAAGATAGATAGGCCAATCAAGGAAACACTATTCAAACCTCTTGCTGCAGATACAACTGTCCTACTGTCCTCCCGAGGGCTCCAGAGGTGTCATTGGCTGTCTGGTTCCCTTCTGTCCATCCTGAAGCACCTCTCTCCATCAGCAGGTACCTCAGTCCATCATAGAGGCTTTGTTTGCCATGTTCTTTAGGGAGTTTGTAAGCATAGAACCTGGCGGTGGAGAGAGAATCATGCTGATGATGCAGTTTAGTTGTTCCTTTTGTACAAACTTTTTAAAATAAATGTTTAGATGGGGATAAATCTATTCGTCGCTGTCCGGCAGAAACTAGCCAACTTTTTCAGGGTTTTCTTCTTTTTTTCCCCCATGAATCAAGGCTAATGAACAGCCTTTAGGTCTGTGTGTTGGTTCAAAAGAATATTGCATGAAATAGATATTGACAAGACTTAATAGAACTTTACCAATCAACAGCTTTTCCATTGTCGTTGAAGCAGGTGATTGGTGAAGTGTCTCCCTCTAGCGGTTGATACAAGATCAGCAGGACAAAGAATGGAAACATCTATGGAAGTTACAAGAGATGCTAAATCCGTTATAAAAAACAATGTACTAGTACAACATTTATTAAAGCTTGTGCTAGAATAAGCATGTGCAGCTCTAACAAGCAACATTTGTTTTTATGCTATTGTAAGGGTGTACGTCTGTACAGGGAGACTTCGTTGGTATTCATTATTCATAACAACTACTACAACTATCGTTATTCAATTTATCACCGTTGCCATTTAAGAATCAGTAATTGCAAGTATAAATGTAAAACTAAAACCTATATTTCCCCCTGCCCCTGTATGTTCCATAGCGATCAGCCGAAGGCGTCTATTCAAAAGAGACACAGAACTTATTTAAACAGGCAGTAGGCTATCATCAGCCCTCATCCTAATATATTGTAATTTTTTGTCCACTAAAGACACCTGCAGGCAGTTCTCGTTAGATAAGAAGATGAACTAATGAAATGGTATTTTCTGGTGAGAAACAGTCAATGAAATGTTATTATGGATATGTTATTAACTTGTCTTAAGCTGAGGTTTACCTGCCTGTAATTTACTGTAAAAATGTTGTTAAACCTGTCGACACCACTTACCTTGGAAAGACGACTTTATCCACATTGAATTACATTGGAATTCTAATGTCTGGTGCAGAATGCAGATAGTTGGTTCCTTCTTTTAACATAATTGCCATAAGTGTCGAAACTTCAACCACTTCCTTGTTTTGGTCAAGTGACCGATGACGTCACATGAGTTCAGCCTACTCTAGGAAGGCTCCTTTTCATGTTTTATCGGTTATCAGAACAAATTTATTATAATATTTTATGCGATTCATTTCCATGTAGCTTCGTAAAGTATAATGTAGATTATATAAAAACAACAACAACATATGGCTAGTGAAAAGTGATTGATTGATTGATTGATTGATTGATTGATTGATTGAAATATCTATTAACAGATTGGAGAATTGCAGTACATTTCAAGCACAACTCAATACAAAACTGTTAACTGTGGACAACACCATAAACAAAGCATTACACTTGTTTACAATAGGGTCCACCATGTTCAATTCATCATAACAATTAGAGATAGAAACGGATTTCCTGTTTTTGGCTATATATAAGTGTATTTCAAATTGCAGCCGTAGGTGCCCTTTGAGAGCGGTTTTGAAGGAGTCAAGGGATTTGCATGTCTTAATGACACATTTTGGTGACATAGGAGCAGAATGAATTTAGTCCCTTGTTTGTGCCAAATCTGGGTTGCACATGGTTTGTTGAACTATGTTGAACTATGGGTGTGGACTTCGTTGACATTAAGAAAGTATATAGACAGGTACATGGGTATCTTGGTGGTGTATCGAATCTTGTGGACCTGACCCATTGCAAAATGCTGTACTCTGCTGTCAACCCTAAGCCATTCCAGCCTGTCAAATTGGGCAGGGGTGAGGTGGGTTAGGGGAGTGAGGCCGTTCACGGCCGAAACGTTGTGTCTTATTTATGGTGTATTGAATAAAAAGCAAACACCTTGGAGCAAACCTGTGTGCGGACTCTCCTCTCTTCACTATCTCATAAAATGACCAGCATCTCTACTAATACTTTTGCTACTGTAATGTATATATATTGTATAATGTATATGTAAATATATCTTGCAAGACTATTCACAACCAACACTTGAAACCAACACAGTCATTCACTGTTTGTTTTTACTGTAGATTAAGCAGTAGCTGTATGAATTTATACAATAACTTCTGCATTTGAGGAAGTAACCCATCACCTTCTCTCACACCAACCGTGTCATCCTAGCACTTCCTCTAAAAGCAGTCTTCTATAGAATATAGGGGCTACAGAAGTTGCACTGTCACTCTCACAGTGGTTTCCACTTACCATTGAAAGTGGGTTGGTTGTGGTTCTCATTGTGTTATAATTTTGAGGCATTTATGTGATCTAGAGCATCTTGCAATGGATGAAGGAAAAGGGTTTGATGAAGGTGACTTTGACGTGACTGTTGCAACTTGCAAGAATCAAACATGGCTCTATAGGCCGCTGTGATATTGCATGGCCTCAATATTGTTGGTTCTCAATTTCCCCTCTGTCCATCCTAGCAGCCAGGAGCTAATGCTTGAAATATCTTATTAACTACAGCTAAATGTACTGTATCTTGCCTGAGGATCTATAGTGAGAGCTGCTCATTTAAATGATGTCATACACATTAAAATCGTCAATGTGTACAAATTTCAAGTTCTCAGTCAGAGACTCAGAGTTATGAATGGATGAATTAAATTTGAAGATTACCAAAAAGGAGAAGTAAACATAGAATACAATCAAATAATGATTTCTATCAATTATGTTAATTAGAGCAGCTCAAATCTCCCTTTTCACAACCCAATAAAAATAATAATAAATGCAATGTGTATAAAAGGCTCAGAGGCATATTTTATTATCCAAATACAGTTAATTAATGCAGCCTTGACAAGATCTGAAACTCAATCTGTGGCGTTATTTCTCATCACTGCTTACCAATGCAGTTTCTGTCATACAGTATACAGTACATAGTACAACAAGAGAAATATGATGAATATGACAAAGATACAACAGTCTATTTATCAAGGAACAGGGTTTTCTGTACATAGTCACAAACAACCACTCAGACAGACATCTTAGGTTTTTTTCTTTTTTTTTGCAAACAAGTAATACAATTCTAGACTCTAGATGTGTGCCTCATTTTGCATTGGATTGTCCTACATCTGATGAGAAGCACTGGATTATTCCTCCTCACTGGCTGATGTGCAGTGATAGTTTTTAGGATTATGAATGGTCAAGAAGCAAAACCATTACCTTTATTTGTCTTTGAGATCATTTAGAAAAACATGGCCAATAAGGACAATGTAAAGCAATTTCATTACAACATTAAGAGTATACAAATTCATCAGAAGTGGCTACATTCACAAAAATGGCTTTTGTTATTAGCATTTTGCTGGACAGTTTTTTATCACATAGCAATATTATCAAAAGACCAGAGAACAAGTTGGTCAACAAGCCATGAACTAGATAAAACAAATGTTTAACACAGGTGTACGACAATACGTTTTTAAAAAGGCATTAAACTAGGCCAGACTCCCAGGCTAGGCCATCTTCTTGCTTCAGGTTTTAAGCGGTAGCTCGGTTCTTTGCTCCTCCATGCGACCTCCCTGGACCCTCAGCAGGAGGGAGAAGAAGTCCTCGTCATCCATGGGTCCAGGGGCTGCGCTACGCTGGTCCTCCAGCCTGCCTTGGGCCTGGAAATGGGTTTAGAATTCTTACGCAATGCCTTCATGTATGAAATGGCCATCATTGGATATGATCATATATGAGACAAGAACAGCACTGCACTGTTTTTTTTTATCTACAAAGCCTTACTTAAGAAATTGCCTAATTATCTTAACAGCCTATATTAGATTCTAAAGTTGGGCATCAGCACACCCGTTCTCAAGATTACTTTGTTTTAGGAATTCCCAATAGTTCTGAACTGGGTAAGATGTCTTTTCGTTATACTATGCCCTTCACATTTGGAATTGTCAACAATCAGTTTTAGAACTTGATTTCACTTGATCATTTTAAAAGACTTGTAAGGAATGCTCTGAGTTCTAGCTGTAGGCCTACTGTGCTTGTACATTCTGAAATATCTATTACCGTGTAATATATTTGTGTTTAAAATGGTATGCCATGTTTACTGTAATCAGGGCGTCCATTTGAAAAGAGCTGGCCTCAATTGACCTTCCTGAATAAATAAAGGTGAAGAAAATGAGTAATGCCTCCTGGAAATAGCTGATGTGATACCTCTGGTGGGTCCATTGCCATTACAAGTTGAAAAAAAATCTTCATGGCAAGAGGCTGTCTATGACAGAAAGCATCTAAAATGTAAGAGGGGTCAGCCTACTTACTTGTGTGGTGATAATCATATTGTACAGGTCCTCCTTGGGAACAGTGACTAGAGCAGCTGGCTTTTTCACAATTGTGAGTTGTCTAATACTGCCTCTGAATCTGCTGGCTCTTGACTTTTGGGGTGGGGACCTTTGTAATTCAGCCCGCTGGTCATCTAGACGGCGAGCTTGGGCTTTAGCCACCAGCTCAACGAACTCCTCTTTCTGCAATGAAGTCATGGAGGAGAACATGACTGTTGGGAATGAAACCAAAACATAATTAGTATCAGCTCAAAATAAAATGTTTAACTTGATGCACATAAAATCTGAGAGTGGACATGGACCTGTGAAGGGCTCAGAGTTTAACTCAGATTTTTACTGTGTAATATGTACTTTACTATTGCATTCTTTGGCCTGCCCCATAATCTCTCACCTCTCTTAGCTGGTTGTCTGGTATTAGGTTCCGAGTGGCACCTCCTCCTTGCAAATCCACCCTCCAGACTGAAGGAGCAGCGCTGGTCATTGAGCCTCCTTCCCTCCTGCAGTGTGCACAGCAGTTCATATAGTGCCTCTGGGAAGTCAGGAGTTGACATGTGGTGAGCCTAGAGAAAAATAAAGACAGGGGAAGCAGTGAGTATGAGTGAGAGAGGAGAGGTTTCAGAGTGGTACCGGCTGTGTTCTGCTATATACACCCACACGCACTGTTACACAAAGTTCAAACCCTTGTTACTCTGCCAAAAGATTGGCCTCTGTGTGTGCCGGTTAGTTTAGAGAGTCAAGAAATCTGAGAATAGATAATTTGTTCACCACGTGAATTACTAACTGAATTAAAGGTCCAGATCAATGTGAAATCGAGACAATCCACCAACCTGTTTTCTGGCACCCACTGGACTCTCTGTCACCATAGATAGCTGGTCAGAGGAAGTAAGTCGATTTGTGTCCACTTGATGGCCTGTTACTGTGGCTATGTCTTTCTCTGTCTCTGTGTCTGTGCGTTCTGTAGATTTCTCAGGTACTTTGTTGCATTTAATTGCATCCTGGGTCTCCCCATCACTCTCTTTACCATCACCATGAACATTGTCCGTTTCTTCTGGCCTCTGCTCAACTCCATGATCCTTTTCATACCCAATGTGCAGTCCTCTCTGCAGGCTCTGTGCTTCTAAAGGCATTTCACTCGATACAATGTCTCCACTTAGCTCTTCTTCGGAAATTTCATCTTCCTTTTTCACTGCTGCTGAGTCTCCATTATTGTTGACAACTACTGCTGCCTCACGGCCGACAGTCCGTATTTCAGCAACTCCCTCAACAGCGTCCCCCTCTTCAATGATGACAAGACGTTCCAACTTCTCTTCAGCCATTTCAGCTTTCACTTGCGTCATCGACATAGCTTTGTCTAAACAAACATGATAGGAAAATACACATAAATGATAAAATAGTGTGGGAAACATTTACACTGACAACATGACCCCATTTAATAGTAAACATAACATCAAGCATTAGCTCTCACTCGACAGGAAAACAGGCATGCAGCTGCAGCTTAGTTCTGAGGACATGTATTTGAAACCAGATTGACAGGTTCTAGCATGTACACAGTAGACTGCAGATGTTTATGTTGAAAATCTGAATGTCAGTCACATTTTTTTTCTTTCCAACCTTTGGAAAGAAATGTTTTCAAAGGGCTGTGAAAATCTGATCTGCTGAATGCTTCCATTATGACTATGTTATACATGTCTCTATAAACACTCATTCAGTATATTTGCCTTATTGATTAAATAAATTATATTCTTTAAGCCTAATTTAAGCAAGTCTTCTTGATTACTCCTTCAAGTCAAATTAAACTTAAGTTCCCCATAGCAGGAACATGAAAAGGTTGTCTCAAATATTGTGGTTTTGAAGTTGAATCTAATTACAATGTAATAACTCAGGCAGTTTATTTTACCTTTATCTTTTGTAATTAATCCCTGAAAAGCATCATCATTTGAAGTCCATGTAGATTGAGTAGAGCTCCATTGATTCAGTTCTCAAATGTGCATGAAAAACTTGAGTGTAGCTTCACATGCCGATGCATCTGCTTAACTCTCTCTGTCTGTCACGTCTCTCTCTCTTTTTCTCTTCCTGTTCCTCTTACCCTCTATGCCCACCTCTTTATTTCGTTTGTTTGGCTCATATCTTTCAGTGCCATTCTGTTTAAAATAATAATAATAATAGACAAATGTATATGTGTCATTATAGCCTGCCCTTGTTCCACAGAGAAAGAGTTTACCATTAGGGATTACCGTAAAACTGAATTAGCTGTGAAAGTCAGCAGCTGTTGCAGTGCTCTTTGAATTATATATCAGACCTGCAGCTGTGACATGTTGAAACAGGCGCCTGTTCTTCTTGGCTGTGGTTTGGTTTTGGCACACATCCTGTTGACTTGCACCTAAAAGAGAAGTAGACACACAGACAAGAGGAACAATTGTTAATGAGACTGTCACTGTGTCACATTTATGAATATAAAATAAATGTTTCTAATTTTAGTTATAGGCCTACTCAAATTAGGGCATGCATAGAATGCTGCATGGTCACCTAGTTACCTATCTGTATACACATTGTGATAATTCCCCAGTCCCCACCCAGTTAACACACACCCGCGCGGCGCGCGCGCGCGCGCGCACACACACACACACACACACACACACACACACACACACACACAATTTCTATTCTTTAAAGTGTGATTGTTCAGATAGCAGTCAGGAAAGAATTAGCCTACGGTTCACTTCTCCAGAATTTGAACTAATTTGCTGTGACTTATTTAGCAACGCAGACAACCCATATATAAATAATATAAATACGGTACGACTTTTCCTTTTTTACATTCCAGCGCTAGGCAACTTTGGTGGCGAGAATGCTTCAGTGGTGCGTGTGGTGTGCATGTGCGTGACTGTGACTGTGCGCACTTTTGGGCAGCAGTCGTCGCCATCGTGCGTCGCTGAACATGTTGCAGCAGCAGCCTCACACTGGCAACGGGCCTTCCAACGGCCGGGGACTGGGCCTCAGCGGCCACCCCGGGATGCATGGCCTCAACTCGGTTCACCAACCTTCCCAACGCCGCTCGGACGGAGATCCGGGCCTCGAAGGCACAGAGAATGGACATGAAACCCGCAGAGATATTGGTGATATTTTGCAACAAATAATGACCATCACCGACCAAAGTTTGGACGAGGCACAAGCAAAGTTTGTGATTTTTTTTCCTACACATTTGATTTAGATGTTTAGTTAGCTGACTCCTTCCCTAGAGTCAAAGTTTCCTGAACTTCAACCGACCTATTGTTTCATTTTAATATATGAGTTAACGTTAATGAAAGTTCGTGTTATATGTTCCCCTTCCCCACTAACGTGTGGTTTATTTAGCTGCCTCTATTTGAGTTATTACCATTTGTAAACAAACACGCATTTGTTTGTAGAGTGTTATTAGCTATTGTTGGCTAGTTAATGTTAGCCTTGATCCTTCGTTGCACGACTCCGCTCGACACAAATTACGTCATTTACAACTAAAAAGGTGTCGATGCGACCCACGTCGACACCTTTTCAGTTGAAAACACATATATACTTTACTTTTGCGAAAGGCTCGTACGAATATGTATACATTAGCATTTAGGCTAACTGCTCAACAATAAGTGCTGCTGGCTGACGTTTTGAGTAAAGACTTCACGTTTATATGTATATTAGCTACATCAACGTCGCTTGGCCCCTTGGTAGCGTTTATCTTTTACATCACATAGATGAAAAGACGGATCATTAAAAGGCAAATGCTAACGTTGCTATTAGCTAGCCAGTAGCTAATGTTTGCTAAAATAAAGCATGCTATGGAGGCTGGTTTGTCACTTCATTTGTGTTGTTTGTTTTGATCTAAAGTTATTATAGCCAATCATTCTACCAAGCTGGCTAAACACCATGGTCGTTCTTCCTGCACAGGAAACATGCATTGAACTGTCATCGAATGAAACCTGCTTTGTTCAGCGTTTTGTGCGAGATCAAGGAAAAAACTGGTAACGTTATGACAAAGAGTTTTGACCCTGTCAATATTGTTGGTTATATTTCAAACTCTTCCAAAGTTTAACCTTTAATCTGTAGTGCTTCGGGCCCTTGTCCACTATATATTTTGTTTACATTATTCTGCACATTAACAATGAACAGTTACCAAAAGATTCAGAATATGACCAAAACATCAGTTTGCAGAATTTGACCTGCTGTAGTTAACACATTGGAATAATAATAATAATAATAATGCAGTAGTAACAAGTTAACCTAATTTGTTGCATAAGACAAATAATGTGACTAATGTGACTATATTTTCTCCTCTTATTAAGTGCCTAAACCAGCTTCTGATTCCACATAGAATGTACACATTATTTTTTCTCCTTGTTGACAACTTGACATCTCACCTACAAAATCCTTCTCAATTTGACACTCTCTTTGTGACAGGTCTGTCGATGAGGAACGCCCAGGAGGAGGAGCCCCAGGACCCGCAGCTCATTCGACTGGACAACATGCTGCTGGCGGAGGGTGTAGCGGGGCCAGAGAAAGGGGGCGGGGCTGCAGCTGCCGTGTCCGCGGCCACTAGCTCTGGAGGGATGTCACCCGACAGCTCACTCGAGCACTCCGACTACAAAAGCAAGTTGAGCCAGATTCGGGGTATCTACCATACCGAGCTGGAGAAATATGAACAGGTACTTATGTCGACAGCAGAAGGCCAACCCTATGGCTTTTCTTTTGTAATGGGGCAGCTATGTCGGCTTATTTTGCTCACACACAGACAAACTGCCATATTTGGGTTTCTTTTTTCACTGGTCTCCTGGGCGGGATCAGACTTGGGATGTTGCATTTAGGTGGTTCATGAAAAACTACACAAGCATGATGTCAATTAATAAATGGAGAAGCGACAGGACACACACAGTGTCTCTCACCAGAAATGGCAATCTCTGAGAAAAAATGTCTTAGCACTGCAGCATGTCGGAGGTTATTGTAAACAAACAGTGGAGATGGGTAAAATCACTCTATACAGTCTAACGTTCAGAACTCGGATGAGCCCTAGCAAGTATCTATCACTTTTATTGTTTCGGCAATTCCCACTGAAACCAAAATACTTTCAACATCATTTGGAGTATGCAGCTCAAAAGTGTCAGTGTCAGAAGTGTCCTTGAGAAAGATGCTGAACTCCAAATGTTCTTACTCCTAATGGGATGGGTTCAAATTAAATGGACAAATTACAGGTGTGTGCAAATGTACTTGGCCACAACCCCAATAACAACTAAACACATATATTATTATTTATTTATTATAGCTTCAACCTTTTTCTTGTCCAGGCATGCAGTGAGTTCACCACCCATGTCATGAACCTACTGAGGGAGCAGTCCCGAACACGGCCTGTGTCCCCAAGGGAGATTGAGCGCATGGTGGCCATCATCCACCGCAAGTTCAGCTCCATCCAGACCCAGCTTAAACAGAGTACCTGTGAAGCTGTCATGATCCTGAGGTCCCGGTTCCTTGATGCAAGGTGTGTGTGTGTGCGTGACGTGTGTGTCTTGGTATTCTTGGATAAGTATGCGTCAACGGAATAACATCCTGATAACGGAAAAACATCCTGATAACAGCTGTTAACCTGATCCTTATAACAGCTGTAATAACAGGCCGTAATAATTTACACAATTTGGTGTAATTATCATTGACGTATCCCTGAACCCAGTTAAAATGCCACCATGTTATGTTTTAATGGCACTTCATTGGTGGAACAGTACAACCCAGAGTGTGGGAATTCATGTGGGAATTCAAGACACTATGGGCTGTATTTTGCGTGTCTTAAGTACCAGGTCTTATTCCTTAACTTGAGTAAACTAAAGACCTGGAGGCGTGATCAATGCTCTTTGGGCACTCAGAATAGCCAAATGGCATTGATCACGCCTCCAGGTCTTTAGTTTACTCAAGTTAGGGAATAAGACCTGGTACTTAAGACACGCAAAATACAGCCCAATGTCTTTAGCTGTGGCTAACGACTATGCATGCTACTGTGACTGTGGTAGTGAATAAGATTGATATAATGTCATGAATAATGGATGTTGAAGTAGCAATATCAGAACAAAACATACAAAAACATAATTTTTCCCCCTCATGTACTTCTGTCTTGACAGGCGCAAGAGACGTAACTTTAGCAAGCAGGCCACTGAGGTCCTGAATGAATATTTCTACTCCCACCTCTCAAACCCTTACCCTAGTGAAGAGGCCAAAGAAGAAATTGCCAAATCGTGTGGAATCACTGTGTCTCAGGTAGGGATTGGCACCTACCAAGAACTGGTGCTAATTTGGTAGCGGTTTGGTTGGACAAAATGGAAATAACAATAAGATTTTATAAAAACATTATCAAAGACTCAAAACCAACATCAATTAAACTACTGTTTCATAAGAAAATGTTTTAAGTTAGACCTAAAACAGTCATATAGTCAAATAGTATTTGCTTCAGAGAAGCTCAAGAACTAGTTCTGTCTCTAATCTTGTTGAACAGCAACTAGTCTGCATTTTGACTAATGGTGTAAAATCAATTCATGCTCACGGGCAGTAGACTTTGTTTTTCCCTCCAGGTGATTGTAATCACATATGAACATGTAATATCAGATATATCCTCGTTCCTGGTCGGGCATAGACAGAGTTGCATGTGATAGAACTGAAACCATTTTAAAGCACTGCTATGTTGACAGAGCAAGAGTCCTTGTGTAGAAGCTGATTTGTTTTGCAGCAGCTACAGTATGTTCTTTGCAAAGGTACAGTACATGGTGTTTGTAGAAGTGAACACACTGACTGGAGCAACACGGACAATTAAAGACTCTTTTATTAAGGTGCTAGTACAAATGGAGAATGACTGACACTTTGATGCTACTGCATCCTCAGAGTCATGAAAACAAATGGTGTTTATTGTCATACAATACATACAGTTGGTAGCAGCAGTATAGACAGTGATATTCTTGTACTTTTTGTACTTATTTTACTTCAAGCTTCAACAGTGCGCCTAGTAAGAAATAAATTCTGTATATCCAACTATCAACAATCATGTACAGTCTAGTTCATACTTAGTAATAATTATATAAATAGCAGTCACATAAGTAACTACAGTGCTAGAAGTACAGTGAGAAATTCTAAAGTGCACTGTATGCATCTGCACTGTATCTGTGTCAGACAGTTGCCTTGTCTGCCCAACGAGTGACCGGAAGCATACCAGACATGTTTAAACGAGTAACATCGAGTAACTGTCACTTAGTCTCCAAAAGAGTGATGTAGGGCAAAAGAATCCAGCAGGGCGACAATTTAAACCTGTAGAACCTGTACCACTGATTTATGCCTGTTTTTTGGTTTGTGTGTTTTTTCTTGAAAGTGTTGAAATCATGACTGGGATGACATGTGCGTGCCCGACCGACCAACCACTGGTCTTGATTCATAGTTAAAGTTAAATGTAAACTGACATTTTGATGTCAAAACAATGGCAGGTGTCCAACTGGTTCGGCAATAAGAGAATTCGCTACAAGAAGAACATTGGCAAGTTCCAGGAGGAGGCCAACCTCTATGCCATGAAGACGGCAATTGGGGCAACACAGAATGAGGACTCACCGCACACTCCCAACTCCACAGGTATCAAAAGGCATTCCCAAGTTTTGGATGGTGTACTGTAGGAACACTGGATACTACAGGCTTTAGTTCAGACATGCTATTGGTCCGACAACCTACCTAACCGAACCATGTTCGACCGCATGTTGGTCCGTTTGTGTCTAATCTGCGTGTGCATCCCGGGAGTTTCCTTTTCACAGGCCCCGTGATGGGGGGTGTCAAAGGAAGTATGTATAATTACTAATTCATTAGAATATTAAAAACAATACCATAATGGTATTTAGTTTACACTTTAATCAAATGGTTTGGTAAAAAATCTTAGTTATATTTGGGAAAGGCACTGAACAGCAGAAAACACTGACACACAACATGACAAGTGTTTTGGAGTTTAGGGTGTGGTCGCACTAGGGATGTGAATGACTCAGTATTTGGCAAGTCGACATGTGGCCATTTACTGTCGTGTCAGGAGAGCGCAACTGTGCATTGACTGCTGCACCCATCATGTTTAGAATTTGCATCAAAGCCCCAATGATAAAAATTGACTTTATTTTGTAAACATGTGTTTATTCAAGTGCCTCTTACTCTAGACTGCAGCTTGTACAGAAAGCTGCAGCTAGACTCCTGACTGGGACCAGAAGGTGGGAGCACATTACTCCCAGTATTTATTATTTGTTTTTAAAGCCCACCATGGGCTGGCACCACCATAGAGTATTAAAAGGATAGAGACTGAACTGGCGCGAAGCTCTGCCCCTCCGCTATTCATGTCAGTGGAAGTTGCTCAGTGGCGTTTTGAAGCCGCCGGAGGGACCGTCTATTTCCGCCTTTTTGGGCGCACTTCCGCATTTGACCTCCAACATTTGGAGGTCAAATGCGGAAGTGCAACCGCGCTCAATGTTAAAGCTCAGCTGCGCGGGGTTTCCTCGTCATGAATCCACGGGTCCGCCTGCAGTCCTTCCTCTTACCACTAGGGCCCAGCGCTTCAACATTGGAGTGCCGAGCTGGCCCATTGGGCACCACCCTACATCATGTGAGCTGCTTCCTCCCCCAGATAACCCTAAGATAGGGCATTAACCAAAAATGTGATTATTCGGGTAGTCTACTTGTAGTCTACAAAAATCGAGTAATCGCTAATATTATTTTTAATATATACCGGTATATATAATAATAATAATATATATATATATTTATTTTTAAGCTTTTCTACAGCAGACATGCAGCTGTGAGCTCTGTTGTTTTGTTGGTAGTTCTCCAACTTAAGTACTAATCCATTCCTGGCTGATTGTTTTCATATATACAAGCCTACTATACGTGGGTTTTGCCGTCACCGTCACTCGTGTAGGTGCGGTGGGCGGCAGTGGCACTGTCAGCATTCAAGACAGATTTTCTTTGATAAATGCATGCCCATAGGCTCATATGCTCAATGGGGACAACTACAGTGTGTAAATACTTTTACTATTGGTGAATACGTTGTTGAACATTTAGGGTTGTATGAATTGAACCGCTCGGCCAAAATATATATATATTTACTTACGATTTTTCGACTTCTATATTTTTTTTAGTCGAGATGAGCATGAGTCGAAAATCGACTTCTATTCACATCCCTAGGTCACACCGAACTGGACTTTTACCTATGCAGGCGGATGAAGCGGTTTGTTATCATTTGCGGATTTCTGCAAAAACAACGCGGTCACAGTTAATGTTTAAAAAAAAGAAATTCTCCATGAGTCAAAGACATAACAGAGTAAGTAAAGTATTTAAATAAAGTCATTTCTTGGGTGAAGAAGCTGTCTTGTTAGGGTGACCGCGCATTTGAAGTGGTCGCCCCCACTTTGTGGAATGCCCTGCCCCTTGAACTGAAGAATGCAGAGTCTGTCAACGGTTTTAAGAGATTGTTAAAAACGTATTTATTTCGCCAGCACTTTATTTTATGATATATATTTTTTGCTTGATTTGTTGCATTTTAATGTTTTACCTTCTACTGTTTGTTTCGTGCCCTTGTTTTAACATGATTATTTTACCTGTTGTACAGCACTTTGTAACATTGTTTCGAAAGGTGCTCTATAAATAAAATGTACTTACTTGTTAGACATCTCGTTCTCAACATAAGGATTTGTTTGTCTGGTGTTAAAAGATGTTTGAGCAGACAAATATGCTGATGGCGTTGTTCTGCACTTGCTTGAGGAAATGAATGTACCATTTAGGTTTAGGATGTCTGTCATCTTATCAGTAATGCTATTATTTTGCCAGAAGTGTGTGTTCCATAAAATAATAGCATTCATTTTACCATATTGTTCTCTCTCCTATAGGGTCCGGGTCCTTTTCTTTGTCAGGGTCAGCTGACCTTTTTCTTGGTGTTCCACCAATGAATGGAGAGCAGCCTGCCTACCAAATGGGAGCACCACAGGTACTAAAGATCAATTCCTGAACTGTTACAGTTACATCTATATATTTTTCACACAAAATGGACCTTTGTAGTGTTTTGAGTTACATATCGTTGCTGTCGGGAGGAAACCACCTTACTCCATTTTTTATGTTTTTGATATTTTTTTTTGCATAAATCAGTGCTATTGAAGAATACAAAACGACTCGCCCTGGGCGTACAGCCGGCGGAACAGCGCGGCCTGGTATTCCTAAAGTAATCGAAGTAGATTATGCTTAAACCGTTAAACCTAACCTTAACCTCAGTAAAACTATGCCTAAACCTAACCCTATTCCTAAACTTAACCCCAGTCAAACTATGCCTAACCCTAAACTTATTTCTAACCTTATTCTCAGTAAAACAAAATAAAGAATACAAGAACCGCCACACCGAGCTGTCGGTGGAAAAAAGCTGGGGCGAGATGGAATTGGGGCGACCTGTTACCCTATTGAACACCCCTTACATGTGTTGTTTAAAATATTGAACCAATGAAAAGTATCAACGCTTTGTGGTTGGTATTGCAGCCTCATTATTGCCCTGATGAAGGTTAGGTCGAAACATGTTGGCAGTTTTTAATTTAATAAGGCTATCCTCATTTTAACCTTGAGTGCTCGGATCATTTCTTTTTTTTTTATGCCTTGATCCGTGTGAGCACCTTTTTATTATCATCACAATTATATGTCCATCGAGCACCTGGTTAGTTTTTTTTTCCTTTGGTATTGCAGCCTGTTCATAAGAAATATTGTTTTTTTGTCATTGGCATTTGGATTACTTAAATATTGTGATTGGATTGCCATTAAATTAGCTCACACAAGGAATGGAACATAATTATCTAGGTAACTATGGTTATTGGATCAATCATGTACCGTATAGCATTGTATCCCAAGTGTCATTGGGCAAGACACACAATGCTCCTGATGTGCAGGTTGGCACCTTGCATGTGTGAAAGTTTATCAATGGGTTAATGTGAGGGAAACTGAATAGTACTGATTTGTCAAAGACTAGTAAAGCCCAATATACATGCTATTAGTATTTACCATTATGTTGACTTAAACAGGCATTACAGGCTATTTGAGCCTGTAATTACGACAGTAGGCTACTATGCTATGCTATGCTGTCATATTGATGACGCACCAACTTGGGAGAGTTATGTGTTCTACATACAGACAACTGTTTCAACCCATCAAATGAGAGAGTTAGGGGATCTCCACATATAGTCATAAAGGGAACACGCACACACTCTAAAGCAGAGATGTCTTTCTTTATAGGTAGATACACAACAACAATACACAACAACTGTCATGCAAGACTGTGTCACTACCGGTCTAAAAAAGGACTTACTCTTTCCACTTGGCAGACGAACGGGACCTGGCCGGCTCGAAACGCGTCACCCTCTGCCACCTCACCCAGGAGTGACCAATCTGACAACTCTGACTGAACCCGTCGCCAACCGGCATTGGACGACAGCAACAGAAAGATTGCAGATGGAAAAGACAGAAAGAATGATATGACTCTTTCCCACTTGGCTGCAGTTGTTTTTGTATGTTTTCTTTTTTGGTTGTTTGTTCTTTTTAATGTACGTATGCTTTACTTCATGTTCCCTGTTGTTTACTGTTATGTTAATATGATGGTGCTGAGTGTGGGAATGGTCAAGTGAACGTGTGCATGTGTGTGTATGAGTATGCAGATGTGTATATTGAGTGCATGCATGTGTGGTTTTATTATCGGGGCATTGGGTCAGGTTTGCTCTACTTTGACATGTTACTGCAGTGTGTGTGTGCGCGCGCGCGCGCGCGGGTGTGTGTTTCTGTGTGGGGAGGGGTGTGGGGAAACTGCATTATAATTTTTATCACCCTATATTATTGCTGTTTTATTAGTAGTGCTACAAGTCTTTTATGATTATCGTTTTAAGGCTCATTTAGAGAGAATGCATTTAATGAATGAGAGGGCAAAAGAGAAAATCCAAAGATTTTGTGTGTTTGTTTCTCTTGTTTGTTTTGTTTTTTCCTACTGGGCTTGTATGTCCCATATAATGGATGACGTGTGCCTGTGTCCATATTTACGGTTTGAATGAGTATATCAACAGTGCTGTCTTTTCTGTACAGTGAAACACCTGTATTCTCTCTACCTCTTTTACAATAAAGACTGTATTCAAAACTATGGGGTATATTCATTTTACCAAATAGAATGTTCAGCATCTACAAAATTCAATATGGATATTTTTACAAGCACATTATAGTTGTAGCTCACACCGTGGATAATCTGCTAATGTTTTAACTATAGTAACTTTGATATTATTAATGTTACTGTCACACGGGTTGGATTATACTGAACGGAATGGGCTTAAACAGACCTAATTGACCAGAACCTTTGCGAGCATTGTTGAAGACTTGTCATGTCAATCAGGTTTAGTTGATTTATTGATGCACAAAAGTACAGTTCAATAGGTCTATAGGGATTTAAAACTCAAGAAAGACTGGCTTGTTTCCATTGGGGTCCTTTGTACTCCATGCATCAAAAAATGTAATGACAGACACATCATTCAATATTTCAATGAATTGAGTACAAATTACCCCAAATTAGGATGAACCAAAAGTTCTATTGGAAACTGAAGGAATAGCCTATAGAATTGCATATACTTACCATACTGTGTGTGGGTGTGTGTGTGTGTGTGTGTGTGTTTGCGTGCGTGCGTCTAATAATTTGGTGCCCCTCTAAACTTTACCCCTCTCACTTTTTGAGCACATAATGCACATTTATATCCTCACAATGTGATTATTTTGAACAAACAATATGCAAATATGAATTCCTTGTATTATAACTTCTCAATGGTAATCTGGGAACTCTATAGGCATACTCGTAAAAAACATACCTATTTCTATAATAGCCTAAGATTTAGACTCGTGGATGTAGGCCTACCGGTATTTTATCGATTTGGACATTTTCAATCTACGAGAGTCAAGTGTTAATTTCCCTGTGGGGGGAGGGGGGGCACTAGCTGCCCCCTTTGCACTCAGATGAACAGACCAAACAATGCAACATTTGAGGCCGAATGCAAAATATGAGGTGCTATATTTTGAGCGCTTTTGAAATGTATTAGGCCTAGGGTAAAATGGCATTTGGCCACAAACGGGATTAAAACACTTTAAACTATACGGACTATAATTCATTGCACATTTGGGGCATCAGGGTAAGCACCTTATATATTCATTATGTTCGTAACTCTAAGGGGGGCAGCTGGTTCCGTTATTTCTCCCCCATCAGGGAAATGATCTCGTAGATTGAAAATCGATCAAATCGGTCTAAATCTTAGGGCCGCTGTTAAATTTCTAATGTTAGCCTGCCTCATCTCTGTCTTCTTGATATATTAGCCTACTCTCTGCTTGGTGCACTGTGTCGTAGTAGGCTACGGCTACTTTAGCCATGCCCCTGAAACAGTAGCGTCATGTGAACCGTGCATGCAGGCTAGTATAGCATCCGAATGGGGTGTTTTGCTCTCAGGGGGGAGTCCGGAGGACAGACTCTACAATAGGCTACATCCTGTGCTTTGTAAAGGCCCTTGGCTTCCACACCAAACCAAACAGTCTTGGTAGGCTACTTGGTAGAGCAGGGAGGTGAGGCGTGCGTGTGTCAACACCTCGACAAACCGTTGCTTTTGTGATCAGTGGCAAGCGTGTGCTGCGTGTCGTGGGAAACGGTGGTCTTCGGCTAAAACTGACAAACGGTCCATTTTTTACGACGTGGGGGATAAAGTCCACCAATCAACTCTTTCCCAAGGGGAAAGAGGGAAGTCATTTGCACTTTATTACCTGTTAGAATTGATACATTATTGCGAAGTCTGCCTGACAGTGCCTAGCTGTCATGACTCATGTCCCCACGCGCACACCATTATAGCCTATAGGCCTACGTCCGGGGCCTCCGGGCTAACATAGGCAGGCTGAAAGCAACATCGGTTAATGTGAAGCCGAAATGTCGATATCAAATTACCGTGATACTGAACCAAGCATACAAATTCATTTTTCAACAAGTCTCGGGCTCTCGGCTCTGATTGGTCACCCACAACTCTGGGGTGAGCGAAATGTAATTAAAACTGAGGAGTGCCTACCGCCTAGTCAGGAGTGCCAGACCAATCATCCAAAACTAAATTTTCAGTTTAGCCTCTCGCTAAAAGGATGACTCCTCCGAGTTTGCTTAATTATAGAAGAGTGTCTCAAAGCCATCAAATAGCTGACTATATATAATACCTAACCTTAAAGCAAGAATTGATCAGGACAAACAGCATGAGTATAATAAAAATGATGGATGGATTTAGATGGCCTGTACAGAGTGCAGCATATAGTGCCCAATGCAAGCGATATACCCATGCCATGGCCATTCCCGTGAACCATGATCAACTATAGTTTAAAATACACATTTCAATATCAACAATTTACAATTTAGCAATTTACAATTTAGGCATTTAGCAGACGCTCTTACTCCAGAGCGATTTACAATAAGCAAAAAACAAAAAGCATGGCAATAGGCCTACGTGATGTATTGTCATGCTTTTATAGGCCTACATAAAAAGTAGTTATCATGAAACATGCGTATAATCTAAGGGCGTAGCCTAACTGTTTATATTAATTTGAATCACCTGCATGGTCTCGAGTCATTGATGTTTTTTAAATGTGCCTTCCTTTTTGGGTTATTCGGCAGAATAATCTCTGTAAAGAACCCAAACACGTTTTCTACTGAACTTTTCTATATTCTGGGTGAACAGACATTGTTATTATGATCTTATTGTGAAACAAGTCGTTTTCCTTAGATTTTGAGTTTTGAGCCAAATGCTTTTATTTTGAAGGGAGTTTTGTGGGACATAGCTTCCTGCGCACCGGAAAGAGGAAGAATATTGCATAATAAAATACTCTATGATAATAACCAGACATGAGAGAGAGAGGGGCCCTTTTTACTGTTTGCCATTGATACATTCAATGATTGTTTTAGCACCCCCCGAAGAGGCATAAGGTTGGTACACATGGACTGTATTTGCAATTTACAATACTACACGTTTTTGGAGCTAAAGGACTGTTGCTAAAAATGCATTGTTGATTTGTTTACATTCATGACTATTACATGAGCAAAGTGCTATTTTAAGCAGATCCATTATCCACAGTAAATGTATTGCTGACAAGGAGCGCTTCAGTGGGCAAAGTCAAACGAATGTATATATTTCTATATAAGGACGTGTACACTTATTGTACACACGCCAGGGAAAGAGTGTAAATATTTATCATGCATCCGCTTACTTAAGAGATGACAATAGACAGTGACACCTTTGTGTCACACCTTGAGGGCAAGCACGAGCCCATGCGTCGCGCGCATGTAAAAGGCACAGCAAACAGTCGACAAAATAGGATGCAAATAACAAATAAATAAATGTGCACAACTTTGACGATGAAGTTTTTATTTTTCAAATGGCAAAATAAAATAAATTAATGTGCAAAATATATTACATAAATATTACAAGAGTAACACAAGCAAGTGGCTGTGGCAGCACGTGTTCAAATAATATTTACAGTATTTACACTTATATTTACACAATATTTAGAATGACGGGCATCAATGTTCACGACATAAAAACATCCTTAAGGAAGTCTCAGTAATAAAGTATGTTGCATCCACGCATTCATCAATCAGCAGTATATTGTCTGTCAGTAAATGTTCATTTTCCCATGTCCTGGTTTCTGTATTTATGGCCAAGGCCTCCACGGTGACTGGCTGTTTGGGAGGCTCTGAGATTCGCTCTCTTTTCTCGCGGTAATTCTCTGCACCCTGACCTCAGGTTGATTTGGACTGTGAAGCTGTCGGACAACTTTGGAATACCCAGGTTGAAGTTGAACTCGCCGGGAAAGAGCCAAATTTCTCATTTTGAGAGCAATCCGCTGTCCGTGCGTGGAGGTCTGTGTCATCACCTGCAAGTTAAAGGATGATGGCTTCATGGTTAGAGAGCTGGCGGAACTGGCTGCAGCATCCATGCGCACGGACACAGAACGGGCCAAACGAGGAGCGAAAGAGGCATCCAGTGCTGCACCCAGCCTCTCCCCTTCCCCTTGAGGTCCCAGGAACTGGGTTGCTCTCTGCAGGCACTCCGACAAGCCATCTTGGAAGGAACGTTCCCGTCTTCCTCCACCGGCACATTCAGCTTTTTTTCTGTCCCAGTCAGCGGCATTTTGTAGGAAGAGGACCGTGTGTTCCAGAATCTCAGCTTTCTCCACTCTTCGCAGAGTCCCAGCCTGAAAAGCGGTGACAGCCGTTAGTTACGCAACCCCAACCAAAACAACTGGCATTGTGAGGACTCGGAGTTTCCAATGCGTTAGTGTCATATGGTGTTAGAGTTTTACCTGTTGTTGTGGATCTTGCAACAAAATGGTCCGTAGACTTTCTATGCTGCGACTCATTCTCTCCCTTCGGCGTCTCTCTATCTGAGGCTTGAGGATCTATAAGAGTCAGACGAAACGAGATACAAAATCGTACAAAATTTACAAACCTATCCCATAAGCAAACATTGGACATTTACGAATACTATATTTACACACAAAAATTATATTTCACCACCATTTCTATATGTATAATATCAATACACACCTTCCTATTGATTTTAGCTGCCTCTTCGTAGAGTTTCATCGTTCGTAGAGATCCAGAAATCAAAAACTAAAAATTACGAGGGGAATAAAATCATACAATGGCAACTGTCCGATTTCCTTTTGCGTTCAGTCCTTCCTGTGGCTGTGGGTCAGGGTGAATGACTAAACAGTAGGAGCACTGACGACTTTTATAAGCTTTGGGTATGGGTGTGCGCTGTGTGGTCCGTCAGCGACTCCTCCCACCACGTGTGTTGACTGTTGACCAGTAGTATCGGTAACTTCAACTTTGCATGGGAATTATTACTTTTATTTAGTTTAGGCTACACTTTATCATTAAATCATATCATTAAATACAGTGTAATTGTCTATTTTCCTGCAAAATGTGAAAGGTTGAGGATAAAAGTATAGGCTATATAGGTGCTTTGAACTTTTTTATTTCACAATGTAGAATGCAGGTAGGCCTACACTTCAAACGAAAGCACAAGTCAATACAAAAACTTACCTTGTGGACAAACCTGATTAAGCACCAAAGACTTGGTTAAAACATTTAAAGACATGCAAAAACAGGGTCCACCGTTTTAATTTCATCAAAACATTTAATGACGTATACGCATTTTAGTGTCAGGTGCGGAATGAAAAATGTCACATATTGGTTTTAAAATGAATGTAAATTACAATGCTGCTATGCACGGGGTCTTGACTCTTTACTGAAAAGATGCACGTGCCATGCAGGACTGGAGCAATACATTTAAACTGTTGTTTGCACAGTAGTGAACAAACTTTGGAAAACAAGATGGTGATTCACTATGCAGGAGGCCATCTCAGGAGAGGTGGACTTCAAACAAACTGAACTGAAAAGACAGAGAACTTTGGACTCAAGACAAAAAATAAATAAAACCATGGCACTTTATATTGACATTGTGAGGGGAGAAAAAACAAATGTGTTTGCCTTGATATATATTTTTTGTACTGTATGTAATCTCCATGTAATATATGCATACATCTTTAAACCCTAATCTTCAATAAAGTTTATTTTAAAAGACAAACGACAAACTAAAATATATTCTGGGCTACTGATACGATTCTGAAGTTCAAAGTAGACGATAGCCGTGCACGTGCTGAGGTGTGAACGGCATGCTTAGCGATTCCACGCAGCGCGATTCCATTTACAAGTGAAAGAGACATGTCTGCCAGAATGTCTAGCTGTAGCTGCGAAACTTTCATAGAGTTTCGGACAGTTCCCACGCTATTAAGGCAAATGAGATATTGCAGACCTTTAAATCTGATTCAGATCAGATTCAGAATCTGCGATCCATGATATAAGTGCTTATATGCTTTCTAGAACATCGATGACCAAAAAAGAACAACTGCCAGGGACATCAATTTTACGCACTATATGCATTCTTGTCCGTTTTCAGCAGCGCGCATTGAAGCATTTATACACATGATCAAATATAATTTGTCTATAGCCTATATATATATATATATATTTACTCTATTTCTAATTCTAAATAACGAAATGTTTCTTGTTTAACTTCGGTTAAGTGGGATTATTTTAAATGGAGGTGTCAAAGCATGTCAACACCTCTGCGCTAATGCTTGTGAAAGAAGCTCCCGTGTCACAATGGCAACAGGCGCCACACTGTCTGTAGGAAAGTTCCCTGTATATACATTTTAATTAGGCTACTCAGGACGATATATAACAGGCAGCAATACGGTTAATTCGATGTATTTGGTGAAAGTATACGTGCCTATACTGCCTATACGTTGGGCATGTATAACTTGAGCTGAAAACTTGAGATTTGGAATGACTATAAAACAGGCATCATTTGGATATCAAAGGCAACTAAATTGGCAACATGGTTTCTCCTTTGCAAAATTATTTCAGGCTAGCCTATATACCATGATATTTCAGTTGGGCTATATTCTACGGATGATGTTTAATGTGTTGCTAATATTCAGATTTCAGAACATATATACATTTAATCCTCAACGGAGCCTCAGTTATAGAGCACGAGCCTGCACTGCTGAAGAAGGGCGGTTCGTGTGAAGTTGACACCTGTTTCTATACGCGTGCATGCCATACGCCGGCTTATGCAGGAGACTATGCGCATTTGGGCTATATTATTAATTTTGTATTGCAGGTACTGAAGCATTTACACTTTTTACTTTATGTATTGAAGATATATCTTCATTATACATTAATTTCACTTTTACATCCTGTCCCATGACGCATCGTTTCTTCTCTGGCAAGCAATTTGAAAAAAGCTCGATCTAGATGACAAAAAAGGAGCCCTGACATTTGATTGCATGGAGCAAAGAAATTATAAGAATGTTCAATTTACCCTCAGGAAAATATCAATTGTTTGTGCCATTTATTGATCTTCAACCTCTTTGGCTTTGAGAAGAATGACAACGGTGGCACCTTAATTGTCATGCATGCATATAGTGTGAGCCCATAGGTTGGGCTTGAGACACGTGCCAGCCATAGGTGCCATGAGCAAACATGGTTGAGAACATGTTGTTGAGCAAAAACTTCTTCAGCCCCCCAGTCAGGCCACTGTTTTCCTAGTGGTGCGCAAAGGTACTGCAAGAGGGGCGCGAAGTAAGCTGAGGCGGAGGAAAAAACGCAAATGAGAAATACATTTTAAATGTGGTGTACATGTTTATAGAGGTGCGGTCGTGTGGAGCCACTTTCCCTTGAGTCTATTATGCTTTGCTGCTATACGCTACATATCGATTGACTGCTTATATTATGTATAGGGCTATATGTTTCCTTTTTGCTATCCTCTTAAATTTGTTTTCCTTAAGGAAAACAAATAGGCTATGTTGGTGTTGCATGCTGCAAAGTCCGTGAGCCGAACAAAATGTACACAATCAACTACACATGTAAAATAATACAATATAATAAAAAACCGTGAATCTTGAACCATATAGAACTGCCAGAACTATACATACACAGCACGAGCCAAGTTCTGTTGACACCTCTGTTTCAAACACGTGCCGACCAAGACCGAGTCTTTGAGTTTGGCTTGTCGATCAGGTCGGGTGTCGCAGCCAGCGGGACATGTGACATGGCATGGCTACGCGTGTCGGTGAAGTAAAGCGTGCCTTTGATGTGGCTTCCTGCATGGCGAGCTATACAGAGCTATAGTTATATGGGAGAAAGAACCCCCTTTTTTGCTGTAAACTTCGCTTATTTAGTTGCAGGATTTTTTTGATATTTATTCTGCTAAATTAATCAAACTTCAACTGACTAGACTTATATGTATGAGAAATCATAATGTTCCTTCAAATAGCCTTGGCCAAACGCACCCGAATACGTTAAGGGTTTTTTTTTTTGTATTAAGGGCCGAGGCCCGGTGTGGTAGAGTTATCAAAGTCTTCTATATGGTTATTTATTGATTAGTCTCTGGAATTGATAGTCTATACGAAATTAAAAGAGCTTTGACGTGGACTCCTGCATGTTCCCCATACTCCATTTTGACATGCAAAATTATTAGTCCTGTTGTCCTGTGGCTGAATATCACGCGCCCTAAATATATAGGTTTTATGTGCTGCCATGACTGGCACGTGTTGAAGTCATGTTAGAGGTGTGAGCGTTCCCACACACTTCCCTCTTCCTCACTTCCACAGATTGTATGCCTCTCCTCAGCGGGAGGCATGTATACTTTGGTTAGACATAGCGATAGCATTGGTTACAATGGTTAGACAATGGTCCGACTGGCTTAAGGTTGGTGAGGCGTGCGTTAAGGGTTGGACTTGGGAGATGGTTAAGGTTAGGTTTAGGTGTGCTGCCCCGTGAGGTTATAGGGTTAGGGTGAGGGTTTGAGTCGAGATATTGGATTGGTCCGATATCTCAAACCCTCATCCTAACCCTAACCTCCCACGGGGCAGCACACCTAAAAACACACACCCTCTACAAACCTTTGATTTTGCGATCATCAATCCGCTTTGGCGATTAACAATATAAAGACATGGATAAAGTCCACCAACTCTTTCCCATGGGAAAAGAGGGAAGTCATTTGCACTTTATTACCTGTTAGAATTAATACATTGTTGCAAAGTCTGCCTGTCATGTTCCCATGTCACACGCTATAACACCTGAGAGAGTGTTGGAGAGAGATGCAAATAGAAAAGTGACTCATGCTGCGGCGCTGCCAGTTGCCACAATATGCCCTATAGCCTACGTCCGGGGCCGGGCCACCGGGCAGGCGGAAAGATACAATTTGTGTGAACGGTAAAGCCGAAATTAAAAAGTAGCCTAATCAAATGAGAAATATCTTTGTATTTTGCCAATTACAGAAGCAACACGTTGTTCCTTTTTTTTTTTTTTATAAAAAGGAGACTGATCAAGCACAATAAATAGCACATGTTTGCTTTGCTATACTGCATGCAGGTGGGTGTTTAGCAGACCTGTCACCTGTCTGCACATTCATCTACTCTAAAACCTTATACAAAATAATGGCCTGTGATGGAATAATATTGTATAATAAAAGTAAATTCTACACAGGAATCTATATGTTCATATATGGATGCCTTGTCTGAAGTTACACGGCACCAATTTAGCGACAGCCTTGCCTTTGCAATATATCCACGCATGGTTATTATGGCTACGCGAGGCTGGCACCAATTTGCGTCACTTATAGCCTTAAACAATCATTGCAGTTTGTCAATTTTATTCTGTCCTGTAAAATCCATCAATAAAGCCATGCAGAAAATATTTTATGCCGTGGTGTGTTTAAACATGAATGCGTAAATTGCGGGTCATGCGACATGGATTAAATATAGGCCTAGGGCAAACCAATTGATAATTATCTGAGAACAATAATTCAACATGATATTTTTAGGCTATTTAAATTCAGTGTAATATAATATAATTTGTCCCATTTCTTTATCATGCCTCCTCTTTTAATGGTATTTTGTGTGTTGATCTGCACTGCCACTGTCTCATACTATTTTATGGAAAAGCACTTTGAATTGCCCTAAATGCTATAATAAAGTTGCCAATTGGCAATTGCCATGCCTTTGACTTGGGCGGTGGACAAGTGTGAAAGCACTTGAGCCATTGAATGAAACGTGCCAGCAATCAACAGTCAACAAATAGGGTGCAAATAGTCTATTAAACTAAATAAATAACACAATTTTGATTATAATTATTTTATTTTTCATACAAAGGTAAAAAAAAAAATACAATAAATTAATGTGCACATGAACTGATTACATAAATATTATAAGAAGAGCACCAGCAGTGAGCTGCTGCATGTTGTGTTCAAATGGCGTCATCAATATTTACAGCAGAATGACAGGGATCCATTTTCACAACATCCAGGAAGTCAGGAATAAAGTATGTTGCAACCCACGCAGTAAATGTTCATTTTCCCATGTCCTGGTTCTGTATTCATGCAGACCAAGGCCTCCACGGTGACTGGCTGTCTGGGAGGCTCTGAGATTGGCTCTCTTGAAGTTGAACTCGCCGGGAAAGAGCCAAATTTCTCATTTTGAGAGCAATCCGCTGTCCGTGCATGGAGGTCTGTGTCATCACCTGCAAGTTAAAGGATGATGGCTTCATGGTTAGAGAGCTGGCGGAACTGGCTGCAGCATCCATGCGCACGGAGACAGAACGGGCCAAACGAGGAGCGAAAGAGGCATCCAGTGCTGTCCCCAGCCTCTCCCCTTCCCCTTGAGGTCCCAGGAACTGGTTTGCTCTCTGCAGGCACTCCGAAAAGCCATCTTGGAAGGAACGTTGCCGTCCTCCTCCAACTTCAGCTTTATTTCTGTCCCAGTCAGCAGCATTTTGTAGGAAGAGGACCGTGTGTTCCAGAATCTCAGCTTTCTCCACTCTTCGCAGAGTCCCAGCCTGAAAAGCCGTGACAACCGTTAATACGCAACCCCAACCAAAACAACATCTTGGCATTGTGAGGAGTTTCCAATGCTGTCATGTGTTAATGTCATAAATGTTAGAGTTTTACCTGTTGTTGTGGATCTTGCAACAAAATGGTCCGTAGACTTTCTATGCTGCGACTCATTCTCTCCCTTCGACGTCTCTCTATCTGAGGCTTGAGGAGCTATAAGGGTCAGACGAAAAAAATAATAGTGGAAGGAGGTCAGTCTGCGTAAAATCAAAGCCCATATCGCCACAAATGCACACACAAATGCACACACACACACACACACACACACACACACACACACACACACACACACACACACACACACACACACACACACACACACACACACACATAGCTATACACAGTACACACCTTCATGTTGATTTTGATTTTAGCTTCCTCTTCGTAGAGTTTCATCGTATAGAGATCCAGAAATCAAGAACTTGCTGGAGCAGCTGTTGGAGCAGTGACAACTTTTATAAGCCTTGGTGGGTGGGTGGGCCCGTCAGTGACTCCTCCCACCACGTGTGTTGACCAGTAAAATGCTTGTTTACTGCAGGTGCATAACTATAAGTGCATGACTAAGTTAGTTGAAAGACGGTGTACGTACGAGCTCTGATTTCGATAGTGTTTGTTTAGTAACATGGGTCTCCCTGTTTCTCCAGCTCTTCAGTAAAGATTTTCAGGTGAGTTGCAGCTCATTTATCAACTTTAGAGTTCCAACTTCCAGTTCCAAATGTGTGTAGGCTTACTCAAATACATTTTCTGTTTACCGAGTACTGTTTAAGAATTGGAAACCCTAACCCCTACTGAACAAACAATAACAACGGATATATCTTAATAAATGAATACAATGATAATCATAAAATAAAAAGCCACACATATATATATTGCATGTGCATTGCTGCATTGGTCTAAGTCAGATAGCTTATTATTCTGGGGCCTGCAGGCTATACTGACATACGATTCTGAAGACCAAAGTAGACTCATCCTGATCCACGGGCAGTCGGGCACGTGCTGACAGTCAGGTGTGAACGGCATGCTTAGCTAAACTCACAGCGCGATCCCATTTACAAGTGAAAGAGACATGTCTGCCAGAATGTCTGCTAGCTGTAAACTGCGAAAGGGACAGTTCCCACGTTGTAAAATCAAAGTATTTTCTAGCTAGAGCACATGGGGGGGGAAATCCAGGGACATCAGTTATTTTACGGATGCATTCATTTAATATATTGGAAAGGAAGTGGTAACTAACACGAAGAGGTCTGAAGCATTTACGCATGGATCATGTTCTAATTCAAATATACATATTATTTGTGTAGGCTATAGCCTAAATAGTTTCATCATATAGGCTATACTCTAAATAACGAAATGTTTCTTGTTAAACTGCATGGGTTTTGTTTTGTAAGGCATTACGTTTATACATTTGAGGTGTCAATTGGCTAATTTGTGTGCAACTGTGCATAGGCCGAGGACAAATCTGGTCAGTAATTCCTTCATTGGTGAAAGCACGTGCCTTATATGTTGGACAATGGGCTGTAAACTTGAGCCATTTAAAGACACGTGCCAAATTGAGAAAATAGGCAGCAAAAGTCAACCTTTATTCGGCCATATCCATATTCCATATAACCATGCATTGGCCAGTTTTTCCCTATAGTGGGGCGCAAAGGTACACACTTAATTGAGACTTTGTCATTTGATTATATATATGGAGGAAATAATAGGGCAAACACATTCTAAATGTTCAATTTACTTTCAGGGAAATAACCAATTGACAAAGGTGGTTTTCATGCACACCACACACGTAGTGTGAAAGAATGCACGAGCCCATATGGTTGAGCTTGACTTTGAGACACGTGCCAGCCATAAGTACCAACTTCTTCAGCCCCCTGACTCTTAGCTGCAGGCCACTTTCCTAGTGGTGCGCAAAGGTACTGCAAGAGGGACGCGAGGTGAGCAGAACTATACACAACACTGCCAGAACTACACAGCACGTCTGCACGAGCCATTGCTCAACGGGGTTCGTGTCAAGTTGACGCCTCTTTTTAAAGCACGTGCCAACCAAGGCGGACAACTATTTTAATGCAGCCGACTCTTTGAGTTCGTCTTGACAGGTCGGGTGTCGCAGCCAGCAGGACATGTTCGGCGCGTGTCAGTGAAGTGAAGCGTGCCTTTGATGAGGCGACCATTATATGGTTATTTATTCAGGGGGCGTTTGAACTTTGAAGTGGACTCCCACGACACAGTTGACATGCAAGATTAGTCCTGTTGTCCTATGTGGCTGAATATCACGGCGTGCATGGTGCCCTAAAATGTATAGGTTTTATGTGCTGCCATGACTGGCACGTGTGAGTGCCAGTCTTCCTCACACACCCTTAACTTATCTTTGACTTTGTTCCAACTTCCACAGATTGTCAGACAGTCAGCGGCATTATGAACATGTTTGTACGCAAAAAAACTAAACAAAAATAGAAAAACAAAAAGACAGTGTTGTAAATGTTTTTTCTTCGGCTAAAACGGACAAACGGTCGTTAATGACATGGGATAAAGTCCACCAACTCTTTCCCAAGGACTCAGGGAAGTCATTTGCACTTTATTACCTGTTAGAATTGATACATTGTTACAAAGTCTGCTGCATGTTCCCACGCGCACACGTTAACATCTGAGAGATGCAAATGAGTTATATGACTGCTGCCACAAAGACAAAATTCCCTGTCTAAACTGCGAAACTTTAATAGAGTTTGGGATTGGGACATGCAGTGCATGCACGCTGTCAAGGCACAATAAATGAGATATTGATGATATTATTTTGTTATTCTAAATAACGAAATGTTTCTTGTTAAACTTGATTTTGGTTAAGTGGTATTATTTAAATGTTATAGGTGTCAAAGCATGTCTAATAACACCTCTGCGCTAATTTGTTTGTGAAAGAAGATCCAGTAACTCATTCACAATGGCAACAGGCGCCACACTGCCGGTGGGAAAGTTTCCATACATTTTAATTAGGCTACTCAGGACGAAATCTATAACAGGCACATATACAGTTAATTTGGTCCTATCATTGATACGGACCAAATTAATATCATGCATGGAAGGAAGCATGAGGTCAGTCCGCTATTTGAAATGACTCATAGATGATAGATCTATATAAAACAGGCATCATTTGGATATCAAAAGGCAACTATGTTTTGTCCTTTATTGGAAATGTATTTCAGGCTACTATATATTTCAGCACAAGAAAGGGCTCGTGCAGTTGACAACTCTGTTTCTAACGCGTGCCAACCAAGATACATTTATTACAGGAGAGGAAACTTTATATATAGGCTATTTATGTATTTATTGGCTTATTGACTTGTTTTGTATCTGCTGTATTTCGCGCACAGCATTTACACCTTTTACTTACGTTTATTGAAGATATCTTCATTTTAACTCACATTTAACATCGTGTCCCATGCAATTTTGTAGCCTATATGCAACGTTTCTTCTCTGGCAAGTATAGGTTTTATTATTATTATTATTATTATTTATTTTTTAAGTTCTAGCTGGCAGAACAGGAAGAAATAGGGCAAGCAAATGTATATCCCATTTCTTTATCTTCATCCTCTTTGACTTGGAGAAGAATGACAACGCGACGTTGTCATGCGCAAAGGTATACCTATACTGCAACAAGAGGGGCTGGGGCACGATGCATGTGAGAACTACACACGGAGCACGAGCCATATTGCTCAACGGGGTTCGTGTCAAGTTGACACCTCTGTTTCAAACACGTGCCAACCAAGACTCTAATGCAGCCGACTCTTTGAATTTGGCTTTACCGGTCGGGTGTCGCCCATAGAGTATTAAGGTGTGCCATGGTTCTTGGCAGGACGTATGCCGTCTGCGGCGCGTGTCAGACTGACACTGTCAGTGACATAAAGCGCCTTTGATGTGGCGACTCGACAGAAGGAGCCCACTTTTCTGCTGTAAACTTTGTTTGTCGTTTATTTAGTTGTAGGATTAATTTATTTTGCTAAATTTAACTTAACAACTGATGAGAATCCATAATGTTCAACGAATACATTTCTGTTGTTATGACTCTGAGATTATTATATTATTTTCCTCTCAAGTTAAATTAAGGCCCGGAAGTTCTCAAAGTCAGCTGATTAGAAGGGGGCATGGCTTTGAAGTGGACTCCCACGGGCCACATGCGCTCACATTTGACATGCAAAATTAGTCCTGTCCTGTGGCTGTCTTTTATAGCGCACGGCGTGGTGGTGTCGTTGTAAATGCAGGTTTGATGTGCTGCCACGTGTTGGAATTATAGAGGTGTGAGCGTTCCCACACACTTCCCTCTTCCTCCTCACACGCCCTTAAATTATCTTATTTGTGCACAGATTGTCAGGCAGTCAGCGGTTAGGATAGAACATAAATTATATGTAGGCCTGCCTATATGCAAAATTAAAGACCAGTGTCTTACTTAAATTAGCCAACTTAATTAAAAATATAACAATAACTTGGTCACTAAGTCTGTTGATTAATTGATTTCAGTTGTCTCTGTTAGGAATTTAAGACAGACATATATAAGAATAATATGTTTTTGTGTAGAACACGCGCCGATATTGGTGCACGGAAGGTGAAGCGTGTGCCTTGACAAACCTTTGATTTTGTGATCAATCGCTTTGGCGAGCGTTAAGGCCTATATAATAAAGTGTATTTAGCTATGGTCTTTCTTATACGCACACCAAATCCTTAGTGGTGCATGCCTGTCCACGGGAGAAAAATCTAAAAAGTCTTTAAGAAGAAAGTGGTCACATGCCTGATACTGCTAGGCTGATAGCCAAAGTGCCAATAATTTATTTTAGGCAATAAGTGTGGGATAAAGTCCACCAACTCTTTCCCAAGGGAAAAGAGGGAAGTCATTTGCACTTTATTACCTGTTAGAATTGATACATTGTTGCAAAGTCTGCCTGTCATGTTCCCACGCACACACGTTAACATCTGAGAGATGCAAATGAGTTATATGACTGCTGCCACAAAATTCCCTGTCATTACGTCCGGGCCACCGGGCAGGCGGAAAGCAGAAATTTGTGTGAACTCGGAATTTCGTCATAATGAAATCAAAGCAATAGCATTAGCATTGTATTTTTCTTAATTTATACTGCATCAAGCAACACATTGTTCCGACATTTCCGCAGTATGCGTATTACCAAGCCAATTTATTTCTAAGTTTATACTTTCACTCACACAAAAGTATAGGCCTATATGCTCCAGCATAATATCATGTAATGCTGGAGCATATAGGCCATATGATGATATATACTAATTGGCTCGTCAGGTCTGCTTAAAGGATGTTCACATTGTGCACTGTCTAAAAAACATTATACTCTGCAAAGAGCCTATTAGTGATGTAAATTAAACAGGATTATAGATTGTTCATCATCGGTGCCTATACAAGTTGCACGCGCGGCACGGAGCTCCATTTATTCTGAACATAGATGATACGGTACAATAACCATTTGTCAATTCTATTTTATAATAGCCTTCAAATTCTAAGAACGTTTTACCCGTTTTATGTTTAGTTTATTACTTTATTCAATCCCACTCATTGGTCAGGACTCATGGATCATGTCTTTTAAAGTGTGCCTTGTTGGATTATCCAGCGGCATCATAGCATATTAACCGTTATTTATGTCTTTCGCTATCTTGAAAAAAATTAAAGTAATAATAGTTCCATGTATGTTTAAAAAATATATATGCGTAAATTGCGTAATATGCGTAAAGAGACATGTAAATATTGAAAAAATAACCTATACGGCTGTCAGCAAGTAGTGGTCCCGCTCCGTGTTCATTTTGCACTTGACTTAACGCTGTCATAATGTTTTATGGAAAAAACACTTTGAATTGCCCTGTTGTATAAAATGCTATAGGCCTAATAAACGTGTCCTGCCTTTGACTTGGAGAAAAAGGCTATAGTGGACTTGAAAGCACGAGCCCGTCACGTGCCAGCAATCAACAGAGTCCACAAATAGGGCGTATTAACAAATAACACAATTTTGATTATGATTTTTTATTTTTTCAAATATAGGTACAAATATAATAAATTAATGTGCAAAAATATATATTACAAGACGAGTATAAGCATTGAACTGTTACATGTTGTGTTCAAATGATGTAATCAATATATATTTACAGTATTTACAATATTGACAGAATGATAGGGATCAATGTTCAACATAAAAACACCCTTGAAGGAAGACCCTAAAATATGTTGCATCCACGCATTCATCAATCAGCAGTATATTGTCTGTCAGTAAATGTTCATTTTCCTGCATGTCCTGGTTTCTGTATTTATGGCCAAGGCCTCCACGGTGACTGGCTGTCTGGGAGGCTCTGGGATTGGCTCTCTTTTCTCGCGGTAATTCTCTGCACCCTGACCTCAGGTTGATTTGGACTGTGAAGCTGTCGGGCAACTTTGGAATATCCATGACGTTGAAGTTGAACTCGTCGGGAAAGAGCCAAATTTCTCATTTTGAGAGCAATCCGCTGTCCGTGAATGGAGGTCTGTGTCATCACCTGCAAGTTAAAGGATGATGGCTTCATGGTTAGAGAGCTGGCGGAACTGGCTGCAGCATCCATGCGCACGGAGACAGAACGGGCCAAACGAGGAGCGAAAGAGGCATCCAGTGCTGCCCCCAGCCTCTCCCCTTCCCCTTGAGGTCCCAGGAACTGGGTTGCTCTCTGCAGGCACTCCGAAAAGCCATCTTGGAAGGAACGTTGCCGTCCTCCTCCACCTTCAACTTTATTTCTGTCCCAGTCAGCGGCATTTTGTAGGAAGATGACCGTGTGTTCCAGAATCTCAGCTTTCTCCACTTTGCGCTGAGTCCCACCCTGTAGAAAGCGGTGACCGGTTAATACAAAAATATTGGCATTGTGCTGTGCTATCTATATAACCCTTTTCGTTTCCATGCATTCACTAAGGGTCACAAATTGGTTTGGGATATTTACCTGTTGTGGAGGATCCTGCGACAAAAGTGTCCGCAGACTTTCAATGCTGCGGTTCATCCTCTCCCTTCGACGCCTCTCTGTCTGAATCTTGAGGACCTGAGTCGACGAAACGATATAGTGGAGGGAGGTTAGAATACATTGTCAAAATTCGCAAAATACCAAAACACCTTTTTTCTTAGACCTTGGAGGGATGCTGGTTTCGAAACTTTCACGAAATAATTCCTAGGGTTGTATATTTCACTGATTGTATATATTATATTTTAAATATAGATTGCACCTATACCTTTCTGTTGAGTTTTGGATCATCTTCGTAGAGTTTCATCTTAGCGATCCAGAAATCAAAACCGGAAAATATGAAAATATATATCACAATGGCATTGGTAGCACAGCTATAGCAGTTGTCCGTTTTCTGTGTGTGGGCAGTGTGCGAATACAGTGTGTGTGTCAGACTGCATGTGAAATGATAATAAGAGAGAGCACGGACGGCTTTTATGCCATGGGTGGGCCGTGGGCGGGGCGCTCAGTGACTCCTCCTATCACCACCACGCCTCAACAAGCAGCTCGTAGCAGTTGGATTCAACTTCAACTTTATAATGTCACAGTCACATCACATCACAGCTTACAGGTTTTTACAGGTTTTATTAGAGGTATTAGGCTACTTTGCCTTTACGCTCCCATTATTTCGTTTTCAAGAGAAGGAAGAATCGAATCGATATATAAGGACGATAACAGGTCGATAGGCTATTCAATATGAGAGCGTGAAGTAGGCTAGGCCTACCCAAGTAGGTCAAATTAAATATTAAAATTATTCCTGATATGAGTAAGTAGAGGTTCGTTTCAAGAAATTGAAATGAGGCAGTTATAGCAGAATATATATAGGCCTAAGCAGTCCATAACGTGCCCCCTAGCTCTCTGCCCCAGGGGCTGCGCCATAATAATAATTTAATAATAATAATAATAATCAGGGATGTTGATTCTGAATACATCTATAGGCCTACCTACAGCATGCATGTGACACGTCACGAACAATTATTTTTACATTCATAAAACACGTGTTGTATAGCCTATAGTTTGTAGGCTTATAGATAGCCTGCCCTAAGATTCGCTGATGATCAAATCCTGCACCATTATATATTGTGCGCGTCGTGACTCGTGCCTGAATTTACTAGCAAGAATATTTTCAAAGGCACACTTTTGGTGTCACGCGCTATATATGCCTACACTACTATATTATTTCAGTATAAGCGCGCGCTCTCTCTCTCTCTCTCTCTCTCTCTCTCTCTCTCTCTCTCTCTCTCTCTCTCTCTCTCTCTCTCGCGCACGTGCAAGGGGCATCTTCTTCAGTCAGTTGTTTTACACACGGCATTGCAAGATTTGGAAAGAAAATAATAGTAGGCCTATAGCATTGACATGAAGTCGATTCTAAATGAGCATGACTAAAATGCAAACGAGCCTTGCCAATTTGCATTTTATTGCCAAATGCCCGTGGGAAGCGTGTGCTTGTTATAGGCCTATTAGACCTGTTAGAATTGATACGTCTAAACAAAGTGAGAACAGAACTCTGCAACACGCTGACCGTGAGAATGAGCTATAAACCTTTCTCCCACACTCCCACACCTATAGGCCTATAAATTAACCCAATAAAAAGGCTATCAACTCGCGCTTTTCGTCGTGAGGATGCGACTGGAACAAGCAAACCATTAAGGCGAGATTTGCAAGGCTCTTTTTACATATAATATATTTATTTATTATAGCCTATATATTTTTTGGTGTCAGACAGGACATATAATGTAATCATTGTATTGTGTCTGAATAATCCCGTAAGGGATGGGCTGCGAAAGGCAGCCATGGGACACTTAATTTGAACTCGAAATGTTGTATGCTAAAGGTGATATTTTTGTTTGACTGAGCTATAGCCTATATATATTCCATCATCTGTGATTATAATACACGTCGATTGAAGAGCTGTTGAATTGCTCAAAACACCTTTCATCAAAACACACACACACACACACACCACACACACACACACACACACACACACACACACACACACACACACACACACACACACACACACACGCACACACGCACACACGCACGCGAGCCAATGCAGAGCAGTGAAGAGGCTCGTGTCACATTGACACCTTTCAAACGCGTGCCAACCAGACGGTGCATAAATATACCTAACCTATACGCCTTTGTATTTATTTAAACATATAGGTGAATCAGATATACCTAAATCTTTGACTAATCATTGAAGATAAATATACGAGCTTATGTGTATATTAAGATAAAGCTTGCACAATGATTCTGAATGATGCATTTATTTACACATGTACCAAATGTTATATAGGCTATAGTCTCTACTGTTAAAGGCAACATGGATTGAAAATCTTTCACGGCACGCCAATAGTTTACGAAATATTTCTTAAACTGGGGCTTTTGGTTAGTTATCGGTATCAACGCATGTCTACATGTCTAACACCTTCATTTATGTGTGAAAGAAAAACCCAACAACAGAGTGTGTGCATGGGCGACAACCGACAAATGTTCCCCCCGACAATTCTTTGCTTTTATTTGGCAGCAGGCGCCGCACGTCTGGTGGGAAAGCCCACCTTAATTTTAATTAGGGCTATACTGAACAGTAACGTTCGAAATCTAAAACACAATAAAGATCATTTGGCCTACTTTTTTCTTTCTTATAACAAAGTCCCACTTCACCTTTATTTATATAGTCCTGCCCTAATATCAAAGCTATAGAGTGTGCCTATTTTGGTTCTTGAATAGGCCTACCCTGTATCATTAAACTTCTTAAAAGAGTTACACTAACCACATGTTGTGAGCTTGTAGATCGGCTATTTGAAATATTCTTTTAAATGTTTTAAAAAATAGTAAAAAATGGCAAGTTTAGATGGGGTGGTGCAAGACATAACAGTCTTTAAATGTCTTAATTAATTACATAGCACAAGAAACAAGCTCCTATGGCTTTTTGTGTTATCCTTTGAACAATCTTTGTAAACCATACCTACAAACTGGTAATAAAGTATATTCAATCAATACAAAAGGGATATTTCTACAATTTGCCACAGTAAAATGTCACCATGTTTATAATGAATGACCTTGAGAAGGACCATGTCCTTCTCACATGGTTTGAAAAGAGAAGGTGAAGTGGCCTACTGAGGAATTTGTTTGGTGAAAGGTCAAAGTTCATAGAAATGTATATGAGTTGATATGTTGGTGATTATAGGTGAGATTTAGAGTTCTCTAATTTGGCACAGCAAAATGTTAGAATATGACCTTCGTGCAGGGGTGCCCACAGTTTTTTGACTTGAGATTACAAAATGACCAGCTCAAGATCTACCCACCGAAAAAAACATTATACCATTGCTGAAAATAGGTACCATTGCTGGCATTCATCGCCACTATGGGGTGCCAAAAAGTCCCTGAGCGCCAGTTTCTATACATTTTTTTATTGTTTTTTAATTTATATTTTTTTGTAAAAAAAAAAGAAGAAAAAAATGCCCAACGTTATACACGTCTGAAAAAGATGACAAAGACGTCGTTGGCGCTGTGGGAGTTGCTAAAAAAGGAGTCAAGTAGGTCGTTGGCAGACATTGAGTAAGACAAATGCACTTGGAATGGGAAATGGAGGGAGAGAAATGGAATAGGTAGAGTTTTTTGTATTTAATTTGTATAATTCTGACATCTGTGCACAGCAACACTCTTGAAAACTAAATATTGCACTGTGGGCTTGAGCTGACAGGCCCTTTTTGATGTCAATCAATCAAGTCACCTTAATTCAAGTGGCAGATGCCAAAAATATATATTTTTAATATTTAAATTAAATATTCTTTATGGGCAATGCATGTCATGTGATCTACCTGCACAGTCTTTGTGATCTGGTAGATCTACCTTTGGGCAACCCTGTGCGGCCTAACAGGGAAAGTCAGACAGACAGACAACGCGCACGCACACACAGGTTCTATGAATTTATAGATCCCCCAAGACCTGACTGTTTAATTTGTGTAACACAATATTTATTATATATATCAGTATGGTTCTCCCACAACAATGAAAAGTATTTCCTGTACAATGTGACCCATATTAAGAAAACATAATGTTATACATTATAGCTGCATCTATAATATACCTGTATGTACATTTGGTACCAAAATATTCACAACATGCTTTGGGCCCAACCAAAAGTAAATTACCCTGTGACATTACATCAAGGGAAATAAGTTATTTATTTTATATAGGGTTATTTGATTTCCGACTCCTATAGGGCTGTTTGTGTAGAGTCAGCGGCGTTGTTCAGTCTCTCAGATCTGGATTTCTGCTCAGAATTAGCTGTCTCAGTTCTGATGGGATTGTCACTATTATCTGCAGGTTGCTGACGCTCTGACTGAGTGGGAGCTTGGGTGGGCAGGCTAACGATAGCTCTTTCTATAGGCTCATTAGTTGCTTTATCTGTCACAATGACATAATTGGGCTCAGGCTGGTGGCCACTGGAGCGACGCTGCAATGCATGCTGTGTGCAAGAAAAGGAGCGCTGCCGGGGAGCCGGCTGGGGTGATAGGAAGTGAGGTGTTAATGCTCTTGTGACTTCCTGCGGCCTCTCTCTGTCCTCGTCCTCTGAGGTCACTTCCTGTAAGGTGCTTATTGGTCTAGGTGAACGACCCATGACCCTTGGAGGGACCAATGCTGTTGCAGATTGGTTGAGCTGTGGACGCCAATTCTGAGGAGAGGGGTATTGCCCCCGGCCCATTGACCAGTCACTGAAAAGACAAGAGGGAAATATCCAGCACTAAATTGGATTGTAATCCAAATATTTTACATACATTGTCTGGAATATTGGAAAATCTATGACTTTCTATAATGCAAATGTAAAAAGTGAAACCCTCTGAATCACTCATGATGAACCTCATCATGCGGTTGCTGTCAGGCAGAAACGTTGTATCTCCATATCTGAAACTTACTATGTTTTTCTCGTAATTAAATGCCCTACTCTAAGAAAGGAGATATACAAGCTCACAACACATCGTGGCTTGACTCGTTGTGAGCTTAGATTGGCTATTTTAGCTATTAAAAAAGGTGTGTAGTTAAAGGCCTATTCATAGTCCAGGTTCCGCTGAATAGGTGACCACCGAAACGGTGGTTAGTAAAAACAGAGAGATGTGTTGTGCATGTGAGCAGTGACCACCGCAGTGTGACGTCATGTGTTGTAGTTTTCGGTCGTCACCTCTTCACCAAAAACTGGACTATGAATAAGCCTTTAATCTGTGGGTTTTATATTGAACCAATGAAAAGTATTAAGAGCTTGAGACTAAAACACATTTCCTGAAAAATAACCGCTTTGGGATATAGAAGGGTTTCTACCTGACAGCGATGATATTCCGGATCTGAAAGGCTCACCTCTGTGGTGGTGGGGTCATATCTCGGTGGCCTATGACTCCAGAGAAGGAGGCGCTTCTCCCATTCAGACCTGGCGATCCCACCCATGAAGAATACATCAGAGCACGCTCCTCCCACAGCATATCATTGGCCTGCTCCACTGGAACGGGCCCTCGCTGAGCTCTGTGAGCTAATAGTAGCTCCATAACCTGGTGGTGCATACTCTCACGGGCCACGTCGAGGGGTCGACGCCCCCTCCGGTCATGAAGGTCTACATCGGCACCATTAAGCAGGAGAAGCCTAGCGGTATCGTAGCAGCCGTGGATGGCAGAGAGGAACAGAGGAGTCTCGCCCTAAGAGAGCGGGATCATAACCATAACATATATATCCTTATTGCCATTTAGTGGACAAAATGTACAATATATTATCACCAAACATTGTGATGAAAAGTTTACCCCAGTGATGTGACTGACGTAAAATCCACAGGTGTGAAACTACAACTATTGATCGATCTTGACTTAAAAAGGCTGTGGTCACAAACTGCATTATGGGAAATGTGTAGGAAGTAGAACACCAAAAAAGACCAAAACCGAAAGAAAGGGGAATTTTCCGTCATGATTTTGGCGTGATAGTGTCCATTTAAAGCATCATATGAGTGTTAGCATCTTTAGCATTGAAAAGAAATTGAACACTACGCACTGACGTACTGTGTATAGAAAGGAACAAATTAATTGCATGATTAGGCTATAAAAAGAATAAAAGCAGGCTGCAACCATAATAGAAAAAACAACATTAATAACCTTGTTGTCTTGCAGGTCCACAACCGCCCCATAGCGAATGAGGGTTCGTGTCAGGGAGAGGTGGTTTACTGAGCTTGCCCAGTGCAGAGCGGACCTCCCTGGGACAGAGAGAGTGTATTCAGAGTGTGGGGGTGAGGGGGAGGAAGGGAGGGAGGTAGTCAGCTAGTAAACAAACATTACATAATAGAGTCAAAGCCCAGAGGTGAGGAGAGGGAGAAATATGCTTCAGTCTCTCACAGAGAGAAACAGAAAGTGAAGAGAGAAAATGTAGACATTAAGATAGATGATGTGAGGAAGAGAGAGGTAGCAAGAGGGAAAGACATCATCAGTGAGAAAAATAGTAAGTCAGAGAAATAAATAAATATGAAGATTGCTAGACCACGAAAGGAGAGAGAGCCTGAACAAAGAAGAGACAAACAACAAGGTTAATATGTCCATCCACCCATGCCTGGACGTGGACACTAGATCACATTAACTTTGCTCTGAGTCAGGGGGGGGCAGAAGGGGTGCTGGAGAGAGAGAGAGTGAGAGAGAGAGGGAGAGAAGACAGGGGAAATGATCAGAATAGGAGAGGGACACAAAAAGGGACGTGAGAGACATGGGGTAAGTTACATCGGTTTACTCAAACACTCTGTGTGCGGGAGCGGGTGTATAAGGTAATATTTTTTTTATAGGATAGGCCTACTAATAAAGCATTATACCATGACATTGGGTATAAATATATACCATAGCGGCAGTGGTGGCCGAATGGTTTGCGGAGCGGTCTTGATACCGGAAGGTCGCTAGTTCGTATCCCCGGACTGGCACGTTAAAATTACCACCGCTGAAGTGCCCTTGAGCAAGGCACCCCTACCATGAAATGTTCTATGAGCAGGGCCTGGCTGTAAACAAGTTATTGAGCTTAGTCCAGTTACCCTGGGTAAACATAGTAACTTTGCTTTTCTTTGCCATAGTAGTATGTGCCATGTTTGCCTATGCAATCTTAACGGGAGCAGTACTGCGCATGCGGAACTATTTGAACTGTCGCTTAGATTTTCTTTAGGCCCCTACCTCTACATTTTAAAACATCTGAGAGCAGGGGGGCAACCTTTACTTGTTGGATGCGATGTGCGAAAAAAGGTAAGAATCAACAATATTCGACAATATCTGCGGGTGTCATCACGTCATCTGCTGGCACCCTACGCTGTGGAACCTCATCTCTGAGCTATACAGCGGAGGGAGAGGTTCCAAATGGGGCTACATTGTTAAATTGGTTCCTGTTCAGTCTGTGATCATGTGTTGGAAGACCTGTGTTTAACCTGTAGTACCAGACAATGTTTAAAGCAGTTTACCTATATAAAAATGATATACAAAAGAAAGAAAACCTAGAACTGTGCACAGTTGCAGCACCCTCTGGTGGACACAGTGTCTGTCTGTCTGTCTGTCTGTCTGTCAACATGCTCAAAGATCATCAAGATCATTGAATCTGTGAGACAGTGAGGTTGTACTGTACCAGTGTGGTCTGTGTTGTTGACTGGCACTCCTGCTCGTAACAACTCCAGCACCACTCTGTCTAGCCCACTACGGACTGCTCTGATCAGAACCACCGAACCATCAGGACCGCACCACTGCACCGGGGCTGTCTGTCAAATGAAGAACAGCAATGAGTAATCCTTGCATAAAAGTATGCACGTCTTCCAAAGTAACACTGTCACATCACATCAAATTTATTTCATTTGTAAGCACATTCAGCACAAATCACAAGTGTGAGAAAAAGAGAACACAAGTACATCCAGTAAACTATCCGGATCTTGTGTGTGTTTATTCGTATGCTACTATGCAACATAGTCAGAAATTGGCAATGACTAAATAGAGGACAGAAATCACACCCGCATGAAGTGAGGGGCGATCTTATCATCGTAATTCATCATGTCGATTTGCTCAGACACATGACGTAAATTCTCCATTCATTGTCAATGGGAATTTAATGTTTGACGAAAATCTACACTAATAGCTGAATATAGTGCCCCTCAAAAATGAAAAAACAAGTTGATTATAGTTTGACTCTCCTTCACCACAGAGAAGGAGACAAAAGGAGCATGAAGAGGATGATTACCTGCTGTGGAGGACTGAGAAGAGGAGGCGGGACGGCACTCCTCTCCCATCCTATTGGTGGAGCTGAGGAAGAACAACAGTCGGTACATTTATAATTGAGTCGTTTAAGATGGATCTGATATTATTACCAAAACCCATGCAGGCTTTATTTACGAGGGGGAGAGAGCGAGACCTTATTTGACGTTATCTTCCCTACTAGGGACAATACGACAATACGATCAATATAAGCACGTACGCCATTGCGTGCTGAACTGACATTACATGGGTATAATAGTAACAAATCTCTGGGGAGTATCTGGGTGTATAGGTAAACTAAAACTATTTACCCAAGGAATTGATTCCCAGCAGCAGTTGAAAGTTGCGATATATTGATTATTGCTTAAAAGAACAGAATTTAGAGATATTCGTTGTACAGACTAATGTCTATGGTGTTTTCCACTTTTCTTATATGGGCACAGTCATTAAGAAATAACACAGAAAAACCAGGACATTTGCTTACGTTGTATCGACCTATGGGGCTGCGAGTGGCCAGATCTGAAGTGTTTCTGCTCCTGGATCCTGTGGTCACGGATGGACACATCCTCTTGACGTCTGGAGCAACGAGCATTTATGTCCTCCATTGAACTCTGCGTGAAGTCTGTGTCACTTCCTATATCCAGGTCCCTTTTCAGAGGTCTAAAATTGGTGCAAGGTCAAGTCAAAATAGAATCATTTGCAAATGGTTGGGAATGTTTGTTAAAGGGTAATTTGTCAATGTTTATGGCAGTGGTAAGGTAACTGAACCACATTGAATCTATTTTTGCCACAGCATTATAAGCCATAATGGTCAAAAATGAATAGCACTTTTCAAAATAGCAATGTAAGCTTAAGTGATTATAAGTTGAAGAAGAGGGCCAGAAAAAGCTAGGCATGGAAAAAGCTAGGCAGAAAGTTTTCCTTTCTCAAGGACTAATGTCTGGGTGTCTCAATGTTCTCACTGCTTCACACAAGTCTGCCTGAGGGAGGCACCCATGTGTGGGTACTACCGTACTACAGACAGTACTACAGACAGTACTTGAGTTTTCAGTTTTATATTCATACATTTAGTAGTATAGAGCTGAATACAACAACCAGCTTTCCCTATTAAAAATAAGTTTAAAAGTCCATGTAGACTAAAAATCACACCCGTGTAAAGTGAGGGGCGCTAATATATGAAAGTCTAACTCATGTTGATTAGGTGATGTAATGGTGATGTAAAACAAACGGTGCCTACACAAACATTAAATTCTCTTCATTGTTAATGGCATTTAATGTTTGTGTTAGGGACAAGATGACAAATTTTCCCCCTAAAAACAAACATTAAACCTGTAGGAGAGGCTAGCGCCCCTCAAAAATAGTAACATTTAGAAGGAGCTTTTATAAAAGGTAGAACTATACAGCGCAATAGTTGAAACCATTATAGGCCTGGCTATGAGGCATATAGGCCTATCCGTCCTTAATTACATCATTGTTTTAACAGACTAAACATCCTCTCATGTCCTACAGAAACAATGGAGGGCTGTCATAATATTCAGACATTGGGTACTAATGGAGAAGTGAAGCATATACCACCTCATCATGGTGGACACATTGACAGCAGAAGGACACAATGTATACTGCACTTTTCTATCTGACAAAGCAAACAAAAAGAAGAAGAAGTTTAAATACATTGTCAAATGTGACAATGACGGCTGATTCGGTCTGGCTAGTATATGATTTGAGTCTGGCTTATTAGCCAGGCTAGGCTAACCATTTGATGAATTGAACAATGTGGACCCTGTTGTAAACAAGTGTAATGCTTAATTGGGTCGTCCACTCACAGTTAACAGTCTTTGTATTGAGTTTGTGCTTGAAATGTACTGTAATTCTACAAACTGTTAATAAATATTTCAATCAATCAATGAAAACCACTCGGGGAGGAGATGATATTGTGATTGTCATTTCGATTGGGCCTTTTGACCTGGACCTCGATTGGGCCTTTTGAGAAATAAAAAATACACAGGGAGGGAAGACATATTTCAAATTTCTAATTTGAAGTTATTAACTCCATAGACACATTAACAGAACAAGTACAAAAGTCACAGCACGGCGAGCACGCCATCTTTAAACTTGTAATGGCAAAGAGACAAAGGCAAAGTGCATTAACAGCTGGCCAATTTTCACAACTACATAATTGTAGTAAAGCTTCACCCACCGCATTCGCATGGCATCCTCCCCCAGCGGCTCCCTACGTCTCTTCTTCTCTGCTTCCTTGGCTTTCATCTTTTTCCTCAAACCACTCCTGTCTTTCTTCTCCCTCCCGCTCCGGACCCTGTGGTCTCGATGGGACACATGCTGCGCCCAAGCCTTGGTGCCGCCATCGCTGTCGGTCACAGTGGACCTGTGTCTCACCCTGTCTCCCCCTTCCCGCTCTGCTCGCTGCCGCCTCACCCTCCTCGTCACCAGGAACACCACGAGGGCCAGGACCAGTGTCAGACCAATGGCCACAGCGATCACACCCCACAGCCACGCAGGTGTTGGCTCTGTGAGAAGAGAATGGAATATTCATAGCAATTGAAGGTGAATGTACTGACATTGCATTTTCACATCGTCCCATCGTTTTGATACGGTTTTTCATTTATATGTGTGAATATGGTTAAACATGTCTGTGCACTTGTATTTGGGAACCTGCAGGTCTCTATGTGTCAGTTTGATAAACTTAGTGCAGTGGCTGTCTGTAACTTGGCCTCTTGGTATGTCAAACAATATGGTATGTCAAACAATATTAGATAGTAGGAATTGTTTACAGTGCGGAGGTTGAAGCGACTTTTGTTGCTTAGGAGATGACACGAGTTGTGACTACAGTTCTCTTCAATGCCTCAGCCTAAAGTTATCACTGCATATTTAAAATGAAGCTCTGAAAGTCTGAAAAAACATGACCACCAAAAACTGAACAAAACCACTGAGGGGTGAGGAGCATTGAGTAATATTTGGGTTGGACGGAATTCAACAATTGTGTGTGCGGCAAGAGTATGGGCTTGTTAACCCACTTATGTCTATGTGTGCCCAAGTACACACACGCACATATATGCATGACTACACGCACACGCATGCACGCACGCACACACACACACACACACACACACACACACACACACACACACACACACACACACACACACACACACACACACACACACACACACACACACACACAGAACATGCTTTGTAATGACAGGACATGTTGGCCTACCTTTGGTTTCCTGTTCCACGTTTTCCTCTTCTCTGCCTCCTATTTCCTCCCTCATACCTCTCACAGCAACGATGGCCTTAAGCTCTGTAAAGGAGGGGAATGAAGCAGGCTTCAGTGACATCACAGCTCGCAGGAAGCTGGCCGCCTCGTTAGCATGGGGGAAACACGTAGAGGGAAGACGGGAGCAAGGCCTGTTGTCCACTTGAAGAAAAAGGAGGGACCTAAAAAAACCCCAGTAAACTACCATTAGCATTTGTATTGATAGATGGGTGGTATGTACAAATATTACAGCACATGAGTGCTACATATACATACATAGTCATATTACCCTATAGGTCCTTGCCTTGACTGTGTCTCTGAAGCCTGATTCATACTTCGTACTGTCGTATGTCACATGCTGAAAACATCTACAAGGTCACAAGGTACATTGTGACCTTGTTGTGATGAATGCAATTTGAGCTAGTAGTGCTTTATTCGATGTGTGACACAGTTGTGCGATGGTACATACATTTGCCATGAATCTGTTTATTTATCATGCTTTTTTGTTAGTTGAATCATCTATTTTGTTGATCTATGTATAGTATATCAGTATATCTTATGATCTTATTATATGCCTACTGAAATTATCGCTTTTACACTCCCGGTGACCCAATGGTATGAACTAACAATTTTCCATTTGGGCATTTAGCTGAATACTCACCCATTTGAGTCAGTCGAGGATGCCAAGAGGTCGGTGAGCTGCTGGGAATTAAAGGTGAATACGTCCCTGTTGACAGCGAGGGGGGCGGTACCTCTCAATTTGAGAGGAGTCTGGAGTAGGACACTGACAGCCCACAACAGGGAACTATTGGTAAAGGTGCCACGTTGCAGGGGTACAGTGGTGTGAAGGACCAGGGTGCCTTTAGCCCACAGAGTATTATGGTGCCTGAAGCAGTCACTGCCATCCCAGCCACAGGGAGCACTGTCACAGCCCTGTTCACAGTGGGAGTTGGCGTAGTGATCACGACAGTACTGAATATGGCCTGGACTGAAGATGGGAGATGGGGACGGGGCACAGAGGGGTACAGAGATTTACAGAGATGTAGAGAAAGAGAGAGAGTACGTGTGCACACAGCATGTAAGGGCTAGTGATTGTTATCATGAGTCACAGGGTCCCTTTGGCTGGACTGGACCACACTTTGAGAACCAGTGACTGTATTAGATAATAACTGAATAATAAACATGGTGAGCTTTACTTGCAATGGCCTCTGTCCTTCAGGCAGTCAAAACCATCTCTAAGACACTCAGGTTCCATGCACTCCCTGTCACAGGACCCGTCGCCGAACTTGCCCTTGCATTGTCTGGTGGTTGGACACTGGCCCCACGGGTCATTTGCTGCAGCTGTGTTACAAATAAAATGCAAATGGTCTTTTGGATTAATATGTATGTCACGTTTAAACAATCTATTCCAAAATCTTCCCTGCTACTTACCACACACATTTACGTGTGGAACAGGAAAAAGCCCAGACTAAAACTTTCCAAATTGATGAAGCCAAAAAACATGGGAGGCATTTCTTTACCAAATTTACAGATTTATTATTGGGCTGCACAGATAAAACACATAAGTTGGTGTTCAAAAAGACAAAACTCAATGTGGATTGAGACAGAGGCAATGTTGTGTCACCCAAGAACATTAGACTCTGTATGTTTACTCACAATGTAGATAACATACAAGATCTTGCTAACTACTGTTATAATCTGATCGCCCATGGCTGTGTACTTGTACGTGAGTACACAGTGTACTTGATATGTATTGTGTACTGCCAGAACTGTGTGTAATAAATGTTGTGAACCTTTAGCGTGATACTGTCTCGTGTCGCGTTATTGTTCTCCCAGGCCCGCCGTCGCTGTCGCTGTACCAAAGGTATACTTCAACCGGATTGTCACACACCACCCAGCCGGCACAGTACTTAAAGTTTACAACAACTACTACGCTCCCTATAATACACTTATGGTTTGGAAAGATGTGAGGAAATACTTCCCAAATCCATGTCAATCTACTCATCACTCGGACTCAATGACTTTCTTTTCTGTTTGTTTATTAAACCACTTTGGTGATAACTTGAACAAGCAACCACCTAAACCCAATTCAAACATTTGAATTATTTTTCAAAACTAGCTGATCACAAAGGTCACAATGCATCACATTGTTATGCATGTGACCTTGTAGATCTTCCGTTCTTTAATTTTGGGGGGGAATGTTTGACGAAACTATGTACACCAGGGTTAAAGCGGTTAATATGTACTTTTGATTTAGAATCTGACCCACATTTTCAAAGTGCATATTGTTTGAGAGTGTTAGCCAGCATTCATAACAATGAAAGCCATTCAAAGGTGGGTGCTAACATGGGCCGTTAAGGGAACAGGAAATGGGCCTGACACAAACAGGAAGTTACCAGATGAGGCGAATAGCAACAGGAAATGGAGTGGGCTGGGTTGATAAAGGTTGAAGGTCATCACTGTGGCGATGAGGAATGTGATGGAATAGGACAATGGGGCTTGGCAGGTGTGTACGAGACCATAAAATCATGACGGAGCCTATGACCAATAGAGCTGAAATTAGATGTGTTTAATAGATCTTCTTTAATATCTGCAAAAGAAAGCGTACTTTGTGGCAGGCCATATCGACAAAAACAGATGGATTTTCTCAAATCAATGTCCACTTTTAGAAATGCAGCCTTTCTTTCTAACATTATAATTTGCGGAGTGTCAATATCAGTTTTAACCTGATGAGTATGATTAATGAAACAAGGTCCAACAAACTTGTATCGCACAACATAATTCAAATAGCAGGCCCTGCTACACTTTTAACAGTTGACATGTACTGTGGGTGTGTAGATAGCTCACCTTGATACAGCCTGCTCAAGCCAAGCAGAAGAAGTGTCCTTAGAACCAACATCTTTACCACCCTGGTCACCTGGAACTCTCTTCTCTCCTCCGAGCAGTATCTGTGGTCCAGTACAGGTTGTTGCTTCAGCTAAACCTGGCTCCTCTATATCCAGAACGTTGTTGTGACTTTAGGGTGTACAGTAATCACTCTGGATTCCCTGTGGTTCTGTGAACTGGCAGGACTTGTATCGCTGTTCACAATGGAACTGTGTGAGCAGTCTTTTCTGACTGTACCCCCATCCCACCTTCTAATACAACCACCCCGCCCACTGTTCACTCTTTTTCAGAAACCCCTGCGGATATCTGGACAACTTCCTGCCACTGTGTACAGAAGAATAGCAGTGGGTCACTTGCCTGTGTGTGTGTGTGTGTGCGTGCGTGCGAGTGCCCATGAGCCTTCTTTAGACTCCACGTCACATAATAGTTTGATTAGATCAAACATACTATTATTACAACGCAGAATGTATACGTTAAGACAACAGTGTGGTTTGAATTTGACCAAATGACCTTTATTAAGATTCCCAAATCTCTTAAACGTCAAATCAGGATAAACACATTTTGGTATGATTTAACAAAACAAATCATGTTATTTATTTTCTCATAAACTGAAAATGAAGGCTGAGGAACAATTACACATCTCAAAGAAGTTAAATTAAAAGGAAAAATCTGACAAATAATTGCACTTAATTCAATCCACAAACTAAAACAGCCTTTTGATTACTTATACGATTAGATTGTTTCAAATATTGTTGACTTGTTCCTGGCAGCAATGTATTTTGGTTAACCACAACCAATGCTTAACAAACCTATTAATGACAATTCAATTTAAGATGGTTGGTTTGGCAAAACATTTGACCCCGAACAGAACATTACATCAATTCACATATAGTAGGTTCTACCATGCATTTCACAACAATTAACACATTAATATTACAAATTATGCATTCTTGGCACACAACACAATGTATAACTTAATGTATAACCATGAAACGTCTGCTCTTGACCATCCCCATGGGACAGTGGCGTCATGCCCTTGAAACGGAGGGTCTGCAGGGGGTTTCTTTTTTTTTTTTTTGGTGTGGGGACGGGACGGGACGGGACTATTATTTTTGAAATAATATGCAATTATGTCATTGCTACCTACTATAGTAGTTAGCTATCCCTCATCCCAGTAGCTTACAGTAGAAGGCCAGTCATGACTTGTGACTGCAAAGCACTTAATATTAGTAAAAGAGATATTATATATATTTTTTACCAACACTATCAAAGGTTATAGTTAGCAAACCAGTGAATTCCATTTGATATTCCATTTGGTATACAGATACAAAATATCTGTATACTAAAAATACTGCTATGTGTCGGCAGTCCCAACTGTACATTCTGATTTCTATGCATTCTTTGAAAATAACTAATACCATGATGGCTGGTTCCTTGCATCTGTGGTTATCTGTTCTCTGAATTAATTTGCATTGCGAATATACAGTAGTGTTTGTATGTGAATTTGTGCCCCTTAAAATGTTTGGTTGAAACAGACAAGATTTAGCTTTTTTACAAGATACATGGCTGCAGAAGCTAGTGAATAATAGTTATAATAACAATAACAGCACAAATAATTGACAAAATCTCTTAATATACACAGTATTTTAGCCTAATATAAAGTTGGAGATTACTGAGCCATATATTGAAGTTTAAAAATAATAAACCGTAAATCAGTAAATGTCATGCAGATATGAGCAGAAAATAGTGTTATTTGCTTTTTTTCTTGGGAAAGACCTACATTCCCCGCTCCAATTGTGCCCACTCAGAATTTGGCGTGACAGACACCGCTGCTATTGGACTACAGCTTTCTGTGGGTGTGGCCCCCCTGCGGCTTCACTTTCCATGCAGTATTCTTCCCAAAGCTCATTGAACAAGTTCCCTGCTGAGTTATAAGTAGAACAACTTTGATCCTTCTTGGGATCACACAGGCCCAAATCCATCCTTTTAAACACAACGCAAAACACCTGTCGGGAGAGGGGTTTGGTTTGTTTCTCTAAACAGTGATTTTGGTAGTGCCGATACACATCAGCCATGTTGGAGAACACTGGCTCCAGATACAGCTTACTGATAGAAGTGCTGCCAGGGTATGAGGGCACCTTTGGTAAACTCTCGAGGAACTCCTTCAGGATTTGGTGCTCCGAAGCTTTGGGGGATTTTCTTGGCAACAGTTTCTTCTCCTTTGCCAAGTTTTCAGCTGAGTCTGTCTGCCGGTTTGTTGGGCTTTGAGCCCAGTTGAGCACAGACCACTCCCCAACCCCAAAAGTAGAGAGGAACATCTTTTTGCAAACTTGTTTTCTGTCACCCGCAACTATCAAGTGATAGCGCAGTGACACTGTCCTTCTTGACTGTGTCCACGGTGCTCGTGTTCTCTCCACTATATCACGGTCAACAAGTCCTGCGATATGAACTTTTCTTTCGGTCCAATTCATGGCATTCCAGAATTTGTCAAAAATGTCCTTCCTTGTGTCTTCGCTGATGTCAGAACAGAAGCGGCTTGATGCTCTTTTGCATGCATTGGAGGAGCACCCTGATCCCATTTTCCTCTGCTCCTTAGTCACGATGGTGCCATCTTTTTTTCTTTTAGTGACATACGATTTGCCCTGCATTCTAAGTTGCTTCTGTTTAAATTGCTTCCATTGCAGTGGTTTGGCAACTCTGGATTTCTTTTTGGCAGGCCCTTCCTGCTCCTGCTCAATTGGCTCCAATGGTAAGCTTTCGTCGTGGTCAGAGGAATTGCCGTGTTCTACAATAAGAGGTCAAAGTCATCAATACTATTAAACACTACCATTTATTGATGATATTTACTATAATACATCAAACATTTAAAATGGTTGATAGTGTGGGCGATATCAAATATTCATTCTCTATACAGTTTTTTCATGAGCTAAATAAGCATACACAGTGTATATGCTAATTATTAACTTACCTTCCTGGTTTACTTTCCCAGTGTTTGTGGCTACAGCTGGATCAGTCTCTTTTTGTGTGGTCTGAGGAATCTCCTGCTTCTTTTTTAACTTCTTTTTCGGTTGTTCAGTCTTTTTGTTAAAATACTTCTTTTGGGCCCAGCTTTGCACAGACCACTCTCCAACTCCCAAAGTACGCAGGAACATGTGCTTACAGACTTGTTTTCTTTTGCCATTGAGTCTCAAATGATAGCGCATTGAGATTGATCTCCGTGAATTTTCTTTTGCTGCCCGTGTCCTCTCCACCGAGACCCGGTCCACTAATCCTGCGATAAATATCTTTCTCTGAGACCAGTTCATGTCCTGCCAGAAGCCTTCGAACATCTTCTGTCTGACTTCTTCCTTAAAGTCGTGGCAAAATCGGTTGGAGGCTCTCTTGCATGCTTTTGAGGTGCATGTGTCTCCTATTTTCCTTGGTTGTTTTGTCACAGCTTCACCGTCTTTTTTTCGTTTGCTTACATATGCTTTGCCCTCCATCCTCAGTTGTTTTTGCTGGTTTTGTTTCCACTTAGATGGTTCAGCCACTCTGGGTTTGGAGGATTTAGGTTTGGCTTTGGATTTGGATCTCTTCCTGGCAGGTCCTGCTTTCTCCGAAGCAATGCTCCCACTGTTGGCCGGCATATTAAGGCGTGCTGTAAGAAGCAGAGTTGTTTAGCAGCAAGTCATGGCACAAAAGGGGATCGTCCAGGTGAAAGCAAGTTTATTTACGCCAATAAATGAAACACTTTTTCATAAATGTATTATTACTAGTCCTTACCCGTTCTAATATATGAACACCAAATTAGGTACAGTGTGGGTAATGCAATATAATAGATCACATTATTGATTGGGAAGGAATTGTTAACGGATGAGCTTGGGAAGGGCACAAAGTAAATATGATTAGGCAAGTAGTCTGCAGAGCAATCCCTGGGGGGGGGGGGGGGTCTGTGTATTCCTGGGACTCCCATAAACACGTCTCTGTGTGCACACACGCACGCACACACGGCACACGCCCCAGAGTTGGTTTTGACACGGCAGCAGCCCTGGACAACTGTCCACAGTACAGACAACACTGACAGGCGGGGGCGGGTGTTTACACAACCCTATAGGGATTTTGAATGACGCGTGCGAGCCGTCGTTGCTCATAGACAGATAATCGGTCCGATGTTATCCTGCTGTTCATTTTATCACTATTGTAACATTGTCCTTGGTTTGACTACTTCAGACAGGACATCTGTAACCGTGTGTCACCAGGCTTTCAGCTGCCTGCCTGTCTGTCACGCACCTCCCACCACGATGCCTGTGCTGTATGATGTATATTCCACTTAATAACACTGGTTAAAAAAAAGTGATACCTATGGGCATATCTCTTGACAATATCACTATGTCAGCTGTGTGTTTGCTTGAGGACTGTCACGGTTCGTTCCTCTGCCCTTTGACTTTGTCTGTGTTTTGGGACTTATTACTTGTATTTGTGTTCTGTACCTTATTTTGTAGTTTTGTTCCTAGTGTTTCCTGTCTGCCTTGTTTGCTGTCTCCTGCCTTGTCTCGCCTCCCTGTATTAGTGTAACCCTAGCCACCTGTGTTCTGTTGTCTGTTAGCCTATCCCAGTGTTGATTGTGTGTTTCAGTTCACCTGTGTGTAGTTAGTCTTGTCTATGCCCCAGTGTTTTAAGCTCCTTGTCAGTTTGTCGTCGTATATGTTGTGGTCAGATTTTTCCATGTGGGTTTTTGAGAAATAAATCTCTTGAACATTAATTTCTCTGCCTGGCCTGGTCGTTCTGCATTTGAGTCCTACCTCTGTGACCACACCGTGACAAGGACAAGAGGAACCGGCCTCAGAGGTAGACTGATGATGACCATACTTGCTTGCATTGAATTATTCTTGTACCTTCCTCATTTTAGCACAAACATGAAGTTTCGAGATCCACATTGGAACCATGCATTCCCATGTGTATCCCGAGATCCATATAATTTGATTTTTATTTAATACTAATTCTTAATGCACTAAAACATTAACATTTTATCAGAATACCTGTTGTCTGTGATTAGTTAGCTGATTTGCTCAATGGCGTTTGATGTTTAATTTACGTCATATTTAGTGGAATTCTGGCGCAATTTCTCCGTTCATCGTCAATGGAAAAACTTGAGACTGGCGGGGACAAAAGCTGTTTATAGAAGGGGCTAGCGCCCCTTAAAAGTGTCCGCACACACTGATATAGCCAAAGTGCCAAGAATGTATTATAGGACACAGAGAATAAAGACGCTCCGGCAAACAAACTGCTGAAACCATGACTCAATCATAAACATTAGAACCTGTAGTGTACCAAGAAGGTCCATAACAAAGTAATGTTCAGTGAGGACAAGACCTCTCTGACAACTCTATCGCTTACCATTATCAAGGACAAAAGGAACAGAGTGCTGTGGTGGGCAGACTGGGCACTGGGCCATCATCATTTGGTCTGTAATTACAGAGTGACAATGTATTCTGGAACTGGCATCTTTCTCCAAATGAAAATTCCTGCTTCCATCACTGATGTGCAAGTGCCCTGGAAAAACAACACATGGCAACTGGTTATCATTTGTAAATTGCTGACTTTGAAAAGCAATACAGAACACATAATGAATACTGACCCTGTTGGATGTGGTGCATTCCAGCTGTATCTGTGATTGTAGGTCTATGCATATGAGGGACATTGTTGTTTTTTGGAAGGAGACCAATATCCTCCATTGAAGAAAAGGCTATAAAAGACAATAGTTTCTTTAAGCGCACTGCTTCCGATTGCACAAGACAATGTATTGGATGCAGGCTTACAGATTTCAATAGCGTAATTCATATTACACCACTGCACTGTATCCTAATTCAGATGTGATTATTATTATCCGGGCATGAAAAAAAAGAAAGTGCCTTCAACACTAGTTGGGCGTTTATGCTTACAATGTTATACAGTTAAAAAGGTCTTGTAGACCCTTAGGTTCCATCCAGATCGAAGCTTCTCACAAAACTAATTTCCACATGTCACTTCACCATCATGCTGACAATTGCTGTGGTCAACTAAAATGCCTGCCAAATTATGTACGAGTTTGTTCTCTATTTACCAAACAACTGCACCAGCGTTATCAAATGTTATACTTCCCACTAGCAGCTGGCGCTGCCATGTCTGAGCATGTGCTTCCTCATTTTCCCATCAGCATTTGAACTAACACACTAATATTTCAAATAATATGTGGACTCAATAATAAACATTTTGAACCAGAAGACCAAGCAGGTTCATGCAGTAGCAAAGTGATGTGAAGACCCGCAACAACTCTATCACTTACCATTATCAAGGACTAAAGGACCAGAGTTCTGTGGTGGGCACTGGGCAGAGTGGGCAATCATCAGTGCCTGTGGGTCTGTGATTACAGAGTGACCCTGTATTCTGGAAGTGCCATCTTTCTCCAAATGAAAATGCCTACTTGCATCAGTGATGTGTACGTGCCCTGGAGAAACAACGCATGGCACCTGGTTATGATTTGTAAATCGCTGATGTGTCATTGAAAAACATTACAAAACACACATGAATACTACTGACCCTGTTGGATATGGTGCATTCCAGCTGTCTCTGTGACTGTAGGTCTATGTATATGGGGGGCATTGTTGGTGGCTTTTGGATGGAGACCAATATCCCCCAGTGCAGCAAAGGCTATAAAGAGAAGTAACAGCTTCTATCAGCCTACTGCTTCATGATGTAGGCCTACATATTTCAATACTATAATTTAATTCATTTTCTCACACTCATCCAAATCCAGATGTGATTATGCATAACTTTAGAGCTCTTAAGAGCACTTATTTTTGATTTCCAACCGTTTATGATGTTTTTGCATGTATGTCATTACATTTTTCGATGAATTGACAATTTGCTATTTGGCATTATTGCTACTTGTCATTTTGCCAGATCTGTATATGCTCACAGTGTGTCACTTGTCGGTGCAGATTGGGCCTATAGGTCTGTTGGGTTCTAAGCGGTTAACTACTATAGGAGCTGCTTTGCTTTAGGAATGAGTGAGGCTCTCCCCACTGGTTGAGTATTTAAACACACCTACTGCATATGGATGGACATTTTGGGTACATATTTAATAATTGTTTTACCAAAACATGTGTGGAAGGTTTTCACAAAGTGCCATGTTGGGAGCTTAATAAAACATCAATTTGAGGTTGCGCTAACAATAATAATCGTCCGGGCGTTAGTCCACAACCTATATATATTTATATAGTGTGTGTGTGAACACTGTCTTCTACTTGGCTTAGAACGATTTTTAAAACTACATTTTTATAGTTGTAGTACTCTGTGTGAATGGCCCTTAAAAACGAACTAAGGATGAGGATGACACCTGAACATGTCACTCATGGAGTGGATATGAGTTTTACTTTTCTGCTGTATGACTGCATAAAGTGCATAATCTATCTGACTATTATTAATTATTCAAATATGAAAACGTGTCAAAGTGTTGGGCAGGGCATGGCATCCCCTTTCCCATCATTTTATTTGCATGTAAAACAAATTATTGAATGTTTTATTTAAAAATAAAATGTGTGGACTCAATCATAAACATTTGAGCCAGTAGACCAAGTAGGTGGGGGACAAGGCCTCTAACAACAACAACTCTATCACTTACCATTATCAAGGGCTAAAGGAATATTATTATGTGGTGGGCACTGGGCAGAGTGGCCGATCATCAGTGCCTGTGGGTCTGCAATTACAGAGTGACAATGTTTTCTGGTCATGGCATCTTTCTCAAAATGAAAATTCCTGCCACCACCGTGTAAGTGCCCTGGAGAAATAACAAATGGCACCTGGTTATGATTTGTACATTCCTGATATTATGCGTTATTAGAAAAGCATTGCAAAACACATAGTATATGAATACTATTACTGACCATGTTGGATGTGGTGGTGCATTCCAGCTGCATCGATGATAGGCCTATGCATATTAGGGGGATGATGGGGATCATTGTTGTTGGCTTTTGGATGACCGAAATCGTCCATTGCAGCAAAGGCTATAAAAGAGAAATAACAGCTTCTTTTAAGCCTACTGCTTCTAGCGAAACAATCCAAGACAAGTACTCACGATTCACAGATTCTAATATTTTATATATATAATATAATTCATATTTTCTAACACCACTGCTGCATCCGAATCCAGATGTGATTATGTGGAACCACTGGAACGTCACGCGCGTAACTATGTAAAATCAGGCCTACATTATTCGTTCTGCATCGGCCCGAAGCTTTCGAGAAGCAAAAAAAGAAGGAATTAATTAAAACAATGTAACACCAATGTTGTTACGTTATATACGAAGTTATGTGTGACGATGAAATATTCTTGTTAACTGTCGATTTAGGCTGACGTGCCATCATAATTACTCTCGTCATGGGCGTATATGCTTACACAATGTTATACAGTTGAAAACGTCTCGTAGACCCGTCGGTTCCATCCAGATCGAGGCAGCTCGCAAAACACGTTTCCCCCACTGTCACTTCACTCCATTGTCACGCCGACAGTCACAGTGCTCAATCCAAATGCCCGTAGATTAATGATTGTCGTCGATTTGCCAAATAAATACCTGAAACTAACGGTATGAATTGTTGCTTCCCAAAAGGCAGCTGCCATGTCTGAGCATGCGCACTCGCCGTTGAGGTGGAAAATAACAATGTGTCCACGTATTAATAAAGCCTGATAGATAGTAGCTACATTTTGGTTTGTACAGTGGTAGCTTCTTCAACCAGTGGGGGGACATCGGACACAGCTGCATTGATGCCAATGGTCTTTAGTTACATAATATTACATTGTTATAATGTCAAATGATTTTAACATAGGCCCAATGAAGGAAACAGGGAGGTCTATTATTTCCAGGCTTTGTACAAAATGTCTTCTGCAACATATAAAGATACGCACGCCGAATGTAGTCGGGAATAAGCGAATTGGACAGGAGTGCTTTGTTTGATGTGGAGAGAAGTATGCAGACAGTGTGCAGAATGGGGCACGGCCACGTGGTGGCAGCATTGTACATGGATATGCATTTCAACCTGAAGTTTGTTGATTATAATTTTTTACTTATTATTCTTCTTATGTTGTCGCCGGTTGTAACGGTAAAACCTATAGTTTCGGTTCTGGGTTGTTTAGGAGAAACAGTGGCGCAGTCCCTCCCAAGTAACCGAGGCCAACAAAATTGAGTTTAGCCTAGGACTCTGAGCCACAATGTCCCCGCAGACAGACCATGGTGGATCAAGCTCTGGGGATTTCCATTGCAGGCTTCAGATGATACACTTTCACTTTCAGTTTTTACACACTGGTAGCAAAAGCGCGTGCACTGGCCGAACGATTGCCATAGTTACATGTTACATAGTAGTGAGCATGTAATTAATCTAGATACAATTTTTAATTGGTCTGGACTCTGGAGTAAAAACAACAACATCTACAACAACAGTTCATAGTTAGACGCCGAGCTCTAGGACGGTCGGGTGAGGATCCACCATTCACGCAAACGCTGGACGTGAAAGCGAACTCGGTGCGTTCCAGTTTGGTATCGAGGAATGTTTAAACTTAGCCTTTTTGCGACTTAATTTAGTATCTCTACATTATGCTATTCTTATTCTTTACAAGAAAGCATTTAGCGACCACGGTAGCATGCTCGTGTAGAGCTGGTTCCGTATCATGATATGAGCGTCTAACAACACACATTTGTTTCAATAATGTTGTAGCTACAAAGTTGTATTTTCATTTTCAGTGTACTGAAAGTAGTAACTTGCAAATGACAGCTATTAATGTACAGAATATGCTGTATTTACGACTACACTTACCAGAACCCCGTTGAGGACGCTGAGCATGCGCATTACGCGGACATGCAGTGAGTCAAATATAGTTGTTTGGATATGGAGTTGTAGCATAATACAGTAAACAGACTAGTTATTTAGCTACACTTTCACAATTGTGAGATATACAGTATACACAATAAAGTAAACGAAACAGAAAATGTCAATTATTTTCAACAACCAATCCAAAAACACCAATTGCATCAGGATCCTCGTTTTTCAATTCATCAAAAGATTTAAAGACATACAAATGTACACATCTATGCAAAATAAAAATCATCAAATACACAGCACAAAACTAGCTAGCACACAACTATATAGCACAAAACAAAAGTGTTTTGATATATGAGCCTTTTACCCTGTTGTATTGATTTAACAGGTAAAGGGTTGTTTTGTGGATGCATTCAAATTCACAACTGACCTTTGTACTTACAGAACCTGTATGGCATGGTGGGGAAAATGAGCTGTTTGTTTTATCCACTTCTGCTGTGCCTGGACGTGGGTGTGGTATACACAATCAGCGTAGCCCAGTCTTCCCCTCTCCTCATCCATCATCCCTTCATCACTTTGTGGGGTGGAGGGCTGGTCAGGGCCGGCCTTTTGCTCTTCACCTTTTTGATCTTCACCTACCCTGGAAGCCTACCGTGGATAAATGGCTTTGAGGGGCTCCAGAGCATTGGTGTCCTGTGTTTCCTCTGTCCAGTCTACATCAGCCTTCTCTGGGTGCTGGGTCAGTCCACCTTGGACCAGTTGTGGGGATGGTACTCCTGGGAAAGGGTGTGTAGTTGCTGTGTAATGGTTTAACTGAAAATATAAATTATTCAGCACAAAGCTAAAGTGAAAGTTACATTTTCCCCCCTTAAACTAGTTTGAATGTAAACCAGTATATGTATGAAATAATATATATATTTTTTAAACCCCTCATTTCTTGTTGTTTTACAGCTATTACAGAACTATATCATAACGGTAGTGGCTTGGCTCTACTGGAAAGGTTACATCTCGCCTTTTTTAACAAAGATGACCTGTGAGAAACCAAAGGAGACCAGTGGGGCCTCCCTGAAGAGACTGATGGCATACATGCTGCCCTACTCCAGTCGCTTTGTTGTTGTGCTTATTCTTGTTGCTCTCTCCTCCTGGGGTATGTGGGTCTTCACCTTGGCCTATTCAAAACAATTAATTGATGTTGTGTTAAACATAATTGCAATGGTTATAAGTGTCAGTATTTACCGGTAGTTGAGTAAACTACAAAATATTTACCTGACACGACTACGGATAAGCGGTTGAAGATGGATGGATGTATGGATCATTTCCCCCGTTACTTTGCATTTTGTTTGCTCATCCTGTGTGGCATAATGTGTGACACTTACATGTTTGCTCATCACATGAGAGGTCAGAGGACAGGGGCAGTAACACCTATTCTGTTGCTCCAAATGTACAGTATGTCTACTTAAAATATCTGCACTGTGTCCTCAGGCGAGATGGCTATCCCTCAGTATACTGGCCGTATGGCTGATTGGATCATGAATGAAGAGACTCCTGATGCTTTCACTTCAGCCATTATAGTTATGACACTGATGACTGTTGCAAGGTATTTGTTGTGTATTTGTTGAGCAAAAAGCATTGCTCACATGGCTTTGACAGTATGTTTAAACTTGCTTGTATTGTTTGAGCGACTTGGTGATTTGATAGACAAGATGTCTTCATCACAGGGTTGCTCATTTCTAACTGTTGAAAACGCTTGATTTAATATTTATCTATATTTCTTATTATTAATTAACTACTTGTTATAGTATGTTATGGTAGAAGTGACAGTATTTCTGGTACTGTAACAGTAATATTGTGTTATCTATATTATACATGCATTTTGAGAAATGTTTACAATGTGCAGTCTCCATTCACTCACTGTTTTTGCTATCTCCTCCAGTGCTGTGTTTGAGTTTGCATGCGACCTCATGTATAACATTACCATGAGCTGCATCCATACTTCAGTCCAGGGTATAGTCTTCCAGTCTGTGCTGAAACAGGAGATTGCTTTCTTTGATGCCAGTAATTCAGGCAAGTCAACTTCCGAATTACACAGCCTAGCCTGGACACCAGACGAATATGCCAGAGCGAAAAATTGTCAAGTTCAAGTCCTATTTAATTTGTTTGTTTGTATTCTAAAATATTTACATAAAGTATGTATTTGTAAAAAACATGTTAAACTTAAACTCTAAAGTCTAAACTCTATGGTGCTAATACTGTATGTACTTCCTGTTCTAGGAGAAATTGTGTCACGTATTACCAGCGATGCCAACAGCATGAGTGAATCCTTGAGCGACGACCTGAGTCTTTTGATGTGGTATTTTGCTCGTGTCAGCTTTGTCTTTTTTTACATGGTCTGCCAGTCCTGGAAGCTATCTCTTTTGACTTGCATGGGACTTCCCATCATCTGGGTTATACCAAAGTTCTCCGGAAGCTTCCACCAGGTGAAGTTGTTGCCCCAGTACTCCTCATTCTACCCATTACTGTTGATTGTGTTTGAGCTTCGTATTTGTTGTTGTTTTCACATTATGTCCGAAGGCTATATAGTGCAGCTTCACCTCTGAACACTGAATTGTTATTTGATCACAAACTGCACACGAAGATTTGCTATCGATAGCTAAATATTGGACAGTGAGGCCATGACATTATTAGACTCTATTTCTTGTTTTCAAGAATAATCGTCCATATTTGTATAAACAACATTATCAATATGTCCATGCTTCAGAAACTTTCTGCCGAGGTTCGAGAATCACTAGCTAAAGCCAACCAAGTGGCCACTGAAGTTTTTTCCAGCATTAAGACAGTGAGGAGCTTTGCCAATGAGGATGGTGAGACAGAGAAGTACAGCAAGCGGCTAGACGATACTTTTGACCTCAATATAAAGGAAGCAGCAGCCTATGCATGCTCCACCTGGGCCAATAGTGTGAGTATTTCTTTTGTTTTAGACTATTTAGAGTGACAGGTGGATGGTTCAGATTGTTGGCAGAATGTAAGGTAGAATACTAAATTTACTCAAATACTTTCCACTTATTGTCTAGACTTTTGGACACTCCAGTATTATACATACTATTACATATACAGTATTGTGTAAATGTGTCAAACCCCACCCAGGTGGAATGCAAAGCAGATTAAAACAAGCATTTCAAACTATGTGAGACTTGTGCCAAAGAACATTATTTATGTCCTTCTAGTTGTCCGGTTTGGCCCTGAAGGTCTTTATTCTGTATTATGGAGGTCTGTTGGTGACCAGAGGGACTGTGAGCAGTGGTGACCTGGTGTCCTTCATCCTTTATGAGCTACAATTTGCCTCTGCTGTGGAGGTGAGACCATTGACAAAAATAACAATGTACACATTCCAGTCTGGATATCAAGGGGGTTTTTATCCAAAACATGACCCCCAGATGTTGTGATCCCTAATCTGCATCCTTTCTTCTAGAGTATTATGCGTTGTTATCCAGATGTGAAAAAGGCAATCGGTGGATCTGAGAAGATCTTTGAGTATTTGGATCGAAATCCCCAAGTGCCTCCAGACGGTACTTTGGAGCCTGAACATCTGGATGGACATGTACAGTTCAAAAATGTCACATTTGCCTATGCTGGCAAAAAGGATGCAACACTAAAGGTATACAAGTCTACAGGAATTAGTATAGTGAATGTTATCATATCCTGTCCTCATACACTCTCATATCTCATACCATAGCTTATTGATATGGCATGACTTTGTGTTGCCATTTAAGTTTACACTAATTTCACCAAGACAAATTCTAATATACATATTGCAAGTGATCAGTTACTGTACAATAAAATAAAAAAAGAAAATCCATCTACATTCTTCTCATTCATTTAACTTCCACTGCAGGATGTTTGCCTGGAGATGAAGCCAGGCCAGGTCACTGCTCTTGTTGGGCTTAATAGTTCAGGGAAGACCACATGTTTGAGACTGCTGGAACGGTACTATCAGCCCCAAACTGGAGAGATCCTACTGGATGGAAAGCCATTGCAGTGCTACAAGGACCAGTACCTATGCGATAAGGTGGCCAATCAAGTGCAGCAATACTTTAATTGTATTTCAGAAATCTGATTCCAAATTAATATTTTATAATATTTTTAATTATTTGTCTTTTAGCAATACAAATAATCTGTAACATGTTGGATGTTAAAAGGAAAATGAGAGTTAGGTAAAAGCAGTTAAGGTCCCTGCACACTGCTGCGTTTTTCAAATTTTTAGCAGTGTTTTCCCGTCAGGTTTCTGAAAAATACTGTGCAACGACGTGATTCAAGAATTTGACAGGCAGGCCGCCATTCAAATTTCCTTCTTTTATTCCTGTTTTGTTTTTAGATCGCTGTGGTGAGCCAGGAATGTGTGCTGTTTGCACGTTCCGTGAAAGAGAACATCAAGTATGGTTCCGAGGATGCTTCTGATGAGAAGATGCATTGGGCCGCTGAGTTGGCTAGTGCTCATAAGTTCATCTCTGAACTCCCAAATGGATATGAAACAGGTCTGGCCTGGCAACTCTGGTTAGGAGAAAGAACAAAAGGCATTTTCCTATTTCAATAAGTAACGAGGCTGTATGTTAAGTTAACATCATATAATTTTGATCTATAGATGCGGGACAGAAGGGAGGCCTGGTGTCAGGAGGCCAGAAGCAGCGTATTGCCATTGCCAGAGCTTTAATCAGACAGCCTAAGATCCTGATACTGGACAATGCCACCAGTGACCTGGACACAGAGACTGAACATAACGTAAGAAAAACAAAAACAAAAGTTATTTATTACCACTAGTCATTGGCCAAATGGCAAATGCTATGAATGTGGCAAGTGAAATTTTGATTTTTACAGTTTGCATGGTGTGTGAATTTAAAGGTTCATTAGTTACTCTATTATTATTTTATTTTATTATTATTATTACTATATTGTTTTGTATTATTCAAAATGTAACGTTAATTCTCTTTTTTACTGAACAGGTTCACGAAGCCTTGTTGAAAACTGACCTGTGGTCTGTGCTGTTGATATCTCACAAAATGAGTGTGGTAGAGAAGGCCAATAATATAATTGTCCTGGATAATGGCATGGTAGTGGAGGAGGGGAGTCATGACGAGCTTCTGAAGAAAGATGGTTTTTATGCTGATATGGTGAGGAAGCAAAATATAAGCTCGGTTTAAAGAGGAAGAGGGATGAGGCACATTGACACTACCATGAATGTGGTACTTGGATTACTGTGTGTGTGTGTGTGTGTGTGTGTATACTGAAATGACCAATTCATGCTTGCACAAGTTGCTGTTTTACTTGTTTTTTTTTTACTCATTCATGTAATTATCGAGTAGTTTTCTCTTGACCAGATTATTCATGACAATAAAGACGAAGATTGTTAAACTGTTATTCCCTGCTATCACTCTTTAATATTGACATTTGTGCACTTGGCTTTAGTTGTAGTTTCAAACTGAATCACATGGTAGGGAATGGAATACAGGAAGAGTGGACACCTGAGAAATATTTCCTTCAAACTCTTTGTGTCATATAAAGCAAACCATTAGTTCATTTTGACTTGAGGTGTATAAAAGGTTATTTTTTTGTACTTTTTTTTTAAATGAATTTGACCACAAGTGTTTCATTTTATGCCTGTTCACAGTATTTTCTTATTTTATTCAATGATACATAGGCTACTGTATGGACATTGAATATTCCTTTATTTAGAAACGTTTGACTTTAAAATGTTAACAAAATGAAATAAGAATGAGTCTGGCTTTATCCAATATTCTATATCATTGTCTTCATGTAATTAATCAACCAGGGAAGTTTCATGGTGATCATTAGATTCACTTGTGAAATAAATATGAAAAAGCTACTCCTGTGGAAGGGTTATCATATATTCATTTACTTATATTGACCTTATAAAGAATTTAATATACGGTAGGTATGGTTTTGCCCACTTATTTCGGGCAGTGAGTGATGCTGTCTTGGGAGATTACTTATTATTCAATCAAAACGGTATATAGGTTATTACTACTACTAGCATTTAATTAAGGCAGCTGGGTTGCAGGTTCTGGTCTGAGGAAGCTTGTAGTCTTTATTTAATAATTAATATACAACCTATAGACACCCTGCTACTTTGTCCATGATGGTCCTAGTGGTTCTCAATGAGTATTTGACCACTGCTGTAGATGCTCTTGCTGCTCTGCATGTTGTAGCCACGCACCTCTCTTCCCAGTTGGCAGTTCCCTAGACCTGGGCCAGCTCGGCATGTAAACAAGTGTACGTACAACTTAGCTCTCGGTCTATACTACTACTATCGAGTATCGACATCCTGGGAAATGGGAATGGAAGACAGGAGCAACAGTTAATAAGCAGTAGTAGCCACCGTGGTGGTACTGACGACAGACCACCTTTGTTTCGTGTGGGTGGGACTCGGGAGTCGTGGGACGGGACTAGCCTGGGTCCCACCGTCCCAGGCTTGGACGGGACCATCAGACTGAATATGGACGGGACCGTCACGAAAAAGTACAGGGTGTTCCGAAGTAACCTCGCATCACCAGGCTTTCCGTTCCGAAGAGGCAACTTTGGGCGTGACAGACGTGTGCTTCTGGCCAATGGCATTGACGAATGGCCACACATGTGACAGGAAACACAGCCCTGCCACGTGGTAGGTTTATAAAGCGTCAGGCGGAAGCGTTTAGGCGCCATTTCATTGCAGAGTTGCTCTGCTCTGTTCTCTCTCCAGTGACATTAAACAACAGTAGGACATATTAAAACACAATAACAACAACCCGGACCCGGTCACCCGCCCCGATGGAAGCGGCCATTAACCCGCATCGTGACAGGTACCAACCGGATAAATAATGTGTCTGAAGCACTCTGTGATCCGAAGAGATGTGGAACAGGCTTTCTTTTCGCAATGAATGTGAATAGTGTCTAAAAGCAATCTGGCGTTAGAGAGCGTTAACGCTAGCTTGCAGTCAGTGTGCACTGAGCAGTGTTGTCTTCATGACAGACGGACAGACCTGAAGGCTGCCGCAGTCAAACGTCACATGCGTCAACACTGGGTTAATATTTTAATAGTTTATAGCATGACATGTTGGCAGCAGCTTGCCACCGGCAACAAGGCAAATAAGGACGGTGCCTTCGTCTTCGCCGGCCGGCTCCGCAAACCGGTTCATTCATTGCATGGGTGCTGTCTGCTGTGCTAATGCTACTTGATATATCTGCTGTGTATTTATTTAACAGAAAAAACTGGTGCTTGCAGATGTTTGCAGATGCTATGGTTACTTTATGAAGGAAGACGAACGTTGTAGCATACATGTTGGCAGCAGTTTTTATTGGTTAGCTTTCGGATGTGATTTACATTTTTAGCTTGGAGCTTAATTGTCGTCTTGGGGCTGCGATCAAAAGTCATGCTTAAGTTGGGACAAATCTAATTCATGTGATCAAGGGGTTGCATTACACGATTGCAGTCCGTCTATAACACAAGTTAGACGTAGGCTTTTTGTTAACCATTTTCGTAGAATAACATCGCTACTGCCGTTACCCTCTGTCGGTGTTTACAAACACGATGAAGGCGGGGCATTGAAACCACGCGATGGCCAGCTGGTGCGTTTTTATTGCGAGGTGTCTAATGAGCTTGCGTCCAATGTGTGGACACTACAGAATTGATATGCTCTTCATAATTTGTAACAGGGTTTGTCATACAACAAAGCTCTCATCTAAGCGATGGACCACAGCTTCAATTAACTAAATTGGTGATACAATATGATGATAAAGTAAACTAACTATAATTATTCCATAAGTCTATAATTATCCCAAGCAAGCATCAACAATGTCCATGTTTACACATTTATCATATATTAAATATGGTACACTGTGCCCTGTGGGTGCTAAATCTGTCTGATGAAGAAATCTTGGGTTTTGTGTGTCATTGTGTCAGTGGGACAGGTTTGTGTCCTGAGGCTTGGGGTGAGATGTAGCCCTGGTCCAGGGCTTACAGCAAGTCTCTCTCTGACGCCCTGTGGAAGTACCTTCCGCAGCCCTCTGGTCATATTTTCACTCCTGTGCGCGGTTTTTCTAATACCAGCAAATAAACAAAATGACGTAACCACTCACCGAAACAAAGCCTGCTAGACCTTGGTAAAAGTCTATTCTCGTAGCTGGGAAGCGTCTCAGGTCCCCAGTTTCTCTCTAAAATGCACTTTGTGCCATTTTAATAACGCAACGTACCCTGAATTTACCGGGCAGAGTCATTTCTTCTACTATGGCATTTCCGGGTTTTGCCCGCGCCGATCTGGTTGGATTCATTTAATTTAATGATTAAAATAGTGCATTTTAGAGAGAAACTGGGGACCTGAGACACTTCCCAGCTACGATAATACACTTTTACCAAGGTCTAGCAGGCTTTGTTTCGGTGATTGGTTACGTTGTTTTGTTTATTTGCTGGTATTAGAAAAACCGCGCACGGGAGTGAAAATATGACCAGAGGGTTGCGGAAGGGACTTCCACAGGGCGTCAGAGAGAGACTCGCTGTAAGCACTGGACCAGGGCTAGGTGAGATGTAGCTCTGGGTCCATAGCTCTAATGCGTTGCATTTAGAGTTATGTTAGTTACTCCGCGGCGCCTTCTACCGATATTGCCCAGAGAATTGCCTCATAGAGAATATTTTTCCTCCGTTGAAAAAAAATCAATTTCTGGCCAAAGAGTACCGTTTATACGTGTGGTTGGGGGCTCAGAGTGCTTCCACTAAGGAAAGTAAGCTTTCTAGTTTCTAATGAGACAACCCGCCTTTGTTTTGGTGAGTAGCAAAAACGTTCTTTTTATTTATGCTAAATACGAGAGGCTGGTCTGCATTCATGCGAGTTCCGGAAGTTGACAGTAACATAGCTCTAAATGAAATACATTAGAGCTATGGACTAGAGCTAGGGTGAGATGTAGCAAAATTCCTCTAAATCTGGACTGTGTGCAGTGGGGGGAAGATACTGGCTCACACACACAGTCACAGAGCAGCCTGTCTCTGTCTCTTTAAAAGTGTCAGCTGTTAGTGTGAAGAGGGGCTTACCATCTACTTTCACCAGCAAAATATCAAGTTCATTATAAATATATATAATATAATTATGTAATACCGGTGTATCAGCCGATATAACCATGCAAATAATCAGAGATCAGATATCGGTCATATTTTCAATATCATTCTCTAGTCTGTAACCATTAACATGAAACTGTGATCTCAACCCTCTCATTTACCAATCATGTTATGAGGATATGCCAATAATGATGATTCAATTACAGAATTAAAGAGTGTTACTACTACAGTACATTCAAGTTTAGCATTTGACTAACGAGGAACCATGGAGGATGCCATGACTGTGCCAAAAGTAGCAGCCAATTGATAGAATCCTGGTTGCCTAGGCGATGGCGAAGGCACAGGCATATTTTCATTGAACATGCAGTATATCGTCGTCACTGTTGGGCAGAAATCTTGTATATTCCAAATCCAAACTGTTACTTTTCAGGACATGGGAGGAAAATATAACCTGTGAGTCTGACAGTGTGCCAGTGGATTTAGACGCAAGCTCTTGTTAATACTTTTCATTGGCTGGTTCGATATAGCGCACACACACACACACACACACACACACACACACACACACTTAACGACTTTAAAAAACGTTAACTTTCTTAAAAAAAGACACAGACAAGATACTTGATGAGGTTCCAGGCAAGAACTGAAATGTCAGTGTTTGAATGAACTTGATGCTGCTGAGCAAAGATGCAGGATTTTTCTTCATTTATGGTCATTTATGACACAATTGTAGATTTGCACTGCAGTATAGCAGGGGCATGGGGCTGCACAGTGGATGTACATTGTATGTGTGATCAGTGAGAATGCTAGTGTCGCAGTCGCTTGTTGACTGAGCTACAATCATACCACTACTTCTGTTCCAGCCAAAAGCTCTTGCCTCATCCTACCTAAAGTCCTGCATGTGTGCTCTCCTTCTCCATCTCCCCCCTTCCAGCTCACTGTTGGGGCTGTCCAGTGGCGGGATGGAGCAATATGGTGGCTCGGGGCCGGGGAAGCGCATTCGCAAGCCCTCCCTGCTGTATGCTGAGGACTTTGAGAGCCCTTCGCTGCCCCACACAACACCTCAGGGACCCCCGACCGGACCACAGCCACCAGTAGTGAGGGATCCCAGCCGGCAGAGCCGCATGACTAACCAGCTGCAATACCTTCAGAAGGCCCTGATGAAGTCCCTGTGGAGGCACCACTTTGCCTGGCCCTTTCACGAGCCAGTAGATGCCTACAGGCTGAGCCTGCCTGTAAGTGTTATTGTATTTTAAAGCCCATCACTTATGCCCATCGCCTTTTCCACCTACTCGTCCCATCCCGCTTTCCACTGTAGATTTAGTCAGATAAGTAACATTTCAAATGGCTGGGTGACCTTTACTTGGAACACTTCGGTAGAGGTTTGGGTTGTGTAGTTACTTTGCTATGATGTAACTCCAACAATGGTTAAGAAATCAAAAATCAAGTGAGGGGCGCTCTTATCATCATACATGGGCGCTTTTATCATCATACATTCCATCAATCAAATCATCACAAATGTCATTCACTTTTTAGGACCCTCTTGAAAACGAGATACTTATATCTCAATGGGGTATTTCTAAATAATTAATTTAAAAAACTTCTCTGTCCTCTCTTTTGGCTTCAATGTTTGTGTTTACACAGAACAGACATCAAAAGCTGAGCATAGGAGGGGCTAACACCCCTCAAGAATAATTGTTTCATGAACTAGAAATTGATAATTCAAAACGTGCTCCTCATTGACCTACATTGAACCATAATTTTGTAGAAATTGTAATATCTGTTGTCCGGTTAATCTCTGAATTCTTCAGCGGCCTGTATTCTTTAGAAACTAGTTTTCTGTCCTGACTGAATGTGTAATCTTGCTGACTGTTGTGGGGGTTGGTGTGGGATGGTGCGTTTGTGTAATTGGGATGGTGCGTTTGTATAATTTAGTTGCCTTGTTAATAACATTTCTGTATTATGCCCCCTTGCCCATGTCTTTGCCTCCTCCCTCCCATTGTCTCCTCAGGATTATCATAAGATCATCAAACAGCCCATGGACATGGGGACCATCAAGAAGCGTTTGGAGAACAACTACTACCGCAGCGCCAGTGAGTGCATGCAGGACTTCAACACCATGTTCACCAACTGCTACATCTACAACAAGGTAGGCTTATGGCAGACAGTGGATCCCAACTTTTTCTCAAAAGCATTCAGATGGGTAGGCCGCGTGCATTTTCAGGACGGAAAAAGTGCCGGGACATTATTTGGAGGGGGCACATTGTTGTTTATTAGCTTTGTCTGACACCTTGAGACTCAGGTCAACTGCAGTTACTGCACATGTGCAGCCAATACACAACAACGATTGCACATAAAAATGGGAACGGTAGCGCCGGTCTGGAAAAATATATAAATAAATACACCAGTCATCCCCCAATGTGCATGGACATTCAGACCCTTCTGATCCCCCTCCGGCGCCCCTGTTTCCAGAGCATGTTTGTTTTTGATCAATCAATTGATTGTGTTCCGGCTTGGTGGCTTGGATAAAATGAAAGCATACAAGGAGGCTATTCTAAACTTTTATAAAAACCTTGAGGACACAACAATATTTGTTAAGTCTTATTGCCATTGCACTGATATGCATTTATGGCTCATCAAGCCTACAGATGATATTGTGCTGATGGCCCAGTCTCTTGAGAAGATCTTCCTCCAGAAGGTAGCTCAGATGCCCCAGGAAGAGATAGAGCTACCTCCTCCAGCCCCACGGAACAAATCTGGCCGGGGCAAAGGTCGCAAGTCAAATGGTGAGCCTGTGAAAAGTTGTTATGCTAATTTTAGCAAAAAGGCAGAGTACTTCATTTTTTGCTGAGCCTGGGAGTCGATGGGCGCTTGTTTGTTTATATATAACTCTGGACTAGACCGCGACGGAGGCCTGCTGTCTCAAGCAAACTTGAGCCACGTGAGACGCCACAGAGCGAGCTAAAGCGAGCGAGTTGCCGTGTTGAATGTTCACATAGCCGACTCAGGGCTGGTCGAGTTGGAGAGATTAGTAAATGTTCTGGCGAGAGTTTTTTCCCCATAACCATGCCCTACTAGCCGGCGCTGTAAAACAAGCGTCCCATCAGCGCCCATCGACTCCCAGGATCTGCAAATATGGGAGTCCCAAAAGGGCAGACATTGGATGTTGCTTTTTGCAACAGGAATGAAATGTTTGCAGAACTATTGCTTTTGGTTGAGAGTCTGCCGTGAATAATATATATACCTTTATTGAAAGGATAAGCCCCTTGAGATGTCGCATCTCATTTTAGAGGGGGTCCTCAACACAGATACATTGTACAATATAATGATGGTACATTATGTCTGTTAACAGTTTAGGCAGGTAATTGCACATAGTCTTTTAGCCTAATTGTATTTCTCCAATAAATCCTATCTCAGCATCGAGGGCTCATCAAGTCCCAGCAGTGTCCCAGTCGGCATACTCCCCTTCCTCCTCGGACACAGGAGAATCTATGCTGGCCAACTCACCCCAAACTGTACTGACCAAAAGTCTGCCCCCTGCCAACATCATAGGGATGCCCCCAACACAGCCAACTACCAAGGTACCAACCACACACCCAGCTCTATGTGTACATTGCAACCTGAAATACAAAACACATTGTGGTTATTTTCCCAGTGTTTATCGGGTGCAGGCTTTAGTTCCGACATACTATTGATCCGAAACCTCAATCCTAACCTAACCGCAAGCACGGGAGCAGCGCATGTCGGACCATCGCTTTTTCGCATCGCATCGCATGTCCCCCCGCTTCGGATCTTCGGTGTGTCGGAAAAGCGTGCGCACCCCGTGTTTATCAAACATGTTTAATTATTTCTCTCTCTCTCTCTCTCTTTCTCTCTCTCTCAAGCTAGTTTTGATGCATTGCTGTAGAAATCATATTTGTAGCGCTTTGTTTAATTAATTTATTTTCTTTTACAGTACGACACCTTAGACCTATCTGGCATTATATTATAACAATGTTTAATATCCAACCCTTCAATTCTCTGCAGAAGAAAGGCGTAAAGCGGAAGGCAGACACCACCACTCCCTCTACCATGGGCATGTCTGTGGGCATGTCCGGAGGGGCCCGCATGGTAGGCTTGGGGAAGGGAGGCCACGGAGGCAAGGTCCATGACTCCTCACCACTCACCCTCTCCTCCTTGGGTGGTATGAGCATGGAAACCCCCCCTGGTATGGGCCTGGTCAGGGGCCCTGCGGGTCCTGTCCTGCTCCAGCCCATGATGGCTGGTGCTGGACGTAGAGTGGGCAGTGGGCGGCCAATCAAGCCCCCCAAAAAGGACTTGCCGGATTCTGTTCAGCTGCAGCCTTCACGGAGGGGCAAACTGAGCCCACCGTTGAGGTACTGTAGTGGGCTGCTGAAGGACATGTTGTCAAAAAAGCATGCTGCATATGCCTGGCCTTTCTATAAGCCTGTGGATGCAACTGCACTTGGACTTCATGACTACCACGATATCATCAAGTACCCTATGGACCTCAGCACCATCAAGGTAACATCTGGTGGAAAACCCTGTATGTAATACTGGCTCATAGTCATGTTAATTCAGATCCCCACTTCCCCAGCAAACCGGTAATCCACCAATTTGAAACGGCTCATATCCTGTAATTTGTCTTTCTGTCCTCCCTCCCCCTATATACAGTATAGTGTGTGTGTGTGTGTATATATACAAATTATTGTAACTCAGGAGTCCACAGTACACTACAAGCTCACAACGTGTAACGTTTTGCGCTTGTAGATCTGCTAGTTTTGCCAAATGCTTGCCCCAGAATAGGGATGCTAGGGTTCATGTGGTTTAGCTGTCTAAAGTGTGCTGCTGTTGAGTTCTAACTATTGTTCCTCTCTCTGCTGTAATCAGAGGAAGATGGACTGTCGAGAGTACAGGGACGCACAGCAGTTCGCCGGTGACGTTAGACTCATGTTTTCCAACTGTTACAAATACAACCCACCTGACCATGATGTTGTGGGCATGGCACGGAAGCTGCAGGTTAGATCAGCCATCATAGACATACATCAGCTTTAGTTCTTTATTTTTGTACTTCATTGTTTCAGTGATAACTTGAGTTAAACTGATATTTGTAGGTGCAAGAATTTCAGAGAACACTATTAGGCTTTTGCACGTCATCCACCTTTGTTTACCAAACTTCTGTATTAGTGTATATGATGCATGAAAGAGGATTGACAGACATTTGTCAGGAATATATTTGTCCGTTTCCTGATTCTGATTTCACTTGGTCCTCCAGGACGTATTCGAATTCCGTTTCGCGAAGATGCCCGACGAGCCCCACATGGATCATCCAGCCATGTCTATGGCTCACCCCTCATCTTCCTCCTCTTCTTCCTCCTCCTCATCGTCCTCATCTTCCTCCTCCTCTGAGAGTGAGCCCAGCAGTGGGAGTGAGGGGAGCGAGAGCAGCCCCAGCTCGGATAGCGAGGAGGAGCGTGCCCATCGCCTAGCCGAGTTACAGGATCAGGTCTGCACACAGGTACGTCCTCCTGTACTCCTTGTACCTGCTGTTGGAGTACCCAATGCGGTACCCACGGTCACCTACTCTGGAACCATGGAATGAGGGCTTTCCAATCAATCATTTTTGAGGGGCGCTATGCCCAGCTTTGAGTGTTTGTGTAAACGCAAATATTGAAGACAAAAGTGTGTAAACACAAACATTGAAGACAAAAGTGTGTAAACACAAACATTGAAGACAAAAGTGAGGACACAAATTGTGATTGGCCAGAATGAGATGATTTATGATGATGAAGAGCGCCCCTCACTTCACATGGATGTGAAAATTTCAGTTCCCTGATTATTTAAATATTTTTCTATAGATTAATTATTTCTTGTATTATTCTATATATATATATATATATGGACCCCGCCACTAGGGGACGTCATATCCCAGGTCTGTGTATATATATGTATGGACCCCAATGTATACTCTGTCTATGAGTCCCACAGCATCTTTTAACATTGGTCCAGTTGCTATGGCAACACCCCACCGCTCTAGCTATGGGATTGAAAATATAATCACTGTGTAAAGAAGTTGAAAGGAGGATTTTCAAACGTCCATAAATCGCAATCCAGGAGAGATGTCCTTGGTGGATCTTCTGCCATCCAAATTTAGGATTTAATTTGTGCCTTTGTAGTTTGTACCGCGATGCTCCCGCCATGTAAAAGCTTCTGACGAAAGGTAAACAGTGTGTGCTTGTGCCAATGATACTAAAGTGTGTGTAGTGAGTCTGTGTGGGAGGCGGGGGGCGGGCAAACTCATAACACGTTAAAGTGAACGTGTATGGTGGCACCTGGAACTGGGAACTGGGATTTGCGCTAACAGCGAGCCGCAATAAAAGTGTTAATCATGCTGTCTATTTGCGTTTTCTCCACTGTGTTATGGATATGTAAATGTTGAACACTGCATTTATTTGATTTGTTGACCTTATTACCCTATTGTAGAGGGGAGCTAGACCCTCCTATGTTCAGCCTTGAGGGTTTGTGTAAACGCAAACATCTATGTTCAGCCTTGAGGGTTTGTGTAAACGCAAACATCTATGTCCAGCCTTGAGGGTTTGCGTAAACACAATCATTGAATGCCACTTTGGCGTCTGTCACCGTCGGTGAAAGCTCCGTTGAATGTCTTACCAAAACCCAGCATTTTACTCATTTTAATTCGTTTTTTGAGCTTTTATGTTACTGGAATATGACAGCACTGTCTACCCGCTACACATCCATTAGGATGTTTTAATCATCGGACTCTCGGTTAGCCGGTGTTCACTAACAAGAAACTCTGCTGTCAAACAAACACTGCTGCTGACAACGAGATGAGAACGTTGACGACTCAACCAACAACACCCTGAAGCCTACACCACTTCATGCTATTCCAGATCTTCGCAACGGGCTCCTTTCGGAGCCCTTGTGCGTAAGTACAGTTCTGGACCCTCCTCTGAGTATTCACCTTAATCGCTACACCAGATCACCGCATCGGGCTCCATCTGGAGCCCCTGCGTGTACGTACCGCTGCTTCTCGCCTGCCTTTTGCCTAAATGGTCATAGCCACCGGCTGATAAAAAAAACAACACCACTGCTTTCTAGACCTGTGTACTGGCGATTCATTTCTTTTCCCCTAGAATGGCGCCACTTACCACGGTTGTGAGTGGGGATGAGCTGTCCAGTTTGAGGTCCGAGCTCCTTACCATCGAGGGACTCCTGGGCGACGTGCTCCGCAGAAAATCCGCGGTCCTCTCACGGTTGGATGCGCTGACTGCCAACGGTCCAAGCAGTTCAACCCCCGTAGCCGGGCCATCTACTCCACTGTCCCCTCCCTGGGCCACCGTTGTGAAGAAGGGGAGAAGGGTCCCTCGACTCGCTCTCCCACTGTTCTCTCCATCGCTGCCAAACTTTTTCTCCCCGCTCGCGGCTCACCCCGACTCCGAGTCTCCAGTTAGCTTAGCGCCTCCTGCTAACATTCCAACAGTAGACACGGGCGAGCTGGTAGCTAATGCTAACGTGGAGCTAACGGCTCCAAATCCCCTTGCTGTCCAGGCGCAAGTTGCGCAACAGATCCGCTCCGGAAAAACACGCAAGCGCTCCTGCCCATCACTGTCCCCAAGAATCATCCTCAAACGTACACGACTCCGCTCACCCCCACTGCCCATCCAATTTCCCCCGTGTCCAAACATTACCAACCTAGACTCACTTTCACCACTTCCATCTCCACTAGCCACTCTAAAAACAGCTGTGAAATGCGATGACGTCACCACCAGTAACAGGGGTACCCCTGACCCTGAATCATCCATATACTCACTCCTCTCCTCCACTGGGTCAGTCATGGAAATCCCTGACCTGGAACCAGCTCCTGTGCCCCCCCCACCCCCCCTGATCATTAACCCGTTACTTGCCTGGCCAAAACTTATTGTCTATAAGGGCTTGTTATTTAAAGACAATAACCCAGAGCTCATTATAATTGGCGATTCAACCACAAGAGACATTGTAATCCCAGGCGGCATCACCTTTTGTCTCCCAGGCGGTAGAATTACAGATGTTTCTAAATTAGCACCCATTATCATCGACCTCTACCCCTCGGCCCATACTGTTTTTGTGCACATCGGAACGAACAATGTCCTGGAACGGCAATCGGCCAAACACAGACTAGACTTAGAAGCAATTGCCACCAACATCGAGTGCCTCAACAAAACTTGTGTCTTCTCTGGTCCCATCCCTGCCCCATGCAAGAGCGCCGAGCACTTTAGCAGGCTTTACAGTCTGCAGGAATGGTTAAGAGCTTTTTGTACTGCAACGGGTCATGGCTTCATTGACAATTTCGATACTTTCTGGACTAGAAAAAACCTATACAAACCGGATGGTCTTCACCCAAATACTACAGGAATCAGACAGCTCACCATGAATTTCATCCGCCATGTGGCCTTCAAGAAATGATGCCTATCACAGCATGATTCCACTATAGTCTCCATACCTTGCAATAACGAGCCCCATCTTGAAAATCATGCTGATATTACTCTCTCCCTTTCCGTCCCATCTGACCTCTTGACCCATGACTACACATCCCTCTCCTGCCCCCTGCCCATCACCGTTCTCATCACGACTAGACCCACTTCATTATATTTAATTTCCACTCAGCATGGGCCCCCCAGATCTATAAACTCAAACTTATTATCCATCCCAATGGCCCCCACCACAGTTAATCTGTCACCACCAGTCCAGCTAAACCTTGCCCTATTTAACATAAGATCAATAACTAACAAGCTCTCCTCAGTTAATGATATCATTATAAAAGAAAAACTTGATATCATCTTTCTAACAGAGACATGGCTTGGCTCCGACGGAGCTATACTATTAGCAGCAGCTTGCCCCTTAGATTACAGTTTCATTCACTCTGTTCGCAAGGCTAAGAAAGGAGGTGGACTGGCAAAGAAAGGAGGTGGACTGGCAATAATTTTTTCAGACACGCTAAAATTCAAGGCTCTGACCCTTGGCAGCTATAAATCCTTTGAATACCAGGCCACTATACTACTTGGTCAATCCTCTATGCCAATGATTAGCATTTATCGCCCGCCAAAATGCAGTAAAGCAATATTTCTAACAGAAATATCAGAACTTTTATCTATCTGCTCCACTAACTATGATAGAACTCTTATCTCTGGCGATCTTAATCTTCATCTGGATGATGTTACAGATACTGTGGCTATGGGCTTCCTAGAGTTATTGCACTCCTTTGAGTTTATCCAACATGTTGTTGGGCCTACTCATAAACATGGGCACACTCTGGACCTGGTAATTTCTAAAGGGCTGAACATCATTGTGGAAAGGACTATTGAAAGGCCTGAGCTATCAGACCACTATTTGCTGTGTTTTAATATGACTGTCACTGAACTAGAGAAAAACATCACTGAATATACTATAAAAAAGCGTTTTTTTAGCCCTTCTGCAGCCGATGAGTTCTCTCGTCATCTGGGCCCCCCCCTGCCCGATACCCCCCCAGTGAATGATATGGTTCAAATTTTCAATCTTAAACTAGAGTCAGCTCTCGATATAGTGGCTCCTTTTAAAACAAAAAAGAAACGTAACACCAGAATAACACCTTGGATAAATGAGCATACCCGCTCACTGAAGCAAGAGTGTCGTAGAGCCGAGCGAGCCTGGAGAAAAAACAAACTCACCAGCAAACTAGAAATTCTTAAAAAATCAACAGCCGCCTATAACAAAGCCCTGCGTCTAGCAAGGCAGGCATATTTCTCTGGCATTATAAATGAGAACAAGAAAAATGCCAGAGTCCTTTTCTCTACCATTGAACGACTTATAAACCCCCCCCAGTCCTACAAGCAGTCATTCCCGGCCTCTAAAGCTAAGTGTAATGAGTTTGCATGCTTTTTTGATAACAAAATATTTAACATTAGAGCCGATATTATGAATGGTGCTGCTGCTAGCACAAACCTTCAAACAGCAGCTAATGGTCCCAGGGTAGATCTCCCCAGGGGGAGCCTATTAACGTTCTGCGAAATTGATGAAGACGAACTCCGCAAAACCATATCACAGATGACATCATCCTCCTGTTCATTGGATACAATTCCCACCACCTTTCTCAAAGAGGTCTTGGACAGTGTGATTGGAGATATACTAAAAATTGTAAACAGCTCTCTACAATCAGGTGTCTTCCCAGACTCACTGAAGACTGCTGTAGTTAGGCCCCTACTCAAGAAACACAATCTTGATCCCTCCGTTTTGGGTAACTATCGACCCATTTCAAATCTACCCTTTCTGGGCAAGGTTTTGGAAAAATGCATCTTTCATCAATTGGATGTATTTCTACAGAATAATAATGTGCACAACAAATTCCAATCTGGCTTTAGGAAAGGCCATAGCACAGAAACAGCACTTGTAAAAGTAATGAACGATCTTAGGGTGTCTGCCGACAAGAAACATGTATCTGTTCTCTTACTTCTAGATCTAACGGCTGCATTTGACACGATTGATCATTCAATTTTAATACAGCGTCTGGAGCACTGGATAGGCCTGTCTGGTACGGCCCTGTCCTGGTTTTCCTCCTACCTATCAAACAGAAGTTACTTTGTCAATCTAGCCGAGTTTGACTCAGACAACCACGACATCAGCTCTGGTATTCCACAGGGCTCGATTCTTGGCCCCTTGCTTTTTTCCTTGTACATACTGCCATTGGGCGAACTCATTACCAATCACGGAGTCAATTTTCATTTCTATGCTGATGATACCCAACTTTATCTTTCTGTTGCTCCAGATGATCCCTGTGCTCTAGACCCGCTGTTGACCTGTTTGTCTAGCATTAAATGTTGGATGAGTGAGAACTTTCTCAAGCTAAATGAGGATAAGACAGAAGTTCTCATCATCGGTTCTAGTGAGCAGAAACAATCAATAATAAGCAGACTTGGTAACCTGACTGTAGAAAGTAACAGTACAGTAAAGAACCTGGGGGTTATTATTGATTCTGAATTGAATTTTAATTCTCACATTAATCATGTTACCAAGATTGCCTTTTTTCACCTTAGAAATATTGCACGAATCAGAGCCTATTTGTCCTTGGACGATGCAAAAACGCTAATCCACGCCTTCGTTTTCTCTCGGCTTGACTACTGCAATGCACTTTATTCAGGATTGCCTAAGAAAACAACTGACAGATTACAACTCGTCCAAAATGCAGCAGCCAGAGTTTTAACTAGAACTAAGATGAGAGAACATATTACTCCAGTTTTGGCATCACTGCACTGGCTTCCGGTTGTTTTTAGGATTGATTTTAAAATTCTTTTACTTGTCTATAAAGCTCTCAATGGCCTCGCACCTTCCTACCTAAATGACTGCCTGCCTAAATATGTCCCAAACCGCCCCCTAAGGTCTTCCACTGCTGGCCTGCTCGCGCTGCCGAAAAAAATGGCAACTAAAAAATACGGGGAAGCAGCTTTTTGCTTCTATGGGCCGTCGACATGGAACAAACTCCCACTGTACCTTCGTCAGGCAGCCTCTGTAGACATTTTTAAAGCTCAGCTCAAGACCCACTTCTACAACATTGCTTTTAATTGAGTTTTAATTTGCACGTTCCCACCCTGCCCTGACTGATTTGCTGCATGTGGTGTTTTTATTATTATTTTATTTGTTTTTATTTGTTTTTATTTATTTTATGTTCTTATATTCAATTTTGTTCTTTGCCATTGTTTTATCATTTTAACTACTTATTTTTATTGTATTCTATTTTTGCCCTGTGAAGCACTTTGCGCTACATTTATGTATGAAAGGTGCTATACAAATAAAGTTTATTATTATTATTATTATTACTGACAATGAATGGCCAGCTTTAACATTGTGTAAACACAAACGTTGAAGACGAAGGTGAGGACGCAAATTGTGATTGGCCGGAATGAGATGATGTATGATGATAAGAGCCCTCCTCACTTCACACAGGTGTGATTTTGTTCACCACACAATAGGATGACCAAACATGGGTGTGTATTTATGTGGGTGGGGTGCACACGGATCGTGTCGAGTTTGACCCGATGAAGAGCCTTGGCTCGAAATGTTGTCATTTAATTACATTGAAGTGATGAGTATGTAGGTTTATTCATTTAGAGGGGCACGATGACGTATGGTGATAAGAGGGCCCCTCACTTCACACAGGTCTGATTTGTCTAGATATGGATAGATAACATTAAAAATCACACCTGTGATGTCACTGTTGATTGCGAAAAGCCTTCTGGGTTAGTTGAGGCATTTGCTTTTAAAATGAATGATTATTTACCCTTAATTTCCAATCCTCACAGCTCAGAGCCGTGCATGAGCAGCTGGCTGCACTCTCTCAGCCCATCGTCAAGCCCAAAAAGAAGAAGGAGAAGAAAGACAAGAAGGAGAAGAAAAAGAAGAAGAAGCCAGACAAGCGCAGCCGAGAGGACCGAGGTAGAGCCGACTCAGAGGAGTGGAAGTTGCCATCAGGCAAGCCGATGAAGACCAAGTCCACCCGAGGAGGAGGCAGCACACAGGGCAAGAAAGTCCCCGGCAAGAAGAGTAACAAGAATAACAAGTGAGTAACTACTCGGGCTGCAACTAACGATTATTTTCATAATCGATTCATCGGGCGATTAATCGAATTAATGGGATTATGGCATTACTTTTAAAATTTAGCTTAAAGTTATTTTAGGCATGTTGTAACTAAAAATAAAGACAATAAAAAGGAATACTCCTTCAAAATTAATATTTTACCCCCTTTTTTATCCAATTTGATTTCATTGCCATTCCTTGTACTTGTAATGATATTGTAATATGTAATGTTGACCTTGTATAGCTGACTGTCTTTCTTTCCATTTCTATCTCTGGGACCCCAATTTATTATTATTTTTTATTTCTATTGTAAAATCAATGTCAATTTTGAGAGTCCATTTGGTTCCATTTTTGCACTCTGTTACAGACCCTTTAGGGTCCACTTGGTTTATTTCCTAGTTCTTATAACTATAATTTAGCTGGAACTCACACTATGAGAAACACTGTCCTACACAGTCTGTGTGGACACGCACACACACACACACACACACAGGGTTGGATGCGGAGCGCTCTGGTCACATTCATATTCATTCATCGTTCAGCCTAGTGTCATTACTGAACGGTAAAAATAAAGCAGCTTTATGTTACATTTTAATGTTGGAAAACACCCGCGATTAAATCGATTAACGATTATCGTTATAATATTTAACATGTTCTCCTTTACTCTATCAACACAAATTCAGTCACTTTTTCAATAATAGACTGACTATAGACACTATTTAATATTTACGGACTAACTTTGTAGAATAGACAGACCCAAAACTCTCGTCCTGACCATACGTTTCCTTTTCGCTGATCCAGGCCCACAAAGAAGGCATTCTTTGCCCCGCCGCCCCCCACCATGCTGCCCCATTATGACTCTGAAGAAGAGGAGGAGATTGTGCCCATGTCGTATGACGAGAAGCGCCAACTGAGCCTGGACATCAACAAGCTTCCGGGAGAGAAACTGGGCCGTGTGGTTCATATCATTCAGGCCAGGGAGCCCTCCCTGAGGGACACCAACCCAGAGGAGATCGAGATAGACTTTGAGACGCTCAAGCCGTCGACTCTGAAGGAGCTGGAGCGCTACGTCATGACCTGTCTGAGGAAGAAGCCCCGCAAGCCTTATGGTGAGCCAGAGAGCTTAACCACTTAAACTTCATATACTTTGTTGACCAGGGTCAGCCAGGGGTCTATACTAAGGAATCCTCCTTTTTTCCATGTCTATACCAATTGTCTTCTCCGGAAATGGCTGATGATTCAATGTCCACTGCTTTTCACAGAATGTTCACCTATTATGACATGCCCAGAATAGAGAATTTGAATAGCTAACTAGTTTTGAAATGACTCCATCACCCAGTAGTAGGCATGTAACGATACACTCAACTCATGATGTGATACATATCACATTCTTTACGTTTATTTATAGTATCAGTTAGTTCCTTCTCTGTGATACGATCAAGTACAAATGGTGAGGGGGACATTTTAGCCCAGAGGTAGACAACGGGGTATTCTGGATTTTCTCTGCTAGGGAAGGACCAATGTTGACGAAAAAATGATTTAATTATAATTGTTTTAATTTTTAATTGTAATTTAACAATTTAATTTAATTTAATTGTAATAGTTATTACAGAGGAATCAGAAATAATTGTGTCAGTCATTTTAAATTCGGCTTGAAAATTGGACCTACTATTCTTTTTACTTGCGCAAGCAGAGCGCGCAAGTAATTTCGCTTGGTCTCTTCAAAGTGACAGCCGTCTTTTTTCAACCGTTTTTATGTGTATGCAAATCTGTGCCTGTTTTGCTGGAACCAGATACCACATTACGTCATCACTGAGAGCTAGTCATACATATACACACCATGTACTCTGGTCCCAGCTCTCAACGATGACGTAATGTGGTATCTGGTCCCAGCAAACCAGGCACAGACTTGCATACACATAAAAACGGTTGAAAAAAACTGGCTGTCACTTTTTGGAACCAAGTAACCACAGTATACTGCTAATCAAATTACAACTACATACTCTATATAGTATAATGTATATGTATACGTATGTCTAGTCATTAGTCATTGCTGGGACGGTGCATACGCATCGAAAAGGCTGGGACGGTGCATAGTGCGCAAAGTAACCACAGTATACCGCTAATCAACTTACAAATGACATATACATAGAGGCAGAAACTGAGATTTGACAGTTTGTAGCGGTTTGTAGCGGTCGAAAGTACTTGCGCGCTCTGCTTGCGCACTAGTGTGCAACAAACAAGTATGCACTCGGCAGAGTGCAGTTCTAGTTATTTATAAGTTCATTAATGATCTTCCAAGTAGATTTCATGTCATTCTCTGAATCGGAAAATCTATTATCATAGAACTTTCATTTCGCTGACCTCAGCTGGTGATTTAATTTATTTCTATATATTGTGTATCGTTTTAGGATTAACGGAGAAGGATTAGTAAAATAATCGGTGTTATTGATCGCTTGAGGCCTGTGGTTAACCAGGCATTATTCTGTTTTCTAACTTTATATGTCTTCCTTTGTAATGGGAAGGATTTGGGAATGTTTAAAAAATATACCATGGAAAATATTGTATGCAGTTTGTGTTTCACGTTTGTTTATGACCAATTAAAGCCCACCACACACCGGCTGCGTCCGCCGCACGGCGCCGTGCGGTGGACACAGCCGCCTCCATTATGTTCAATGAACCTATCGCACACCGGCTCCGTCCGCCGTGTCGCGTCGCCTGGCGCGCCGATAGAACACAGTTCTATTTTCCAGGCGGCGCCGCGCTGCAACGCGTCGCAGACGGTGTGTGATGGGCTTTACCTGGCATAAATCATCGTTGAACTTCCTAATTCTACTAATTTCGTGAAAGGAATTCTTTGCTGGGGTTAGGATCAACTTTAAAGGATTGTGGAACGAGATAGAACACAGGAAGGTGGTCAGATAGGTCGCAGCGCAAAACGCCAGGAACGCCAAAAATACTGTCCTGGTTTGTGAAGATGTTATCAATCAATGTATTACTGGTGGGCGTAATTCTAGTAGCCTTGGTTATAAGAGGACGGAAAGACGAGGCATTAATCAATTCAATAAATTGGGATGATTGACTGCTGTGTAGATTTATATTTGTCACCCATGATCTTATTCTCATTCGTAATCTTACCAATGAGAATAAGACTGTCCTCATGAAAGCTTGTCTCTCTCTGTGTGGTCTTCTAAGACGAAAGTAGACGGAAATGGTGCAATCTTATAATGAGCATACTGAGGATCAATTATATGAAGATGGGCTGAAAATCAGTGAAGTGGTCCGTTAATACGCCATCTCTGTTGATTTATAGCTAAATCTGGCACAGATAGTCCTCGCAAACATAACGATGTAGTATGAAGCAGTATGTCACCAAAATGGACATACAGTATGTTCATTATTATGTGCTTTAGTATTAACAATGGATATCATGTACTATTGGCACACAATGGCCTTAATCATCATCATCATCATATCATCATACTATAATTCTAACACTGTCTGTCTGTCTGTCTGTCAGAAACACCGCCGTATCTCCTCATTTGCCTGTAACAATCACTCCCACTTCTCACACAGGCATTGACCATATGAATATGGAGGTCTTAACGAAGCCCTTTTTTCGATTTGACACATTAATGATTATTAATGAATTTATTAGTCAATTACAAACGCACCCGGGCGCAGTACCCCCCACGGCCACAAGGAGGGGGGGGGGGGGGGGGGGGGGGCGCAAATATCTCACAACGGGTAAGGGCTAGCAATTATAAACCACTAAGGAGTTTTTGTTAACGGTTATTCTTGTGCTCCACAGCAAAAAGAGCGAGCGGTGGTAAGTCAAAAGAGGAGCTGACACTTGAGAAGAGGAGGGAGCTGGAGAGGAGGCTGCAGGATGTCAGTGGACAGCTAAACTCTGCCAAGAAACCCTCCAAACCTAAAGGTGAGCTTACACAACATAAGATCATTATCAATATTTGGCATCAATGTATCGGGATAATATGCTGTATTTGAACCCATTTAGACCGGAGTTAAAAACATTCACTTTGAAAGAATATATATTCAAAGATTTACGCCACATAAAAAAAAAAATCAAAAATAGCAGACCTACAAGCTCGTAGCGCTATGAGCTTGTAGATCTCCTATTTTTCAATAGCTAAATTATAACATAATTTAAAACACAAAGTGGTTCCCGCCCAAAATGGGTTAAGAAAAGTCTCACTTTGACCATGTTATATGCACGTTACAAATCATACTAATCATTTAGAAATGGTTTAGAGTACATTTTTGATTATTGGCATTTGATTTTACTTATGCTTATTTTAAAGTGCCAGTTACAATTTACCTTTTTTTTTATGGGAGGGCAACAGATTAAATCCTATAATGTTGTTTACATTGAATGACTAAGCAGTCTGTGGTATCCAGGCCATCATCAATTTCACCTTCCAAGTATTCAAATTCCTCTTCAGGTAATGTGTCAGACAGATATTTACAATCAATCAAACTTTATTAAACACACGCGGTCCATAGTGACGTGAAAAACATACAAATACAAAGGGAAACAAATTGTTACAACTGGCCTTTATTGTACCAAGTACAGTATGAACAATTGGCAACTTCCTCCACATTTGACGTCATTATTCTTCAATTCCATTCTGCTACCCTTACAGCTTTTCCATGGTTATGACTAGCATTAATCATTTTTAGTAATTTCCATGCACTTCTTTTTTTTTCCTTTGGAAGAACTGATGTGTTTTCTTTTTTCTCCATTTCATTATTAATGGTCGCAATCTTTTGAGAATAAAAGGTTTATTCTCTCCAGTCTCCACACAGGACAAACGTTTCAGCTATCCAGCCTTCATCAGTGCTGAAGGCTGGATAGCTGAAACTTTTGTCCTGTGATGTATATTCTTGGTGTGTGTGACCTCTTCACCTATTCTACAATGTTTGTTTTTTTAAACAATATATTTTCAATCTCGGCGGCATCAGTCTGACTGTCTGACACTCTACCCGAAACCCTAAACCTAACCCTAACCGCAAGCATGACGCAACGCATGTTGGACCAATGCACTGCCCCTTCTCCCGGCACCGCCGCAATTGTTACCAACAGTTTACCGGCACTGCCCAGCGGGCCGAGATTCAGCGGCAATGGAGTGACATAATCCCCCGGGAGCTGCCAGCCCTCCCCCTCGCGGCTGATGCCGTTGCCGGGGGCGGAGAATGCACTCACTCCTTCTGTTGAAATGACCTGACGACTGAATGACGAGACACCGAGCTAGTAGACCGAAATGGTGCCATCATATACTGGGCATTAGTCAGGACTAATTGTAAGAAGGTTGAATTTTGTTTTTTATTTCTTTTACAAAAAGGATATGAAAAGATGAAAGTGATCAAAACATTATATAAGCACAAAATATTAAGCCTAAGACTTTCACATGCTGTAGACACAAAGTTGGAAAAAAGAAAAAAAGACAAGACGAGACAAAAAATAAGGGAAACAACCTAATGGGACGAAAACAATTGACAATATTATAAGAATATTAGTCGATTCGCTACTAGTTAAGTATATCCTTTAACCATGTATCCTCACACTTTTCTTTCCCTCAGTGGAGAAGCCTAGCGGCGTGGAGCCTCATGTCCAACCCTCACGACTCAGTGGAAGCAGCTCCAGCTCTGACTCTTCGTCGTCCTCCTCCTCCTCTTCCTCTACCAGTGACTCAGACTCGGGTTGAGAACGTTGTCACTTGTATCGAGTGGAAACACTTAACAGGCCCTCGGGAGAACTCAGGGACATGGGCTGGCCCAGGACACACAGTGCACCCTGAAATTGTAGTGAGGGCATGTGAGCACCCCTGTCAGGATACCACAGCGTGAACACTCCAAAAGAGCTACTAAGAAGATGGTAAGGTTTATTTTGGGGAAGTGAATAAATCACAGAAGGTTACTATGGATAATCATAGAATCCAAAACACTAAATGCCTTGGTTTTCCCCCTCTCCCCCTGTGTAAATATTTGTACACATTTATCTATATTTCTTTTATAAAGAATTTGAGGTATCTCTTTACGTTTCAGTGGCCCCATTTCAGTGTATTAGTCTATGGAAAAAGTATCGTAGGTACATGGTAACGCTGTGCAAATCCTTAACAACACGATGTCACTATAAACCGTTATTTTTGTACTCTTTGTAGTTTCATTGTTTTGTTCCACAACTAAAACTATTTTCACAGTATTGTGTATTTTGAAGTATCTTTTATTTATTTATTTTAACAATCGATGCACATCGCGAAATAGGGCCATTGTATAGTAAAGTGTTAACTTAATTTCATGGTGGTTCCCTAAAAAGGGAAACGTTTTGAAAGAAAGACCAATGCTAGTCTAGCTTCAGTCTTAAAGATGTAAATAATTTCAACTATTGTGGAAGAATGCTTATGTCCATCTGATTTACATTTGAAAAATAGCTACCAATCGGCAAAGAAAATTAAGGGTGCATTTGGTGTTTGACACGTCGGTCAAAAGCTGTAATTTAATTGGATCTACGGTTGTTTTGTTCTGTTGCATTTGCATCTATAATTATAATGGCTAATTATCAGACCTGCTTAACATAGAACTACAGTATATGCTGCAATTTAATGCTTGCAAAACCTTTGTTTTTCATTATTCATGCGTTTGTTTTGTTGAAGAAAAGCTCTTATAAGCATACACAGCTTAGCCTACCATAACCAATTGTTGGTTTGATGATTGGAATATTAAAAGACCATCTCTGCTGTTTTACAAAGTTTAATTTGTGAAGAATGGATCTATTCAACTAAATTTACATGTATTTTTCAAATACATTTTAAGGGATATGTGGCCCTTAAACGTCCACCAGCCATATTGAGAATGCATGGTCTTAAAATACACTAAACTAAGCACTACATTGAGTATTTTGGTCATTACTTGAGGTTCCTTTGTTACATTGTTATTAAACTTTGTTGTAAATCTCATACCAAACAGTATCTTAGATGTCTGGCAATGTCTCTGTGAATTGAACTTAAGAATCTGAATGTGTCAAGTAGTTTAACTTAAGCTATTTATATAGACTGGGTGTTAAAAATAGTATACTGTTTCTTGGGAATTTGGACTTTGTTTGTTTTTACTTCCTTGAAACAAGCTACAATGTTCACACAGAAATGTAGGAGTTGAAGCGGCACAGAATTGTGTGTTTCACAGTTGCACAGGCTGTTTCTGCCAGTCTTCATTTGTTTACCTTTTTTGATACCATGTTGTATCATGTCATGTTTTGAGACCCATACTAATGCTGTCAGTTGAGAACATTTCATGAACATTGCTAGCCTCTGGTCAACTAGATTGCAGCCTTACAGCAGCTTATTGTACCTTTTCATTTGACTGTATATATTAAAATTGTCTCTCCTATTCAAACACTTGTTTTTATGTGTCATTGTAATAATTGTACATTATCTTGTGTAATGGCAACGTGTTTATGTTTGCTCTTACACAGAATTTGAATGGACTTAATTTGGTAGCTACCGGTAGATGGTTTCTGAATCATGTCAATTTAGGAATTGGCACTATTTTTTTGTTTTGTTGCGGATTACTTTTAAGCATTTTATTGTTTTATTTCTTTCTGAAACTTTTTGTTAAGCGTAATGGAAAAAGAAGCAAACTAACTTGTCAAATGTTTTCTATTTTCTAGGCACTTCATCAAGTTTAGCAAAGAATAATGTACTCCAGACAGTCCAATCATGTTGCAGTCATGCCAGTTGTACAGTAGGTGGCAGCAGGTCATCATGTAGGACTAGGAACAGGTAAGACATTGTTGCCTGAGGCATTTTCTCCTTTGTTTCAAACTTCCTAAAGATAAAAAAAAACAAGAAAGGCTAAAGAGCAAAACAAGAAAATCGGCACATTCATTCACATTCATTACCTTTTGTAAACGCAGTATACAGAATGCAGCAGTTTACGTAGGAACATTAAATTGCAAGAAAAAGACAGGAAGGAGGTGTGAGGTATGGCAGGTAGCCGTTCCCTTTGTCCTGATTTATTGAGGGGTTCTAGCCCCTCCTATGCCCAGCTTTCCAGATTTGTGTAAACACAAACATTGAAGACAAAAGTGAGGACTCAAATTGTGATTGGCCGGATGAGATGACATTAGGATTTTAAGAGCGCCCCTCACTTCACACAGGTGTGTTTTTTAAGTTTAAAAAAAAAAAAAACTTGTCAGATCGACCATTTAGTTCCGAATTCTGATATGCACACTTCCACAGTGTACTGTTTGGGAGGACTATCTCAGAAAAAGATAGGCTACTGTAAACAACATAGCCATTAAATAGCCAGGCATGAACAGTAGCTGAATGATCCAGTACAAGGTTTCTTGGCTGAATGTTTCTTTGCCTCCTCTTTATCTTCAATAGTCACTGTATGTATTGCGTCAGTATTGTGTGCGTGCTCGAAAAGCTTTTATGTTCTGCTCGTCGTGAGTTGCACTGGCTCTTGTTAAATTCCATTCATCTACCCAAGCCTACTGTGTATGGGGACTGGTCCATCATGCTATGCAGAATTATGGGCTTCTATCCAGAGCAGCTGAATGTCAGTTGGCTGAGTGAGGAGTTGGGTGGATTCCTCCACCTATCTCTCCTCCAGACTCGTAACTGGAGCTACCATCCTAGTTGGAAATAGTGCCCAAGAGAGGGGAGATCGCTGCAGGGTGAAACACAGCAGCAGCAATTCACTTTTGTTGTATGGTGTTGCGGCATGAATTTTCAAGTAAAAAATGTGCCAACATTTGAAGTGTACATACTGTAAGGCCTTTAGGTGGATAGGAAGAAGAAGGAGATGTCCCTACTGTGGGCCCTCTCTGCACTTGTTTGCTCTACTCCAAAATGTCACAGTAAATTATACATCTACTGATGCACAACCAAGGGGCCAGTGAGGCACTCCAACGTTGAAGCGCTGGGCCCTAGTGGTAAGAGGAAGGACTGCAGGCGGACCAGTGGATTCATGACGAGGAAACCCTGTGCAACCGAGCGCTCCATGTTAAAGCCCAGCTGCACTTCCGCATTTGGGCACCAAAATTTGGTGCCCAAAAGCTGAATCGGCGAAAAAACGCGGAAGTAGACGGTCCTTCCGGGTGCTTCAAAACTCCACTGAGCAACTTCCACTGACATGAATAGCGGAGGGGGCGGAGCTTCGTGCCAGATCAGTCTCTATCCTTTTAATACTCGATGATGCACACACACTGACACATCATCAGTGTTGTAATCTGGAATCATTGGATGTTTCTGGTCTTGCAACAGACACCTAACCTGATGCTGCCAGATCCAAGAAGCTTGCTACACAAGTTCCAATACCGCCCCCATCTGGCAGAGTCGGGTTAACAGACACCCTCCTCCAGCTAGCAACCCGACCAAGGCTGATCAGACCCCGGTCTGTGTACAAGTGACACTACAGCCCCCACTGTGTGCGGGTTCAGAGACAGTCCTTCGTCTGACCAGAAGTGCAGAATTCTTCTGTGCGTTTGCCGCAGAACAGCACACATCTCAGCCTCTGACGGTATCACTCGAGCAACCCCTTGTGGAACTCAAGGCCTCTTTGCAGGTTTTACCGCAGTCTATAGCTTTTGGGTTCCTCCTCACGGAAGAAGTGGTTTGGGCTGCCAACCATCTCCACCCCAGGTCACTGTCTCTCCGGCTAGCCTATGTCTCTCCAACCATCTCCACCCCAGGTCACCGTCTCTCCTCCAACCATCTCCACCCCAGGTCACCGTCTCTCCGGCTAGCCTCTGTCTCTCCATATGTGACTACACTCGTCGTGGTCGTCACCCAGTCTGTTCCTGGTCACTGCATGGTACTCCCACTCCCATATTTCAGTAAATTAAACATCTACTGATCTATATCATCAAACATCTACACACACTTGGACACAATCAGTGCTGTAATATAATCACATATAATACTTGGAAAAAAATATCGGCTTGCTCGTGCCGTCTCAAGGCATAATTATTCTAAAAACAAAATGCCAAAGAGGCTTCCACCACCATCTTGCTGTTCACATGCCTCAGGACTGGATGCCAAGTTTCTTCTCTCCTGAATTAATTGGCTTGACTGCTGCTGTTGCTGGGGCAATTTACTATTGTTGGAAACAACAGTATTTTTACAGTATTATGTGAAATATTCAAATTTATATTCTGTAGTAATACTTTAGTTGATGTTATATTGTGAGACAGAGAGCAGTGATTTTATCCATTAGGTTTGTTATGCACAAAGACATTTAATTGCTCATTGTGCTTGGAATCCAACATAATCTTTTCATGTTTCATGGCTTTAGTTCACTGAACAGTAATTTAAGCAACAATATTTTGTTGCAGTGTCTCTGAATGTATTTTCCGTTCACTCTATCTGCTAAAAATAGATGCTAGAAATGCACAAAGCAATGAAACAAGCTTGGCAGAGTGGCCACTTTAGGTACAACCATTCACCTCCAAACAAGTTTCAGTTACAGTTCCACGAACTGTAACTGAAACCCACAGGAACGCACCCAGGGTGCCGGCCCGATTCCGGCAAGCCGCCCCGCGTTCGAAACTGTACTGTACCCTCTACTGTACTGTACTGTCACACCTGAAATCACCATATATACAGTTAATATGTGCGGGTGTGTTTGTTAGGTTGCGCACAGGTGGTGAAAAACAACCATGCTGTTTTCATGCTCATAGCCAGCCAGCCAGCCAGCCAGCTACCCACACACATACTCTCTTAAGGAAGTGGTTTGAACCACTTAAAAAGGTGACTGGATGATGACACCTGCCTGCTACTCAATAGGTGTGTACCTAATAAGATGGCCATAGAATCTGGTTGGTTGATCATAGATGATCAACTTTCTTCAGAAAGAGATCTTTTTGCAATAAACATCCAGCTACAAAACAGAAGTACTCCACTAGCTAATTTTCACTGTTCAATGCCCATACAGTATTTATCACACAGCATTTGTCAATTATTTGACAAAGGGTTAGTCCCTTGTACTGCCAGCCCCAATTTTTTTGTTTGGGTAACAAATTGGCTTATTTTTAATTCATCATTTTAACATTAATAGAAAGATCTGATGGTTTGAATATATCGTTTTGATGAGACTGACGATCCTAGTGTCTTCTCCAGAATTGCCACCAGATGGCGAGAATGCACCATTATGCTGATTTTGACAAAAATAGAGGAATCTAGGGGAGTCACTTCCGGTTCAAATGATCATCAACATCCGGTAGTAGTTTGACCCAAGCCACTGCCGTGAATCTCGTCGATGCTAGGATAATGCCATATTTTTCATTACTAAGTCATATTAACCCCAAATCAACCCCAAAACATCGCAAAATATCACATTTTTCACAGCGACGCACACGGATCACGCGGATTTCGGCCGTTTTTTGGTAGATTACATCTAACATTAGCGATTTTTCTCATTTGAAGCCCCAATAAATAACAGTCAATAAATTCCGTTTAATCCGGTTATGGCATGTTTATATTTTTCGATTAATTCCGTTTATTCCGGGTTTAGTAGTCCAAGGGTTAAGAACATTTTACAATTTCCACTTTCTTACTACCACCAGCCTTTCCAGTATGTAAAATTGAACAGGGTGTGTAAGTGAATTCAAAGCTACTACTCACAAACACTTTTACATGTTTGAGTAGCAGGAGTAAATGACAAAAATCTGACAGAAGTCTGTGTCACTTTAAATTCAACATTTGTGTATGTTTTCTCTTTACTTTGTTAAAATCTAAAAGATTGTCCAATTACATATGAATTGTATGTAACAATAGCAGAGAAACAATAGTATATAATAATTTCTCATTCAAGTAAATCACTAAATAAATCAATGTATTCCTGATTGTGCCGCAGTGCATAATATTCATTTGTTGACAAATGTAGGTCAAGGTGTTGTTGAGGAGACATAAATAGCAGCGTGGTAAGGCGCAGCATAGTGTGTGTTTCATTTTGTCATCCATGCAGCCACTGACACAGCCTGGTACGGTATACCAGTAAGACGCGCAAACGCGGGAAGCGAACGCAGCTCGTACATATTTGGGTTTTGGACGTATAGCTGCTTTGGGGACTCCTTATATGGTTATGGCTGAGTCATGGTGACACAAATCACTCAGCTCCATATATGGGCACAAAAGCGGGACAGACAGACACACAGACACACAGACAGACAGACAGACATGATCTGCTAGGTCTCATAGTAAGTGCTCACTGCGTTCGCAATCACTGCGTTCGCAATGAACCTCTGGAAAGTTGAGAACATGAACAGTGCTCACATCTGGTCAAATGGATATTATACAACCTCACATAACCCTACCTTTCACTTGTAAACTCTCTCCTTTACACACTTTACACCTAATGTGTGTTTGAGAAGATATAAATAGCAACGTGGGAAGGTAGCATACTGTTTGTTTCTTTATCTCCACCAGGCTGAGTATGCATGAGGGGCCTATTTACATATTGAGGGGTCTCTAAACAACGGCAAAACGGATTTCACTAGACCCAGAGGGGGTGCCACAAATGTGACGAAATGTTACTATTTTTTGCAGTTGCAGACACATGATTCTTCCACCAAATTGGTACACATGATTTGTGACGACGAGTGTCGATCAACGTTTTGATATTCCATAATGTTTGCCCGTAATGGCTTTTAGAATTAGTGGGAGGTTGAATCATATGTCCTACAAACCCAGCAGCTTCCTATTTGATGTTTGAGCCTTAAAGGGCCACTTCACCCCTCTTGCAACCAGATCTTATTTTAAAGGTATATTCAGTGATTTCACTTAATTCAAATATCATTTTTGTTTTGGACACTGGGCTCACTTCCTTCCTGTTTAAAACGTGACCATTTGAGAAGGAACTGTTATAATACAGAAAATACAATATCTGAAAGTAATGTATTACTTGAAAAGAAAGCCGACGCACATGCAAAAGGTAAAGGTGGTTGCACATTGGGCGCATTATTCTGAAAACCGACGGAAAAACGCTGCTAAAAATCAGAAAATGCGTCCAGTGTGCAGGGACCTTTAATGACAGGTGCGTACGACAAAAAGGAAGGTCCAAATGAATGGATTTTTTTTATATCAATGGTAAAAACGTTCATGCAGTTGATATTTCGATCATAGACCTTCATCAGGACATTCTTTGATCTATGATACTGTATCTACTATTGATTGACTATTTAAACCACATTACAGTAGATTGCACTGCATTTGTATTTCAGAGATAAATTCCTCTCTTCAGCCAAGTAACACCTGTTTCTTCCCATGCCAGTCATGGACTCTGTAAATGATTAATTCAGATGCACACTGAGACCTCGTTGGAGCATTTTGAAAAGCTATAAGAACCCTCTCTTTACTTTTCTGAAGTGCTCTCAAGCGTGAGACTCACCGCTATCAATATGGCCATCCTGCTCCATGCCACACTAGTCCTGCTGGCTGTATCTACTGCGATATGTGACAAGTCCTTTTTGCAGCGTGCCGGGCAAGCATTCAGTGGTAGAGCCTATTCCTCTGTCTTAACTGTGAACAACGGTGAGAAATTTGGAGACTGGACCTGGCCAGAGATGTGTCCTGACCAGTTCTTTGCTGTTGGCTTCAGTATTAGGGTAAAGATCCCTTTGTGATTATCTATCTATCTATAAATATAACTGTTCCTCCCTAATGCTTATTATAAAATGGCACCATTTCTGGCCACTTTCTGGTCAGTCTGTCTCAGTGGAGGGCTGTGTACAGTTTAGAAACCTGCCTAACGGTGACATAATCAAGGAAGGTTTGGTTTTTCAAACAAGCTTTAAAACTTAAAAAATATATTACACTGTATCTTGTTTGGTTTCTATTTCAGCATGCTAACTTTCCAGGAAGAGAAAAGTCTTATTATGAACATGCATGTTCACCTGTGTGTGTGTGTGTGTGTGTGTGTGTGTGTGTGTGTGTGCGTGCGTGCGTGCTGTTTCAGGTTGAATCTAACCAGTATGTTCTGGATGACACTGCTTTGAATGGAATCCGCCTCATCTGTGCTAAAGATTCAGACAGGAGTTTCCTCTACAGTATTGAGTCTCACACTGGATAGTAAGTTAAAGGCAGATCTTTGTTGGTCCTGCAGGGGAAATTCCGTTTCAGCTTCACCCAGCTGATAGCTGCTTGGATGATAATGATGTTATAATGTGCTCGGGGAAGAGCAGTTTAGGGGTTAAGTGTCTTGCTCAGAGACAATTTGACACCTTATGATTATCAGACTGCTTCTCTCTCTACCCACTAAGCTATGGCCGCCCTTGAAAATATGATGACTTTTAAAACAAACAAAAAACTAAAATACAACATGGATGCACCTGGGACATATCCTCAGTGATGTATCCCAAGGTCATCAGGGTTTCGGGACTCCCAACATCATACCCCTCACTCACTCAGGTGACTCCGCCGGGGTGATCAAGTCCCGATTTACGTCCCAGTAGCTACCCTCGATCAGTCCCATTAGGGAAAAACCATTTACGGAAAGTCGGAAACAAACGTTCACATCTGAGAAGTGAGAAACCTTGCCCAATAGCTACCACCATGGCCTACTAATGGGGATTACTGCCAAATGGGACATGCATTTCATGAGCACTGTGTCAGTTAGGGCTGGGGGTTGTTACTAATTTATTTTTTTATTCCTTGCAAGACCAAGGATTGTACAGGTTTTACTTCATTTTCTTTAGATAGGACAGGTACTAAACTCTAGTAGCCTATACACATCTTTCCCCATCTCTATCCTAAGCTTTCTGATTCTCTAGTAACTTGCTGGAAGCTTAGGATAGAGATGGGGAAAGATGTGCAACACATGGCTCCAGTTGGAATCAAACCAGGGATGTTAGTCGCAACCATATTATATTATGTTCGACTTTGGTGCTCTAAACAGTCATTCACCAGTGTGCCCTAAGAATTAGAACTTTTGACCACACCTCACAAGCCCAACTCATTATGGTGAGACATTTAATGATACGTAAGACAGCAGTTATGGCACTACTTTGAAATCTAAAAGCAACAGTAAGCTAAAGATTAGCAGCTTCTCATTTCGTTTCAAATGTAGATCAAATGGATCATTCTGCCAATAACTGCAAATTCAAGAACATGTTGAAAGTTTTTTCCCCCTCCTTTCATATGTTTCCAACCCACTACATCTTCACTTGTTGTTATCCTCCATCTTAATCCACCATGACAACCCCTCCACCCCCATCCTCCAGCTTTGGTGAATGGTCCCATCCTCAGTATTGTCCAAGTGGCGTGCTGACCTCCTTCCAGCTGCGCGTGGAGCCTCACGACCCAGCTGCGGGTCTGTTCGGTGACGACACGGCCGCCAACAACATCAAGTTCCGCTGCAGCACTAACCCCACCTTGGAAGGGCCTGGCATGGACTTCGGCGAGTACGGCTACTGGAGCCAGGAGTGTTCACAGGGGGGAATCTGTGGCATCGAAACCAAGATGGAAGAGTTCCAGTATGGCCTGGTGGACGACTCCAGCCTCAACGATGTGCGCTTCAACTGCTGCACCAGCTCTCAGCAGGTGAGACACAGGTTTTGAATAACATTTGGCTGAGATTGCATCACGTGATGAGTACTATACTATACTATACTATACTATACTATACTATATGAACAGCCTGTGTGTCAACTCTGAGTGTACAGATGTCTGTACATAAAGTGACACTTGGAATGTAAATGGTTTTGTTATTTATATTGGAAGATTTATGTAAAATATAATACATTTGCCTTTCTAGACCTTCAAATTAACTTTGCACCATCCTGTTATTTAATTATTCACAGTAATCAGTTGTGGCACTTCACTGTGGTGGAAACTGATCATACCCGACCCTGGCAAATCAACATGCTCTGGACCAATCAGAGTAGGCTACTCACTCAACCACTCTCCTCCACTTTCAGAACTTGGAAAATAAAAGTGTTGACGTCGACTGTAACTGTCTCAGTGTTTGATCAGAACTTTAGGGGTTAGTTGAAATGTTCCAGTGTTGAACAGGGGCACAGTGTGTTCCTATTTGTACCAAAATATTGGTACATTATTAATAAATGTTATGTGCAGGCATTTTGTTCACAGCAATAGAATTTTCTAATTACCAACCTCTTAAAGCAAAATAAAATGAAGTTCAAGCAGTGCCACTTTGGATACGAGTGGGCACCTAAACATGTGGGAACCTCAAGGTAAAATCGGCTATTCCAAGCACAAAGAATAAATGTGCCATGGAAATGTAAGTAATAGTATGCATGATTGCATGCATGTTAGCCTATATCATTATCAGACCTAAATTTACCATTCAACTTCTTCATGCCCAAAAACTGTTTTGAATTGTAGAAATGTTTATGCCTTACATTTAATTAAGTATGATTAAATGTGTTTTCATAAAGTAAAATATACAATAAATACAAAATAATAATGGTGCCCAGAGATCTCAGGTGCCCACTCTTCCGATTCAAACAATCATCTGAAGAGAGCAAGAGACCCTCTTTGGATCATTAAATCATATTCCTGTTCAACATCAGAGAAGTAGCATGCATGTTTTCACCTACTTAATGAACCAATAAGCTCACAGCAATGTCATAATAAATGTAAGCACAGAAATGGGAGATGCTGACACAGGCACTTTCCCTCCTCCTGGAACCAAGGTAATTAAGAAATGACAAGAGAGGGGGTATTAATTAATTTACAGTTTAGGGCCTGGCGAAGGTTGATAAGGCAGCGACTGGCACATACTGAAGTAATTGTGTTAATTAATCGGTGAGTAGTTAATCTTCTAACGCAGTGTATATCTAAGGGGAGGAGAGGGGACTTGGAGACTTTATCAAACGTTACAGTAATGGGTTTCAGAAGATACTGTGAGTCAAGGCACCAGTGATTTAATTCACTCTATAGAGTGCCTCTGTTATATTATGGTCTGTTGCTGACCTCATATCTAAGTTCAAAGTATTGCTGTAGTTAGACTGCTGAAGTGCACATTGTTGGTATACTCGGAAAATAGATGATAATCTCAATATAATGTTCAATAAAAAAAGATTCCAAAGTAATGGGCTCTTGCATGATAAGATTGTTTTTATGTGTTTCTATGAAGATAACGAATGTGCAGCATAATGTAAAATATACTTCTCATCACAGGCAGCAATATATATCTAGTAGTAGCCTACACTCAACTGTCTTTCTTTTACTTCATGGCAGTCACTAGAGGGCAGTGCATTGCCAGAAGAGAAAGTTACGCCCCAATGCCAACCTCCTGGACATCCCCAAGATACAAAGTAAACCTGAGGTCACCAATACCAAACGAGTCGCCCCTTTACCAACTCGCCCCGGGCGTAAAAACAGTGCGGCCTGGTATTCCTAAAAGTGAATTATGCTTAGACGGTTAAACCTAACCTTATTCCTAACCTTAACCTCATTAAAATTATGCCAAACCCTAATCTTATTTCTAACCTTATTCTCAGTAAAACAAAATAAAGAATACAAAACCGAGCGGTCGGTGTGAGGTCGGCGGAAATAAAATCGAGGGGCGAGATGGTTTGGGGCGACCGTACCTGATACCGAGGTCACAGGGCCTTCTCAGTCGCCGTGTGGCCGCCCCCTCACTGTGGAACTGACTCCCAACTCACATCAGATCAGAGCTGTCCCCACCCTCACCAGATTTAAAACACTCAAAACCCACCTTTTTTAGTCAAAGAAGATTTTGACCGTTGGTCTCTGCTCAACTTATCCTTGGTTGCAAGAGTTAACACCGTTAAGATGAACATTCTCCCTCGATTCTTATATACTTGTTCCAATGTATACCCCTCTTTCTCCCCCTGACCTTCTTTAGTAAATTAGATAGTATGATCTCTGAATTCATTTGGAACAAGAAGGTGCAGAGGTTGCGTAAGCAGTACCTACAGAGGCCCAAATCTCTTGGGGGAATGGCTCTGCCTAACTTTAGATTTTACTACTGGGCCTCCAACATTAGGATCTTCCAATATTGGATCTTATATGAAATAGCGGAACCCCCTCCAACGTGGTTAGCTATGGAGGCAAACTCGGCTGGTCCAGTGTCACTGAAGGCTTTAACATACTCTCCCATTCTCTCCTCAACCGCCATATACACTAAAAATACTATTGTTAAAAAGAATTTGGATCCAATTTAGACGCCATTTCGGATTGCACTCACTCTCTATCAATGCCCCAATAGCAGCCAATCATATTTTCCATCCCTCTTTGATAGATGGTGCCTTCTCAACCTGGAAAGGTCTTAGGATTTATACTTTTAAGGACTTTAAAGACTTCCCAAACAGAACTTTTTTAGATATTTACAGGTCCGTAGTTTTGTTCAGAAAACATTTCCCACGTTTCCAAATGTACCTAATGACTCTGTTATAGACACCCTTCTGACTCCGTTGCCAACCTTGAAGGGTGCGATCTCATGTATTTATGATGAGATTTGTTGTTTACGCCAAGAGTCTCATGGATTCATTAAAGGCTCGTTGGGAGGTGGATATAGGAGAGGATAATTATAACTGAGGAAGTTTGGGGTACAATTTTACATCGGGTACATGGGTCCTCTATTTGTGCGAGGCATGCTCTCATTCAATGTAAATTACTGCACCGTGTCTACTACACCAAGGCCAGGTTGTCTAGAATATATAATGATGTGTCTCCTTGTCGGACCCCAGGAAGACTAGCTTTTGTCAAGGCAAAAGCTAATGGGGATCCTTATAAACAATAAACAATAAACTCCTGAGTGTGAGATGTCGGCAGGCTCCCGCAGACCTCATCCATACGTTCTGGTTCTGCCCTTCTCTACACAAATATTGGACAGATATCTAATTAATTCCTTATCAAAGATAGTCGGGCAAAGAGTGGAACCCACACCTTTGGGGGCCCTGTTTGGTGTTTTTCCCTCAGTACCGTCGCTCTCTAAACCAGAGAGGGATGTTTTGGCCTTTGTCACTCTGTTAGCTAGGAGACTAATTCTGACCAACTGGAAATCGCCCACTTCCCCTTCTCACACTCATTGGGTTAGGGACACCTTGTACTGTGTAAAACTGGAGAAGGGTAACTTTTTTTTGCTAAATTAAAAAAAACATGGGCTATAACCCATCGTTTTTGTCATTTCGTCATTTTTTTCAAATCCTCAAAAATGATGAAAAACGGCGCGCTATAGTATGCCGTACGATATGGGCTATAGCCCATGGTCCAAAATGATGAGAAACGAGGATAACTTTTTTTTCCTAAATTTAGAAAAACATGGGCTATAACCCATCGTTTTTGTCAAATTGCGGAATTGCGGAAATTGCGGAAATGGTAATTGCGAAAATTGCGAAAATTGCGGAATTATTATTATTTTTTTTTCATTTTTGTCAAATCATCAAAAATGATGAAAAACGGCGCGCTATAGTATGCCGTACGATATGGGCTATAGCCCATGGTCCAAAATGATGAGAAACAAGGATAACTTTTTTTTTCAAAATTTCAAAAAACATGGGCTATAACCCATCGTTTTTGTCATTTCGTCATTTTTTTCAAATCTTCAAAAATGATGAAAAACTGCGCGCTATAGTATGCCGTACGATATGGGCTATAGCCCACGGTCCAAAATGATGAGAAACGAGGCTAACTTCTTTTTTCAAAATTTCAAAAAACATGGGCTATAACCCATCGTTTTTTTCATTTTTTCATTTTTGTCAAATCATCAAAGATGATGAAAAACGGCGCGCTATAGTATGCCGTACGATATGGGCTATAGCCCACGGTCCAAAATGATGAGAAACGAGGCTAACTTTTTTTTCAAAATTTTCAAAAACATGGGCTATAACCCATCGTTTTTTTCATTTTTTCATTTTTGTCAAATCATCAAAAATGATGAAAAACGGCGCGCTATAGTATGCCGTCCGATATGGGCTATAGCCCACGGTCCAAAATGATGAGAAACGAGGCTAACTTTTTTTTCCAAAATTTCAAAAACATGGGCTATAACCCATCGTTTTTTTCATTTTTTCATTTTTGTCAAATCATCAAAAATGATGAAAAACGGCGCGCTATAGTATGCCGTCCGATATGGGCTATAGCCCACGGTCCAAAATGATGAGAAACGAGGCTAACTTCTTTTTTTCAAAATTTAAAAAAACATGGGCTATAACCCATCGTTTTTTTTATTTTTTCATTTTTGTCAAATCATCAAAAATGATGAAAAACGGCGCGCTATAGTATGCCGTACGATATGGGCTATAGCCCACGGTCCAAAATGATGAGAAACGAGGCTAACTTTTTTTTTCAAAATTTCAAAAACATGGGCTATAACCCATCGTTTTTTTCATTTTTTCATTTTTGTCAAATCATCAAAAATGATGAAAAACGGCGCGCTATAGTATGCCGTCCGATATGGGCTATAGCCCACGGTCCAAAATGATGAGAAACGAGGCTAACTTCTTTTTTTCAAAATTAAAAAAAACATGGGCTATAACCCATCGTTTTTTTTATTTTTTCATTTTTGTCAAATCATCAAAAATGATGAAAAACGGCGCGCTATAGTATGCCGTACGATATGGGCTATAGCCCACGGTCCAAAATGATGAGAAACGAGGCTAACTTTTTTTTTCAAAATTTCAAAAACATCATCATCATCATCATCATCATCATCATCATCATCATCATCATACTAAATCATCATACTAAAATTCAGCGAATGTCTGAATGTCTGTCTGTCTGAATGTCCCTGACAGCGCTTTATCTCAACTATCTCAACATTGGCTGGCCCAATCACTCCCACTTTTCACACAGGCATGGACCATAATTATATGGAGGGCGTAACGGAGCCCTTTCTCCGATTTGACACATTAATGATTTATAATGAATTTATTAGTGCATTAAAAAATGCAAAAATGGGTATTGTACTGTCAATATGACATGAATATGAATGCAAAGTAGCGGTCCATGTGTGGACAGGCTACCTGTCGCCGTTGTGCATGGTGAGATGTGTGCAAACCGTGTAGTTTATCAGGAGAAGAATACCAAAGGATGCAACATTTATCCGTGAATTAAAAACACACCGGGCGCAGTACCCCCCCACGGCCACAAGAGGGGGGCAAATATCTCACAACGGGTAAGGGCTAGTGGGCTATAACCCATCGTTTTTTTCATTTTTTCATTTTTGTCAAATCATCAAAAATGATGAAAAACGGCGCGCTATAGTATGCCGTCCGATATGGGCTATAGCCCACGGTCCAAAATGATGAGAAACGAGGCTAACTTCTTTTTTTCAAAATTTAAAAAAACATGGGCTATAACCCATCGTTTTTGTCATTTCGTCATTTTTTTCAAATCTTCAAAAATGATGAAAAACTGCGCGCTATAGTATGCCGTACGATATGGGCTATAGCCCACGGTCCAAAATGATGAGAAACGAGGCTAACTTTTTTTTTCAAATCTTCAAAAACATGGGCTATAACCCATCGTTTTTTTCATTTTTTCATTTTTGTCAAATCATCAAAAATGATGAAAAACGGCGCGCTATAGTATGCCGTCCGATATGGGCTATAGCCCACGGTCCAAAATGATGAGAAACGAGGCTAACTTCTTTTTTTCAAAATGTAAAAAAACATGGGCTATAACCCATCGTTTTTGTCATTTCGTCATTTTTTTCAAATCTTCAAAAATGATGAAAAACTGCGCGCTATAGTATGCCGTACGATATGGGCTATAGCCCACGGTCCAAAATGATGAGAAACGAGGCTAACTTTTTTTTTCAAAATTTCAAAAACATGGGCTATAACCCATCGTTTTTTTCATTTTTTCATTTTTGTCAAATCATCAAAAATGATGAAAAACGGCGCGCTATAGTATGCCGTACGATATGGGCTATAGCCCACGGTCCAAATTGATGAGAAACGAGGCTAACTTTTTTTTTCAAAATTTCAAAAAACATGGGCTATAACCTATCGTTTTTGTCATTTCGTCATTTTTTTCAAATCTTCAAAAATGATGAAAAACTGCGCGCTATAGTATGCCGTACGATATGGGCTATAGCCCACGGTCCAAAATGATGAGAAACGAGGCTAACTTTTTTTTTCAAAATTAAAAATAACATGGGCTATAACCCATCGTTTTTGTCATTTCGTCATTTTTTTCAAATCTTCAAAAATGATGAAAAACTGCGCGCTATAGTATGCCGTACGATATGGGCTATAGCCCACGGTCCAAAATGATGAGAAACGAGGCTAATCTTTTTTTCAAAATTTCAAAAACATGGGCTATAACCCATCGTTTTTTTCATTTTTTCATTTTTGTCAAATCATCAAAAATGATGAAAAACGGCGCGCTATAGTATGCCGTACGATATGGGCTATAGCCCACGGTCCAAAATGATGAGAAACGAGGCTAGCTTTTTTTTTCAAAATTTCAAAAAACATGGGCTATAACCATAGAGTTTATATACAATAGAGAAGACACCCAGAGGAAATCCTGAAGCGCAATGGACATAGTGGCCGAAGAAGGTATTGCAGTTTGGTAAGGTTTTGCCCTCAAACACATGAACGCGCACTAGGCTCCGTCCACTCTGCCGGTCGCTCGCGCGTTCATGTGTTTGAGGGCAAAAATCCAGAATGCACAGGGCTCCTAAACCGGAAGGAGGAGTGGATTCGCCTCATGCGCTTCTGAGCAACTCAATGCAAGTGGACGGGAGGAGAACTTGGGTGTCTTCTCTATTGTATATATACTCTAAGGCTATAACCCATCGTTTTTGTCATTTCGTCATTTTTTTCAAATCTTCAAAAATGATGAAAAACTGCGCGCTATAGTATGCCGTACGATATGGGCTATAGCCCACGGTCCAAAATGATGAGAAACGAGGCTAACTTTTTTTTTCAAAATTTCAAAAACATGGGCTATAACCCGTCGTTTTTTTCATTTTTTCATTTTTGTCAAATCATCAAAAATGATGAAAAACGGCGCGCTATAGTATGCCGTCCGATATGGGCTATAGCCCACGGTCCAAAATGATGAGAAACGAGGCTAACTTCTTTTTTTCAAAATTTAAAAAAACATGGGCTATAACCCATCGTTTTTGTCATTTCGTCATTTTTTTCAAATCTTCAAAAATGATGAAAAACTGCGCGCTATAGTATGCCGTACGATATGGGCTATAGCCCACGGTCCAAAATGATGAGAAACGAGGCTAACTTTTTTTTTCAAATCTTCAAAAACATGGGCTATAACCCATCGTTTTTTTCATTTTTTCATTTTTGTCAAATCATCAAAAATGATGAAAAACGGCGCGCTATAGTATGCCGTCCGATATGGGCTATAGCCCACGGTCCAAAATGATGAGAAACGAGGCTAACTTCTTTTTTTCAAAATGTAAAAAAACATGGGCTATAACCCATCGTTTTTGTCATTTCGTCATTTTTTTCAAATCTTCAAAAATGATGAAAAACTGCGCGCTATAGTATGCCGTACGATATGGGCTATAGCCCACGGTCCAAAATGATGAGAAACGAGGCTAACTTTTTTTTTCAAAATTTCAAAAACATGGGCTATAACCCATCGTTTTTTTCATTTTTTCATTTTTGTCAAATCATCAAAAATGATGAAAAACGGCGCGCTATAGTATGCCGTACGATATGGGCTATAGCCCACGGTCCAAATTGATGAGAAACGAGGCTAACTTTTTTTTTCAAAATTTCAAAAAACATGGGCTATAACCCATCGTTTTTGTCATTTCGTCATTTTTTTCAAATCTTCAAAAATGATGAAAAACTGCGCGCTATAGTATGCCGTACGATATGGGCTATAGCCCACGGTCCAAAATGATGAGAAACGAGGCTAACTTTTTTTTTCAAAATTAAAAATAACATGGGCTATAACCCATCGTTTTTGTCATTTCGTCATTTTTTTCAAATCTTCAAAAATGATGAAAAACTGCGCGCTATAGTATGCCGTACGATATGGGCTATAGCCCACGGTCCAAAATGATGAGAAACGAGGCTAATCTTTTTTTCAAAATTTCAAAAACATGGGCTATAACCCATCGTTTTTTTCATTTTTTCATTTTTGTCAAATCATCAAAAATGATGAAAAACGGCGCGCTATAGTATGCCGTACGATATGGGCTATAGCCCACGGTCCAAAATGATGAGAAACGAGGCTAGCTTTTTTTTTCAAAATTTCAAAAAACATGGGCTATAACCATAGAGTTTATATACAATAGAGAAGACACCCAGAGGAAATCCTGAAGCGCAATGGACATAGTGGCCGAAGAAGGTATTGCAGTTTGGTAAGGTTTTGCCCTCAAACACATGAACGCGCACTAGGCTCCGTCCACTCTGCCGGTCGCTCGCGCGTTCATGTGTTTGAGGGCAAAAATCCAGAATGCACAGGGCTCCTAAACCGGAAGGAGGAGTGGATTCGCCTCATGCGCTTCTGAGCAACTCAATGCAAGTGGACGGGAGGAGAACTTGGGTGTCTTCTCTATTGTATATATACTCTAAGGCTATAACCCATCGTTTTTGTCATTTCGTCATTTTTTTCAAATCTTCAAAAATGATGAAAAACTGCGCGCTATAGTATGCCGTACGATATGGGCTATAGCCCACGGTCCAAAATGATGAGAAACGAGGCTAACTTTTTTTTTCAAAATTTCAAAAACATGGGCTATAACCCGTCGTTTTTTTCATTTTTTCATTTTTGTCAAATCATCAAAAATGATGAAAAACGGCGCGCTATAGTATGCCGTACGATATGGGCTATAGCCCACGGTCCAAAATGATGAGAAACGAGAATAACTTTTTTTTTCAAAATTAAAAAAAACATGGGCTATAACCCATCGTTTTGTCATTTCGTCATTTTTTTCAAATCTTCAAAAATGATGAAAAACTGCGCGCTATAGTATGCCGTACGATATGGGCTATAGCCCGCGGTCCAAAATGATGAGAAACGAGGCTAACTTTTTTTTCCAAAATTTCAAAAACATGGGCTATAACCCATCGTTTTTTGTTTTTTTTCATTTTTGTCAAATCTTTAAAAATGATGAAAAACGGCGCGCTATAGTATGCCGTACGATATGGGCTATAGCCCACGGTCCAAAATGATGAGAAACGAGGCTAACTTTTTTTTTCAAAATTTCAAAAAACATGGGCTATAACCCATCGTTTTTGTCATTTCGTCATTTTTTTCAAATCTTCAAAAATGATGAAAAACTGCGCGCTATAGTATGCCGTACGATATGGGCTATAGCCCACGGTCCAAAATGATGAGAAACGAGCTATAGTATGCCGTACGATATGGGCTATAGCCCACGGTCCAAAATGATGAGAAACGAGGCTAACTTTTTTTTTCAAAATTTCAAAAGACATGGGCTATAACCCATTGTTTTTGTCATTTCGTCATTTTTTCAAATCTTCAAAAATGATGAAAAACTGCGCGCTATAGTATGCCGTACGATATGGGCTATAGCCCACGGTCCAAAATGATGAGAAACGAGGCTAACTTTTTTTTTCAAAATTTCAAAAACATGGGCTATAACCCATCGTTTTTGTCATTTCGTCATTTTTTTCAAATCTTCAAAAATGATGAAAAATGGCGCGCTATAGTATGCCGTACGATATGGGCTATAGCCCACGGTCCAAAATGATGAGAAACGAGGCTAACTTTTTTTTTCAAAATTTCAAAAACATGGGCTATAACCCATCGTTTTTTTTATTTTTTCATTTTTGTCAAATCATCAAAAATGATGAAAAACGGCGCGCTATAGTATGCCGTACGATATGGGCTATAGCCCACGGTCCAAAATGATGAGAAACGAGGCTAACTTTTTTTTCCAAAATTTCAAAAACATGGGCTATAACCCATCGTTTTTTTCATTTTTTCATTTTTGTCAAATCATCAAAAATGATGAAAAACTGCGCGCTATAGTATGCCGTACGATATGGGCTATAGCCCACGGTCCAAAATGATGAGAAACGAGGCTAACTTTTTTTTCCAAAATTTCAAAAACATGGGCTATAACCCATAGTTTTTTTCATTTTTTCATTTTTGTCAAATCATCAAAAATGATGAAAAACGGCGCGCTATAGTATGCCGTACGATATGGGCTATAGCCCACGGTCCAAAATGATGAGAAACGAGGCTAACTTTTTTTTTCAAAATTTCAAAAACATGGGCTATAACCCATCGTTTTTTTCATTTTTTCATTTTTGTCAAATCATCAAAAATGATGAAAAACGGCGCGCTATAGTATGCCGTACGATATGGGCTATAGCCCACGGTCCAAAATGATGAGAAACGAGGCTAACTTATTTTTTCAAAATTTCAAAAAACATGGGCTATAACCCATCGTTTTTGTCATTTCGTCATTTTTTTCAAATCTTCAAAAATGATGAAAAACTGCGCGCTATAGTATGCCGTACGATATGGGCTATAGCCCACGGTCCAAAATGATGAGAAACGAGGCTAACTTTTTTTCCCAAAATTTCAAAAACATGGGCTATAACCCATCGTTTTTTTCATTTTTTCATTTTTGTCAAATCATCAAAAATGATGAAAAACGGCGCGCTATAGTATGCCGTACGATATGGGCTATAGCCCACGGTCCAAAATGATGAGAAACGAGGCTAACTTTTTTTTTCAAAATTTCAAAAACATGGGCTATAACCCATCGTTTTTTTCATTTTTTCATTTTTGTCAAATCATCAAAAATGATGAAAAACGGCGCGCTATAGTATGCCGTACGATATGGGCTATAGCCCACGGTCCAAAATGATGAGAAACGAGGCTAACTTTTTTTTTCAAAATTTCAAAAAACATGGGCTATAACCCATCGTTTTTGTCATTTCGTCATTTTTTTCAAATCTTCAAAAATGATGAAAAACTGCGCGCTATAGTATGCCGTACGATATGGGCTATAGCCCACGGTCCAAAATGATGAGAAACGAGGCTAACTTTTTTTTTCAAAATTTCAAAAAACATGGGCTATAACCCATCGTTTTTGTCATTTCGTCATTTTTGTCAAATCATCAAAAATGATGAAAAACGGCGCGCTATAGTATGCCGTACGATATGGGCTATAGCCCACGGTCCAAAATGATGAGAAACGAGGCTAACTTTTTTTTTCAAAATTTCAAAAAACATGGGCTATAACCCATCGTTTTTGTCATTTTGTCATTTTTTTCAAATCTTCAAAAATGATGAAAAACTGCGCGCTATAGTATGCCGTACGATATGGGCTATAGCCCACGGTCCAAAATGATGAGAAACGAGGCTAACTTTTTTTTTCAAAATAAAAAAAAACATGGGCTATAACCCATCGTTTTTGTCATTTCGTAATTTTTTTCAAAAATGATGAAAAACTGCGCGCTATAGTATGCCGTACGATATGGGCTATAGCCCACGGTCCAAAATGATGAGAAACGAGGCTAACTTTTTTTTTCAAAATTTCAAAAAACATGGGCTATAACCCATTGTTTTTGTCATTTCGTCATTTTTTCAAATCTTCAAAAATGATGAAAAACTGCGCGCTATAGTATGCCGTCCGATATGGGCTATAGCCCACGGTCCAAAATGATGAGAAACGAGGCTAACTTTTTTTTCCAAAATTTCAAAAACATGGGCTATAACCCATCGTTTTTTTCATTTTTTCATTTTTGTCAAATCATCAAAAATGATGAAAAACGGCGCGCTATAGTATGCCGTCCGATATGGGCTATAGCCCACGGTCCAAAATGATGAGAAACGAGGCTAACTTCTTTTTTTCAAAATTTAAAAAAACATGGGCTATAACCCATCGTTTTTTTTATTTTTTCATTTTTGTCAAATCATCAAAAATGATGAAAAACGGCGCGCTATAGTATGCCGTACGATATGGGCTATAGCCCACGGTCCAAAATGATGAGAAACGAGGCTAACTTTTTTTTTCAAAATTTCAAAAACATGGGCTATAACCCATCGTTTTTTTCATTTTTTCATTTTTGTCAAATCATCAAAAATGATGAAAAACGGCGCGCTATAGTATGCCGTCCGATATGGGCTATAGCCCACGGTCCAAAATGATGAGAAACGAGGCTAACTTCTTTTTTTCAAAATTTAAAAAAACATGGGCTATAACCCATCGTTTTTTTTATTTTTTCATTTTTGTCAAATCATCAAAAATGATGAAAAACGGCGCGCTATAGTATGCCGTACGATATGGGCTATAGCCCACGGTCCAAAATGATGAGAAACGAGGCTAACTTTTTTTTTCAAAATTTCAAAAACATGGGCTATAACCCATCGTTTTTTTCATTTTTTCATTTTTGTCAAATCATCAAAAATGATGAAAAACGGCGCGCTATAGTATGCCGTCCGATATGGGCTATAGCCCACGGTCCAAAATGATGAGAAACGAGGCTAACTTCTTTTTTTCAAAATTAAAAAAAACATGGGCTATAACCCATCGTTTTTGTCATTTCGTCATTTTTTTCAAATCTTCAAAAATGATGAAAAACTGCGCGCTATAGTATGCCGTACGATATGGGCTATAGCCCACGGTCCAAAATGATGAGAAACGAGGCTAACTTTTTTTTTCAAATCTTCAAAAACATGGGCTATAACCCATCGTTTTTTTCATTTTTTCATTTTTGTCAAATCATCAAAAATGATGAAAAACGGCGCGCTATAGTATGCCGTCCGATATGGGCTATAGCCCACGGTCCAAAATGATGAGAAACGAGGCTAACTTCTTTTTTTCAAAATGTAAAAAAACATGGGCTATAACCCATCGTTTTTGTCATTTCGTCATTTTTTTCAAATCTTCAAAAATGATGAAAAACTGCGCGCTATAGTATGCCGTACGATATGGGCTATAGCCCACGGTCCAAAATGATGAGAAACGAGGCTAACTTTTTTTTTCAAAATTTCAAAAACATGGGCTATAACCCATCGTTTTTTTCATTTTTTCATTTTTGTCAAATCATCAAAAATGATGAAAAACGGCGCGCTATAGTATGCCGTACGATATGGGCTATAGCCCACGGTCCAAAATGATGAGAAACGAGGCTAACTTTTTTTTTCAAAATTTCAAAAAACATGGGCTATAACCCATCGTTTTTGTCATTTCGTCATTTTTTTCAAATCTTCAAAAATGATGAAAAACTGCGCGCTATAGTATGCCGTACGATATGGGCTATAGCCCACGGTCCAAAATGATGAGAAACGAGGCTAATCTTTTTTTCAAAATTTCAAAAACATGGGCTATAACCCATCGTTTTTTTCATTTTTTCATTTTTGTCAAATCATCAAAAATGATGAAAAACGGCGCGCTATAGTATGCCGTACGATATGGGCTATAGCCCACGGTCCAAAATGATGAGAAACGAGGCTAACTTTTTTTTTCAAAATTTCAAAAAACATGGGCTATAACCCATCGTTTTTGTCATTTCGTCATTTTTTTCAAATCTTCAAAAATGATGAAAAACTGCGCGCTATAGTATGCCGTACGATATGGGCTATAGCCCACGGTCCAAAATGATGAGAAACGAGGCTAACTTTTTTTTTCAAAATTTCAAAAACATGGGCTATAACCCGTCGTTTTTTTCATTTTTTCATTTTTGTCAAATCATCAAAAATGATGAAAAACGGCGCGCTATAGTATGCCGTACGATATGGGCTATAGCCCACGGTCCAAAATGATGAGAAACGAGAATAACTTTTTTTTTCAAAATTTAAAAAAACATGGGCTATAACCCATCGTTTTGTCATTTCGTCATTTTTTTCAAATCTTCAAAAATGATGAAAAACTGCGCGCTATAGTATGCCGTACGATATGGGCTATAGCCCGCGGTCCAAAATGATGAGAAACGAGGCTAACTTTTTTTTTCAAAATTTCAAAAACATGGGCTATAACCCATCGTTTTTTTTTTTTTTTCATTTTTGTCAAATCATCAAAAATGATGAAAAACGGCGCGCTATAGTATGCCGTACGATATGGGCTATAGCCCACGGTCCAAAATGATGAGAAACGAGGCTAACTTTTTTTTTCAAAATTTCAAAAAACATGGGCTATAACCCATCGTTTTTGTCATTTCGTCATTTTTTTCAAATCTTCAAAAATGATGAAAAACTGCGCGCTATAGTATGCCGTACGATATGGGCTATAGCCCACGGTCCAAAATGATGAGAAACGAGCTATAGTATGCCGTACGATATGGGCTATAGCCCACGGTCCAAAATGATGAGAAACGAGGCTAACTTTTTTTTTCAAAATTTCAAAAAACATGGGCTATAACCCATTGTTTTTGTCATTTCGTCATTTTTTCAAATCTTCAAAAATGATGAAAAACTGCGCGCTATAGTATGCCGTACGATATGGGCTATAGCCCACGGTCCAAAATGATGAGAAACGAGGCTAACTTTTTCTTTCAAAATTTCAAAAACATGGGCTATAACCCATCGTTTTTGTCATTTCGTCATTTTTTTCAAATCTTCAAAAATGATGAAAAATGGCGCGCTATAGTATGCCGTACGATATGGGCTATAGCCCACGGTCCAAAATGATGAGAAACGAGGCTAACTTTTTTTTTCAAAATTTCAAAAACATGGGCTATAACCCATCGTTTTTTTTATTTTTTCATTTTTGTCAAATCATCAAAAATGATGAAAAACGGCGCGCTATAGTATGCCGTACGATATGGGCTATAGCCCACGGTCCAAAATGATGAGAAACGAGGCTAACTTTTTTTTCCAAAATTTCAAAAACATGGGCTATAACCCATCGTTTTTTTCATTTTTTCATTTTTGTCAAATCATCAAAAATGATGAAAAACTGCGCGCTATAGTATGCCGTACGATATGGGCTATAGCCCACGGTCCAAAATGATGAGAAACGAGGCTAACTTTTTTTTTCAAAATTAAAAATAACATGGGCTATAACCCATCGTTTTTGTCATTTCGTCATTTTTTTCAAATCTTCAAAAATGATGAAAAACTGCGCGCTATAGTATGCCGTACGATATGGGCTATAGCCCACGGTCCAAAATGATGAGAAACGAGGCTAATCTTTTTTTCAAAATTTCAAAAACATGGGCTATAACCCATCGTTTTTTTCATTTTTTCATTTTTGTCAAATCATCAAAAATGATGAAAAACGGCGCGCTATAGTATGCCGTACGATATGGGCTATAGCCCACGGTCCAAAATGATGAGAAACGAGGCTAACTTTTTTTTTCAAAATTTCAAAAAACATGGGCTATAACCCATCGTTTTTGTCATTTCGTCATTTTTTTCAAATCTTCAAAAATGATGAAAAACTGCGCGCTATAGTATGCCGTACGATATGGGCTATAGCCCACGGTCCAAAATGATGAGAAACGAGGCTAACTTTTTTTTTCAAAATTTCAAAAACATGGGCTATAACCCGTCGTTTTTTTCATTTTTTCATTTTTGTCAAATCATCAAAAATGATGAAAAACGGCGCGCTATAGTATGCCGTACGATATGGGCTATAGCCCACGGTCCAAAATGATGAGAAACGAGAATAACTTTTTTTTTCAAAATTTAAAAAAACATGGGCTATAACCCATCGTTTTGTCATTTCGTCATTTTTTTCAAATCTTCAAAAATGATGAAAAACTGCGCGCTATAGTATGCCGTACGATATGGGCTATAGCCCGCGGTCCAAAATGATGAGAAACGAGGCTAACTTTTTTTTTCAAAATTTCAAAAACATGGGCTATAACCCATCGTTTTTTTTTTTTTTTTTTTTTTTTTCAAATCATCAAAAATGATGAAAAACGGCGTGCTATAGTATGCCGTACGATATGGGCTATAGCCCACGGTCCAAAATGATGAGAAACGAGGCTAACTTTTTTTTTCAAAATTTAAAAAAACATGGGCTATAACCCATCGTTTTTGTCATTTCGTCATTTTTTTCAAATCTTCAAAAATGATGAAAAACTGCGCGCTATAGTATGCCGTACGATATGGGCTATAGCCCACGGTCTAAAATGATGAGAAACGAGCTATAGTATGCCGTACGATATGGGCTATAGCCCACGGTCCAAAATGATGAGAAACGAGGCTAACTTTTTCTTTCAAAATTTCAAAAACATGGGCTATAACCCATCGTTTTTGTCATTTCGTCATTTTTTTCAAATCTTCAAAAATGATGAAAAATGGCGCGCTATAGTATGCCGTACGATATGGGCTATAGCCCACGGTCCAAAATGATGAGAAACGAGGCTAACTTTTTTTTTCAAAATTTCAAAAACATGGGCTATAACCCATCGTTTTTTTTTTTTTTCATTTTTGTCAAATCATCAAAAATGATGAAAAACGGCGCGCTATAGTATGCCGTACGATATGGGCTATAGCCCACGGTCCAAAATGATGAGAAACGAGGCTAACTTTTTTTTCCAAAATTTCAAAAACATGGGCTATAACCCATCGTTTTTTTCATTTTTTCATTTTTGTCAAATCATCAAAAATGATGAAAAACTGCGCGCTATAGTATGCCGTACGATATGGGCTATAGCCCACGGTCCAAAATGATGAGAAACGAGGCTAACTTTTTTTTCCAAAATTTCAAAAACATGGGCTATAACCCATCGTTTTTTTCATTTTTTCATTTTTGTCAAATCATCAAAAATGATGAAAAACGGCGCGCTATAGTATGCCGTACGATATGGGCTATAGCCCACGGTCCAAAATGATGAGAAACGAGGCTAACTTTTTCTTTCAAAATTTCAAAAACATGGGCTATAACCCATCGTTTTTGTCATTTCGTCATTTTTTTCAAATCTTCAAAAATGATGAAAAATGGCGCGCTATAGTATGCCGTACGATATGGGCTATAGCCCACGGTCCAAAATGATGAGAAACGAGGCTAACTTTTTTTTTCAAAATTTCAAAAACATGGGCTATAACCCATCGTTTTTTTTTTTTTTTTCATTTTTGTCAAATCATCAAAAATGATGAAAAACGGCGCGCTATAGTATGCCGTACGATATGGGCTATAGCCCACGGTCCAAAATGATGAGAAACGAGGCTAACTTTTTTTTCCAAAATTTCAAAAACATGGGCAATAACCCATCGTTTTTTTCATTTTTTCATTTTTGTCAAATCATCAAAAATGATGAAAAACTGCGCGCTATAGTATGCCGTACGATATGGGCTATAGCCCACGGTCCAAAATGATGAGAAACGAGGCTAACTTTTTTTTCCAAAATTTCAAAAACATGGGCTATAACCCATCGTTTTTTTCATTTTTTCATTTTTGTCAAATCATCAAAAATGATGAAAAACGGCGCGCTATAGTATGCCGTACGATATGGGCTATAGCCCACGGTCCAAAATGATGAGAAACGAGGCTAACTTTTTCTTTCAAAATTTCAAAAACATGGGCTATAACCCATCGTTTTTGTCATTTCGTCATTTTTTTCAAATCTTCAAAAATGATGAAAAATGGCGCGCTATAGTATGCCGTACGATATGGGCTATAGCCCACGGTCCAAAATGATGAGAAACGAGGCTAACTTTTTTTTTCAAAATTTCAAAAACATGGGCTATAACCCATCGTTTTTTTTTTTTTTTTTTTTTTGTCAAATCATCAAAAATGATGAAAAACGGCGCGCTATAGTATGCCGTACGATATGGGCTATAGCCCACGGTCCAAAATGATGAGAAACGAGGCTAACTTTTTTTTCCAAAATTTCAAAAACATGGGCTATAACCCATCGTTTTTTTCATTTTTTCATTTTTGTCAAATCATCAAAAATGATGAAAAACTGCGCGCTATAGTATGCCGTACGATATGGGCTATAGCCCACGGTCCAAAATGATGAGAAACGAGGCTAACTTTTTTTTCCAAAATTTCAAAAACATGGGCTATAACCCATCGTTTTTTTCATTTTTTCATTTTTGTCAAATCATCAAAAATGATGAAAAACGGCGCGCTATAGTATGCCGTACGATATGGGCTATAGCCCACGGTCCAAAATGATGAGAAACGAGGCTAACTTTTTTTTTCAAAATTTCAAAAAACATGGGCTATAACCCATCGTTTTTGTCATTTCGTCATTTTTTTCAAATCTTCAAAAATGATGAAAAACTGCGCGCTATAGTATGCCGTACGATATGGGCTATAGCCCACGGTCCAAAATGATGAGAAACGAGGCTAACTTTTTTTTTCAAAATTTAAAAAAACATGGGCTATAACCCATCGTTTTTGTCATTTCGTCATTTTTTTCAAATCATCAAAAATGATGAAAAACTGCGCGCTATAGTATGCCGTACGATATGGGCTATAGCCCACGGTCCAAAATGATGAGAAACGAGGCTAACTTTTTTTTTCAAAATTAAAAAAAACATGGGCTATAACCCATCGTTTTTGTCATTTCGTAATTTTTTTCAAAAATGATGAAAAACTGCGCGCTATAGTATGCCGTACGATATGGGCTATAGCCCACGGTCCAAAATGATGAGAAACGAGGCTAACTTTTTTTTTCAAAATTTCAAAAAACATGGGCTATAACCCATCGTTTTTGTCATTTCGTCATTTTTTTCAAATCTTCAAAAATGATGAAAAACTGCGCGCTATAGTATGCCGTACGATATGGGCTATAGCCCACGGTCCAAAATGATGAGAAACGAGGCTAACTTTTTTTTCCAAAATTTCAAAAACATGGGCTATAACCCATCGTTTTTTTTATTTTTTCATTTTTGTCAAATCATCAAAAATGATGAAAAACTGCGCGCTATAGTATGCCGTACGATATGGGCTATAGCCCACGGTCCAAAATGATGAGAAACGAGGCTAACTTTTTTTTCCAAAATTTCAACAACATGGGCTATAACCCATCGTTTTTTTCATTTTTTCATTTTTGTCAAATCATCAAAAATGATGAAAAACGGCGCGCTATAGTATGCCGTACGATATGGGCTATAGCCCACGGTCCAAAATGATGAGAAACGAGGCTAACTTTTTTTTTCAAAATTTCAAAAAACATGGGCTATAACCCATCGTTTTTGTCATTTCGTCATTTTTTTCAAATCTTCAAAAATGATGAAAAACTGCGCGCTATAGTATGCCGTACGATATGGGCTATAGCCCACGGTCCAAAATGATGAGAAACGAGGCTAACTTTTTTTTTCAAAATTAAAAAAAACATGGGCTATAACCCATCGTTTTTGTCATTTCGTAATTTTTTTCAAAAATGATGAAAAACTGCGCGCTATAGTATGCCGTACGATATGGGCTATAGCCCACGGTCCAAAATGATGAGAAACGAGGCTAACTTTTTTTTTCAAAATTTCAAAAAACATGGGCTATAACCCATCGTTTTTGTCATTTCGTCATTTTTTTCAAATCTTCAAAAATGATGAAAAACTGCGCGCTATAGTATGCCGTACGATATGGGCTATAGCCCACGGTCCAAAATGATGAGAAACGAGGCTAACTTTTTTTTTCAAAATTTCAAAAACATGGGCTATAACCCATCGTTTTTTTTATTTTTTCATTTTTGTCAAATCATCAAAAATGATGAAAAACGGCGCGCTATAGTATGCCGTACGATATGGGCTATAGCCCACGGTCCAAAATGATGAGAAACGAGAATAACTTTTTTTTTCAAAATTTAAAAAAACATGGGCTATAACCCATCGTTTTGTCATTTCGTCATTTTTTTCAAATCTTCAAAAATGATGAAAAACTGCGCGCTATAGTATGCCGTACGATATGGGCTATAGCCCGCGGTCCAAAATGATGAGAAACGAGGCTAACTTTTTTTTTCAAAATTTCAAAAACATGGGCTATATATAACCCATCGTTTTTTTTTTTTTTTCATTTTTGTCAAATCATCAAAAATGATGAAAAACGGCGCGCTATAGTTTGCCGTACGATATGGGCTATAGCCCACGGTCCAAAATGATGAGAAACGAGGCTAACTTTTTTTTTCAAAATTTCAAAAAACATGGGCTATAACCCATCGTTTTTGTCATTTCGTCATTTTTTTCAAATCTTCAAAAATGATGAAAAACTGCGCGCTATAGTATGCCGTACGATATGGGCTATAGCCCACGGTCCAAAATGATGAGAAACGAGGCTAACTTTTTTTTTCAAAATTTCAAAAACATGGGCTATAACCCATCGTTTTTTTCATTTTTTCATTTTTGTCAAATCATCAAAAATGATGAAAAACGGCGCGCTATAGTATGCCGTACGATATGGGCTATAGCCCATGGTCCAAAATGATGAGAAACGAGGCTAACTTTTTTTTTCAAAATTAAAAAAAACATGGGCTATAACCCATCGTTTTTGTCATTTTGTCATTTCTTTTCAAATCTTCAAAAATGATGAAAAACTGCGCGCTATAGTATGCCGTACGATATGGGCTATAGCCCACGGTCCAAAATGATGAGAAACGAGGCTAACTTTTTTTTTCAAAATTTCAAAAACATGGGCTATAACCCATCGTTTTTTTTATTTTTTCATTTTTGTCAAATCATCAAAAATGATGAAAAACGGCGCGCTATAGTATGCCGTACGATATGGGCTATAGCCCACGGTCCAAAATGATGAGAAACGATGCTAACTTTTTTTTTCAAAATTAAAAAAAACATGGGCTATAACCCATCGTTTTTGTCATTTCGTCATTTTTTTCAAATCTTCAAAAATGATGAAAAACTGCGCGCTATAGTATGCCGTACGATATGGGCTATAGCCCACGGTCCAAAATGATGAGAAACGAGGCTAACTTTTTTTTTCAAAATTTCAAAAACATGGGCTATAACCCATCGTTTTTTTCATTTTTTCATTTTTGTCAAATCATCAAAAATGATGAAAAACTGCGCGCTATAGTATGCCGTACGATATGGGCTATAGCCCACGGTCCAAAATGATGAGAAACGAGGCTAACTTTTTTTTCCAAAATTTCAAAAACATGGGCTATAACCCATCGTTTTTTTCATTTTTTCATTTTTGTCAAATCATCAAAAATGATGAAAAACGGCGCGCTATAGTATGCCGTACGATATGGGCTATAGCCCACGGTCCAAAATGATGAGAAACGAGGCTAACTTTTTTTTCCAAAATTTCAAAAACATGGGCTATAACCCATCGTTTTTTTCATTTTTTCATTTTTGTCAAATCATCAAAAATGATGAAAAACTGCGCGCTATAGTATGCCGTACGATATGGGCTATAGCCCACGGTCCAAAATGATGAGAAACGAGGCTAACTTTTTTTTCCAAAATTTCAAAAACATGGGCTATAACCCATCGTTTTTTTCATTTTTTCATTTTTGTCAAATCATCAAAAATGATGAAAAACGGCGCGCTATAGTATGCCGTACGATATGGGCTATAGCCCACGGTCCAAAATGATGAGAAACGAGGCTAACTTTTTTTTTCAAAATTTCAAAAAACATGGGCTATAACCCATCGTTTTTGTCATTTCGTCATTTTTTTCAAATCTTCAAAAATGATGAAAAACTGCGCGCTATAGTATGCCGTACGATATGGGCTATAGCCCACGGTCCAAAATGATGAGAAACGAGGCTAACTTTTTTTTTCAAAATTAAAAAAAACATGGGCTATAACCCATCGTTTTTGTCATTTCGTAATTTTTTTCAAAAATGATGAAAAACTGCGCGCTATAGTATGCCGTACGATATGGGCTATAGCCCACGGTCCAAAATGATGAGAAACGAGGCTAACTTTTTTTTTCAAAATTTCAAAAAACATGGGCTATAACCCATTGTTTTTGTCATTTCGTCATTTTTTCAAATCTTCAAAAATGATGAAAAACTGCGCGCTATAGTATGCCGTACGATATGGGCTATAGCCCACGGTCCAAAATGATGAGAAACGAGGCTAACTTTTTTTTTCAAAATTTCAAAGACATGGGCTATAACCCATCGTTTTTTTCATTTTTTCATTTTTGTCAAATCATCAAAAATGATGAAAAATGGCGCGCTATAGTATGCCGTACGATATGGGCTATAGCCCATGGTCCAAAATGATGAGAAACGAGGCTAACTTTTTTTTTCAAAATTTAAAAAAACATGGGCTATAACCCATCGTTTTTGTCATTTCGTCATTTTTTTCAAATCTTCAAAAATGATGAAAAACTGCGCGCTATAGTATGCCGTACGATATGGGCTATAGCCCACGGTCCAAAATGATGAGAAACGAGGCTAACTTTTTTTTTCAAAATTTCAAAAACATGGGCTATAACCCATCGTTTTTTTTATTTTTTCATTTTTGTCAAATCATCAAAAATGATGAAAAACAGCGCGCTATAGTATGCCGTACGATATGGGCTATAGCCCACGGTCCAAAATGATGAGAAACGAGGCTAACTTTTTTTTCCAAAATTTCAAAAACATGGGCTATAACCCATCGTTTTTTTCATTTTTTCATTTTTGTCAAATCATCAAAAATGATGAAAAACGGCGCGCTATAGTATGCCGTACAATATGGGCTATAGCCCACGGTCCAAAATGATGAGAAACGAGGCTAACTTTTTTTTTCAAAATTTCAAAAACATGGGCTATAACCCATCGTTTTTTTCATTTTTTCATTTTTGTCAAATCATCAAAAATGATGAAAAACGGCGCGCTATAGTATGCCGTACGATATGGGCTATAGCCAACGGTCCAAAATGATGAGAAACGAGGCTAACTTTTTTTTTCAAAATTTCAAAAAACATGGGCTATAACCCATCGTTTTTGTCATTTCGTCATTTTTTTCAAATCTTCAAAAATGATGAAAAACTGCGCGCTATAGTATGCCGTACGATATGGGCTATAGCCCACGGTCCAAAATGATGAGAAACGAGGCTAACTTTTTTTTCCAAAATTTCAAAAACATGGGCTATAACCCATCGTTTTTGTCATTTCGTCATTTTTGTCAAATCATCAAAAATGATGAAAAACGGCGCGCTATAGTATGCCGTACGATATGGGCTATAGCCCACGGTCCAAAATGATGAGAAACGAGGCTAACTTTTTTTTCCAAAATTTCAAAAACATGGGCTATAACCCATCGTTTTTTTTCATTTTTTCATTTTTGTCAAATCATCAAAAATGATGAAAAACTGCGCGCTATAGTATGCCGTACGATATGGGCTATAGCCCACGGTCCAAAATGATGAGAAACGAGGCTAACTTTTTTTTCCAAAATTTCAAAAACATGGGCTATAACCCATCGTTTTTGTCATTTCGTCATTTTTTTCAAATCTTCAAAAATGATGAAAAACTGCGCGCTATAGTATGCCGTACGATATGGGCTATAGCCCACGGTCCAAAATGATGAGAAACGAGGCTAACTTTTTTTTTCAAAATTTCAAAAACATGGGCTATAACCCATCGTTTTTTTTATTTTTTCATTTTTGTCAAATCATCAAAAATGATGAAAAACGGCGCGCTATAGTATGCCGTACGATATGGGCTATAGCCCACGGTCCAAAATGATGAGAAACGAGGCTAACCTTTTTTTCCAAAATTTCAAAAACATGGGCTATAACCCATCGTTTTTTTCATTTTTTCATTTTTGTCAAATCATCAAAAATGATGAAAAACTGCGCGCTATAGTATGCCGTACGATATGGGCTATAGCCCACGGTCCAAAATGATGAGAAACGAGGCTAACTTTTTTTTCCAAAATTTCAAAAACATGGGCTATAACCCATCGTTTTTTTCATTTTTTCATTTTTGTCAAATCATCAAAAATGATGAAAAACGGCGCGCTATAGTATGCCGTACGATATGGGCTATAGCCCACGGTCCAAAATGATGAGAAACGAGGCTAACTTTTTTTTTCAAAATTTCAAAAACATGGGCTATAACCCATCGTTTTTTTCATTTTTTCATTTTTGTCAAATCATCAAAAATGATGAAAAACGGCGCGCTATAGTATGCCGTACGATATGGGCTATAGCCCACGGTCCAAAATGATGAGAAACGAGGCTAACTTTTTTTTTCAAAATTTCAAAAAACATGGGCTATAACCCATCGTTTTTGTCATTTCGTCATTTTTGTCAAATCATCAAAAATGATGAAAAACGGCGCGCTATAGTATGCCGTACGATATGGGCTATAGCCCACGGTCCAAAATGATGAGAAACGAGGCTAACTTTTTTTTTCAAAATTTCAAAAACATGGGCTATAACCCATCGTTTTTTTCATTTTTTCATTTTTGTCAAATCATCAAAAATGATGAAAAACTGCGCGCTATAGTATGCCGTACGATATGGGCTATAGCCCACGGTCCAAAATGATGAGAAACGAGGCTAACTTTTTTTTCCAAAATTTCAAAAACATGGGCTATAACCCATCGTTTTTTTCATTTTTTCATTTTTGTCAAATCATCAAAAATGATGAAAAACGGCGCGCTATAGTATGCCGTACAATATGGGCTATAGCCCACGGTCCAAAATGATGAGAAACGAGGCTAACTTTATTTTTCAAAATTTCAAAAACATGGGCTATAACCCATCGTTTTTTTCATTTTTTCATTTTTGTCAAATCATCAAAAATGATGAAAAACGGCGCGCTATAGTATGCCGTACGATATGGGCTATAGCCCACGGTCCAAAATGATGAGAAACGAGGCTAACTTTTTTTTTCAAAATTTCAAAAAACATGGGCTATAACCCATCGTTTTTGTCATTTCGTCATTTTTTTCAAATCTTCAAAAATGATGAAAAACTGCGCGCTATAGTATGCCGTACGATATGGGCTATAGCCCACGGTCCAAAATGATGAGAAACGAGGCTAACTTTTTTTTCCAAAATTTCAAAAACATGGGCTATAACCCATCGTTTTTTTCATTTTTTCATTTTTGTCAAATCATCAAAAATGATGAAAAACGGCGCGCTATAGTATGCCGTACGATATGGGCTATAGCCAACGGTCCAAAATGATGAGAAACGAGGCTAACTTTTTTTTTCAAAATTTCAAAAAACATGGGCTATAACCCATCGTTTTTGTCATTTCGTCATTTTTTTCAAATCTTCAAAAATGATGAAAAACTGCGCGCTATAGTATGCCGTACGATATGGGCTATAGCCCACGGTCCAAAATGATGAGAAACGAGGCTAACTTTTTTTTCCAAAATTTCAAAAACATGGGCTATAACCCATCGTTTTTGTCATTTCGTCATTTTTGTCAAATCATCAAAAATGATGAAAAACGGCGCGCTATAGTATGCCGTACGATATGGGCTATAGCCCACGGTCCAAAATGATGAGAAACGAGGCTAACTTTTTTTTCCAAAATTTCAAAAACATGGGCTATAACCCATCGTTTTTTTCATTTTTTCATTTTTGTCAAATCATCAAAAATGATGAAAAACTGCGCGCTATAGTATGCCGTACGATATGGGCTATAGCCCACGGTCCAAAATGATGAGAAACGAGGCTAACTTTTTTTTCCAAAATTTCAAAAACATGGGCTATAACCCATCGTTTTTGTCATTTCGTCATTTTTTTCAAATCTTCAAAAATGATGAAAAACTGCGCGCTATAGTATGCCGTACGATATGGGCTATAGCCCACGGTCCAAAATGATGAGAAACGAGGCTAACTTTTTTTTTCAAAATTTCAAAAACATGGGCTATAACCCATCGTTTTTTTTATTTTTTCATTTTTGTCAAATCATCAAAAATGATGAAAAACGGCGCGCTATAGTATGCCGTACGATATGGGCTATAGCCCACGGTCCAAAATGATGAGAAACGAGGCTAACCTTTTTTTCCAAAATTTCAAAAACATGGGCTATAACCCATCGTTTTTTTCATTTTTTCATTTTTGTCAAATCATCAAAAATGATGAAAAACTGCGCGCTATAGTATGCCGTACGATATGGGCTATAGCCCACGGTCCAAAATGATGAGAAACGAGGCTAACTTTTTTTTCCAAAATTTCAAAAACATGGGCTATAACCCATCGTTTTTTTCATTTTTTCATTTTTGTCAAATCATCAAAAATGATGAAAAACGGCGCGCTATAGTATGCCGTACGATATGGGCTATAGCCCACGGTCCAAAATGATGAGAAACGAGGCTAACTTTTTTTTTCAAAATTTCAAAAACATGGGCTATAACCCATCGTTTTTTTCATTTTTTCATTTTTGTCAAATCATCAAAAATGATGAAAAACGGCGCGCTATAGTATGCCGTACGATATGGGCTATAGCCCACGGTCCAAAATGATGAGAAACGAGGCTAACTTTTTTTTTCAAAATTTCAAAAAACATGGGCTATAACCCATCGTTTTTGTCATTTCGTCATTTTTGTCAAATCATCAAAAATGATGAAAAACGGCGCGCTATAGTATGCCGTACGATATGGGCTATAGCCCACGGTCCAAAATGATGAGAAACGAGGCTAACTTTTTTTTCCAAAATTTCAAAAACATGGGCTATAACCCATCGTTTTTTTCATTTTTTCATTTTTGTCAAATCATCAAAAATGATGAAAAACTGCGCGCTATAGTATGCCGTACGATATGGGCTATAGCCCACGGTCCAAAATGATGAGAAACGAGGCTAACTTTTTTTTCCAAAATTTCAAAAACATGGGCTATAACCCATCGTTTTTTTCATTTTTTCATTTTTGTCAAATCATCAAAAATGATGAAAAACGGCGCGCTATAGTATGCCGTACAATATGGGCTATAGCCCACGGTCCAAAATGATGAGAAACGAGGCTAACTTTATTTTTCAAAATTTCAAAAACATGGGCTATAACCCATCGTTTTTTTCATTTTTTCATTTTTGTCAAATCATCAAAAATGATGAAAAACGGCGCGCTATAGTATGCCGTACGATATGGGCTATAGCCCACGGTCCAAAATGATGAGAAACGAGGCTAACTTTTTTTTTCAAAATTTCAAAAAACATGGGCTATAACCCATCGTTTTTGTCATTTCGTCATTTTTTTCAAATCTTCAAAAATGATGAAAAACTGCGCGCTATAGTATGCCGTACGATATGGGCTATAGCCCACGGTCCAAAATGATGAGAAACGAGGCTAACTTTTTTTTCCAAAATTTCAAAAACATGGGCTATAACCCATCGTTTTTTTCATTTTTTCATTTTTGTCAAATCATCAAAAATGATGAAAAACGGCGTACGATATGGGCTATAGCCCACGGTCCAAAATGATGAGAAACGAGGCTAACTTTTTTTTCCAAAATTTCAAAAAACATGGGCTATAACCCATCGTTTTTGTCATTTCGTCATTTTTTTCAAATCATCAAAAATGATGAAAAACTGCGCGCTATAGTATGCCGTACGATATGGGCTATAGCCCACGGTCCAAAATGATGAGAAACGAGGCTAACTTTTTTTTCCAAAATTTCAACAACATGGGCTATAACCCATCGTTTTTTTCATTTTTTCATTTTTTTCAAATCATCAAAAATGATGAAAAACGGCGCGCTATAGTATGCCGTACGATATGGGCTATAGCCCACGGTCCAAAATGATGAGAAACGAGGCTAACTTTTTTTTTCAAAATTTAAAAAAACATGGGCTATAACCCATCGTTTTTGTCATTTCGTCATTTTTTTCAAATCATCAAAAATGATGAAAAACTGCGCGCTATAGTATGCCGTACGATATGGGCTATAGCCCACGGTCCAAAATGATGAGAAACGAGGCTAACTTTTTTTTTCAAAATTAAAAAAAACATGGGCTATAACCCATCGTTTTTGTCATTTCGTAATTTTTTTCAAAAATGATGAAAAACTGCGCGCTATAGTATGCCGTACGATATGGGCTATAGCCCACGGTCCAAAATGATGAGAAACGAGGCTAACTTTTTTTTTCAAAATTTCAAAAAACATGGGCTATAACCCATCGTTTTTGTCATTTCGTCATTTTTTTCAAATCTTCAAAAATGATGAAAAACTGCGCGCTATAGTATGCCGTACGATATGGGCTATAGCCCACGGTCCAAAATGATGAGAAACGAGGCTAACTTTTTTTTCCAAAATTTCAAAAACATGGGCTATAACCCATCGTTTTTTTTATTTTTTCATTTTTGTCAAATCATCAAAAATGATGAAAAACTGCGCGCTATAGTATGCCGTACGATATGGGCTATAGCCCACGGTCCAAAATGATGAGAAACGAGGCTAACTTTTTTTTCCAAAATTTCAACAACATGGGCTATAACCCATCGTTTTTTTCATTTTTTCATTTTTGTCAAATCATCAAAAATGATGAAAAACGGCGCGCTATAGTATGCCGTACGATATGGGCTATAGCCCACGGTCCAAAATGATGAGAAACGAGGCTAACTTTTTTTTTCAAAATTTCAAAAAACATGGGCTATAACCCATCGTTTTTGTCATTTCGTCATTTTTTTCAAATCTTCAAAAATGATGAAAAACTGCGCGCTATAGTATGCCGTACGATATGGGCTATAGCCCACGGTCCAAAATGATGAGAAACGAGGCTAACTTTTTTTTTCAAAATTAAAAAAAACATGGGCTATAACCCATCGTTTTTGTCATTTCGTAATTTTTTTCAAAAATGATGAAAAACTGCGCGCTATAGTATGCCGTACGATATGGGCTATAGCCCACGGTCCAAAATGATGAGAAACGAGGCTAACTTTTTTTTTCAAAATTTCAAAAACATGGGCTATAACCCATCGTTTTTTTCATTTTTTCATTTTTGTCAAATCATCAAAAATGATGAAAAACGGCGCGCTATAGTATGCCGTACGATATGGGCTATAGCCCACGGTCCAAAATGATGAGAAATGAGGCTAACTTTTTTTTTCAAAATTTCAAAAAACATGGGCTATAACCCATCGTTTTTGTCATTTCGTCATTTTTTTCAAATCTTCAAAAATGATGAAAAACTGCGCGCTATAGTATGCCGTACGATATGGGCTATAGCCCACGGTCCAAAATGATGAGAAACGAGGCTAACTTTTTTTTTCAAAATTTCAAAAACATGGGCTATAACCCATCGTTTTTTTTATTTTTTCATTTTTGTCAAATCATCAAAAATGATGAAAAACGGCGCGCTATAGTATGCCGTACGATATGGGCTATAGCCCACGGTCCAAAATGATGAGAAACGAGAATAACTTTTTTTTTCAAAATTTAAAAAAACATGGGCTATAACCCATCGTTTTGTCATTTCGTCATTTTTTTCAAATCTTCAAAAATGATGAAAAACTGCGCGCTATAGTATGCCGTACGATATGGGCTATAGCCCGCGGTCCAAAATGATGAGAAACGAGGCTAACTTTTTTTTTCAAAATTTCAAAAACATGGGCTATATATAACCCATCGTTTTTTTTTTTTTTTCATTTTTTTCAAATCATCAAAAATGATGAAAAACGGCGCGCTATAGTTTGCCGTACGATATGGGCTATAGCCCACGGTCCAAAATGATGAGAAACGAGGCTAACTTTTTTTTTCAAAATTTCAAAAAACATGGGCTATAACCCATCGTTTTTGTCATTTCGTCATTTTTTTCAAATCTTCAAAAATGATGAAAAACTGCGCGCTATAGTATGCCGTACGATATGGGCTATAGCCCACGGTCCAAAATGATGAGAAACGAGGCTAACTTTTTTTTTCAAAATTTCAAAAACATGGGCTATAACCCATCGTTTTTTTCATTTTTTCATTTTTGTCAAATCATCAAAAATGATGAAAAACGGCGCGCTATAGTATGCCGTACGATATGGGCTATAGCCCATGGTCCAAAATGATGAGAAACGAGGCTAACTTTTTTTTTCAAAATTAAAAAAAACATGGGCTATAACCCATCGTTTTTGTCATTTTGTCATTTCTTTTCAAATCTTCAAAAATGATGAAAAACTGCGCGCTATAGTATGCCGTACGATATGGGCTATAGCCCACGGTCCAAAATGATGAGAAACGAGGCTAACTTTTTTTTTCAAAATTTCAAAAACATGGGCTATAACCCATCGTTTTTTTTATTTTTTCATTTTTGTCAAATCATCAAAAATGATGAAAAACGGCGCGCTATAGTATGCCGTACGATATGGGCTATAGCCCACGGTCCAAAATGATGAGAAACGATGCTAACTTTTTTTTTCAAAATTAAAAAAAACATGGGCTATAACCCATCGTTTTTGTCATTTCGTCATTTTTTTCAAATCTTCAAAAATGATGAAAAACTGCGCGCTATAGTATGCCGTACGATATGGGCTATAGCCCACGGTCCAAAATGATGAGAAACGAGGCTAACTTTTTTTTTCAAAATTTCAAAAACATGGGCTATAACCCATCGTTTTTTTCATTTTTTCATTTTTGTCAAATCATCAAAAATGATGAAAAACTGCGCGCTATAGTATGCCGTACGATATGGGCTATAGCCCACGGTCCAAAATGATGAGAAACGAGGCTAACTTTTTTTTCCAAAATTTCAAAAACATGGGCTATAACCCATCGTTTTTTTCATTTTTTCATTTTTGTCAAATCATCAAAAATGATGAAAAACGGCGCGCTATAGTATGCCGTACGATATGGGCTATAGCCCACGGTCCAAAATGATGAGAAACGAGGCTAACTTTTTTTTTCAAAATTTCAAAAAACATGGGCTATAACCCATTGTTTTTGTCATTTCGTCATTTTTTCAAATCTTCAAAAATGATGAAAAACTGCGCGCTATAGTATGCCGTACGATATGGGCTATAGCCCACGGTCCAAAATGATGAGAAACGAGGCTAACTTTTTTTTTCAAAATTTCAAAAACATGGGCTATAACCCATCGTTTTTTTTATTTTTTCATTTTTGTCAAATCATCAAAAATGATGAAAAACGGCGCGCTATAGTATGCCGTGCGATATGGGCTATAGCCCATGGTCCAAAATGATGAGAAACGAGGCTAACTTTTTTTTCCAAAATTTCAAAAAACATGGGCTATAACCCATCGTTTTTGTCATTTCGTCATTTTTTTCAAATCTTCAAAAATGATGAAAAACTGCGCGCTATAGTATGCCGTACGATATGGACTATAGCCCACGGTCCAAAATGATGAGAAACGAGGCTAACTTTTTTTTTCAAAATTTAAAAAACATGGGCTATAACCCATCGTTTTTTTCATTTTTTCATTTTTGTCAAATCATCAAAAATGATGAAAAACGGCGCGCTATAGTATGCCGTACGATATGGGCTATAGCCCACGGTCCAAAATGATGAGAAACGAGGCTAACTTTTTTTTTCAAAATTTCAAAAAACATGGGCTATAACCCATCGTTTTTGTCATTTCGTCATTTTTTTCAAATCTTCAAAAATGATGAAAAACTGCGCGCTATAGTATGCCGTACGATATGGGCTATAGCCCACGGTCCAAAATGATAAGAAACGAGGCTAACTTTTTTTTTCAAAATTTCAAAAAACATGGGCTATAACTATAACCCCGTACGATATGGGCTATAGCCCATGGTCCATCATTTTCGTTTTTCATCATTTTTGATGATTTGACAAAAATGAAAAAATGAAAAAAACGATGGGTTATAGCCCATGTTTTTGAAATTTTGAAAAAAAAAGTTAGCCTCGTTTCTCATCATTTTGGACCGTGGGCTATAGCCCATATCGTACGGCATACTATAGCGCGCAGTTTTTCATCATTTTTGAAGATTTGAAAAAAATGACGAAATGACAAAAACGATGGGTTATAGCCCATGTTTTTTGAAATTTTGAAAAAAAAAGTTAGCCTCGTTTCTCATCATTTTGGACCGTGGGCTATAGCCCATATCGTACGGCATACTATAGCGCGCCGTTTTTCATCATTTTTGATGATTTGACAAAAATGAAAAAATAAAAAAAACGATGGGTTATAGCCCATGTTTTTGAAAATTTGAAAAAAAAAGTTAGCCTCGTTTCTCATCATTTTGGACCGTGGGCTATAGCCCATATCGTACGGCATACTATAGCGCGCAGTTTTTCATCATTTTTGAAGATTTGAAAAAAATGAAAAAATGAAAAAAACGATGGGTTATAGCCCATGTTTTTGAAATTTTGAAAAAAAAAGTTAGCCTCGTTTCTCATCATTTTGGACCGTGGGCTATAGCCCATATCGTACGGCATACTATAGCGCGCCGTTTTTCATCATTTTTGATGATTTGACAAAAATGAAAAAATGAAAAAAACGATGGGTTATAGCCCATGTTTTTGAAATTTTGGAAAAAAAAGTTAGCCTCGTTTCTCATCATTTTGGACCGTGGGCTATAGCCCATATCGTACGGCATACTATAGCGCGCCGTTTTTCATCATTTTTGATGATTTGACAAAAATGAAAAAATGAAAAAAACGATGGGTTATAGCCTTAGAGTATATATGAATAGAGACGGCACCCAAGTTCTCCTCCCGTCCACTTGCATTGAGTTGCTCAGAAGCGCATGAGGCGAATCCACTCCTCCTTCCGGTTTAGGAGCCCTGTGCATTCTGGATTTTTGCCCTCAAACACATGAACGCGCGACTACCGACACATGAACTAGCATCGTGCGTGTGTGCGTGTGCGTGCTACTCGTGGTGAACGCGCATCGCTATGTTGGCAGCAGACTCGTCTTAACCTGACACTGCCCGCTGGGGGCGGTATTGGGTAGAAAGCTTTTTGGATCGGGTCAGCGTCAGGTATAGGCTTTTTTACAGTATATGCCAGGCATAGATGGTATAGGATCGTCTGCCCCCCCAGTGTTTTCGGAAAGGAAATATAAAACCATAGCTGTTTTTATCATATTAGCATTTTGAATAGATTAAGAACATGGATGTATCTGATTCTTTAAATTCGTTATTTTTATACACCTCTATGAACTGTTTACACACCATATAATATAATATTAATGCAATAAACTGAAGTTCATTCCAACTTGTGTTATTGTGTGGTGCAGTGCTGCAGTTGAATATTTGCTTTTAAGGGACTTTATACTTTTGCTAATTCACATTTAGAAGAAAGTGAAAATATAGGCTACATACATTTTACAAATACACTTTACCAATGACAATGTAGAACAATTTTAGCTCTGAAGAACACTTTAAGCCTGCATGGCAAATGCAAGGTCACAGCACCACTCTAAACTATTAAATAATAATGCTACAGATCTCTAATAAAATGCCAAAATACAATAAATGATGGGTTCTTTTTCATAGCACTTGTAGCACTATGAATGCAAATATAATAAATATTAAATATGTATCAGACAACCAACAAATGTAATACAAACTATATATTTATATAACAAAATAATATTTAAAGTGTGACAATATTGTCACAATTGTAAAATTGTAATTGAAAAAGAATGTCAATATAGTTTAAAAAAGAGCACTTTGACGCTTGTCATGCCAATTTGCGCACCACTATGAGCAATGACTTTTTAGACATATTACTAACAAAAATACCAAATCGTACATGATCTACTGCTTGACCAGACAGATATTGTTTTTGGTTCTTTAGACAATATGAACATATTCCAATATCTGATATGCAGAATAAATGCTGCGTAGGCTATTCTATGCCATTCAGGTTCATATATGTGCATAGGAAATATGTCTCAAAACTGGATGTACAGTATTCCAGTCCCACTGTTGTTTATCCAGTGTGAATAATAGATTATTTTAAAAATCATTGCAATTTGATCTGTGACTTTTGCAGAACCCAATGTTTTAATTCAGAGGTTGGTTTAAAATGAAAGCATTTTGATTATCTCGGTAAGCACATCAATACGAATCTTAGCACTTCATCATGGATTCCTTGTGAAATTCCTTGTGAAATTCCCAGTTTTACACTTCACATGTGAGTGATGTGACATAGAGAAATTCTTCCTTGATCTCCACCTTTTCTTAACTGCACTTTGTCCAAACAGAATAAATGTAATTTACACACTTAACCATAATTTGATTTTAATTGGAAAATTGATCATTTTCAGTGTTATGGAATAATTTAACCATTGATTTTAGACTGTAAAGAGACGGCACTGCACAGAGCTCCACGACCACCAGTCAATCATTCAACCTCTGCCCAGGGATGGAGGCTTGAAGACGGGGTAGATGGAGAGACATACGCCTGGCAGAAAATGACTTTCGCCTACTTGTAGGTTATCAAACCATGTATTTATATCGGTAAATAATCATGTTGATGCTAAATCAACATTAACATTTCATGTACAGCTGCTATTTAAAAAAAAACAGCAGAAGCCTATGGTAAGTGAATGGGTAGTCCCTGGCAGTCAAAATGACATAAGCGATCTTTATAATCTTAATACTTGGTCACAAACCAACTATTTTACAAGAACAATATTGATGTAACTAGAGATTAGACAAATTATCTATATTTTATATACACAGAATAATAAGTAATGAGCAAAAGTCCTGATGCGACATTTCCTGGTTTTAATGCGGTCGGTCTCTCAGCACTCCGCTCTGGGGCAGAGCTCAGAGAGACGGCTGAAACTTGCTGGAGTGGGCGGAGCCTAGTGCGCGTTCATGTGTTTGAGGACAAAACCTTACCAAACTGCAATACCTTCTTCGGCCACTATGTCCATTGCGCTTCAGGATTTCCTCTGGGTGTCTTCTCTATTGTATAATAACTCTATGGTTATAGCCCATGTTTTTGAAATTTTGAAAAAAAAAGTTAGCCTCGTTTCTCATCATTTTGGAGCGTGGGCTATAGCCCATATCGTACGGCATACTATAGCGCGCAGTTTTTCATCATTTTTGAAGATTTGAAAAAAATGACGAAATGACAAAAACGATGGGTTATAGCCCATGTTTTTTGAAATTTTGAAAAAAAAAGTTAGCCTCGTTTCTCATCATTTTGGACCGTGGGCTATAGCCCATATCGTACGGCATACTGTAGCGCGCCGTTTTCCATCATTTTTGATGCGCGCTATAGTATGCCGTACGATATGGGCTATAGCCCACGGTCCAAAATGATGAGAAACGAGGCTAACTTTTTTTTTCAAAATTTCAAAAACATGGGCTATAACCCATCGTTTTTTTCATTTTTTCATTTTTGTCAAATCATCAAAAATGATGAAAAACGAAAATGATGGACCATGGGCTATAGCCCATATCGTACGGGGTTATAGTTATAGCCCATGTTTTTTGAAATTTTGAAAAAAAAAGTTAGCCTCGTTTCTTATCATTTTGGACCGTGGGCTATAGCCCATATCGTACGGCATACTATAGCGCGCAGTTTTTCATCATTTTTGAAGATTTGAAAAAAATGACGAAATGACAAAAACGATGGGTTATAGCCCATGTTTTTTTAAATTTTGAAAAAAAAAGTTAGCCTCGTTTCTCATCATTTTGGACCGTGGGCTATAGCCCATATCGTACGGCATACTATAGCGCGCCGTTTTTCATCATTTTTGATGATTTGACAAAAATGAAAAAATGAAAAAAAACGATGGGTTATAGCCCATGTTTTTTAAATTTTGAAAAAAAAAGTTAGCCTCGTTTCTCATCATTTTGGACCGTGGGCTATAGCCCATATCGTACGGCATACTATAGCGCGCAGTTTTTCATCATTTTTGAAGATTTGAAAAAAATGACGAAATGACAAAAACGATGGGTTATAGCCCATGTTTTTTGAAATTTTGAAAAAAAAAGTTAGCCTCGTTTCTCATCATTTTGGACCGTGGGCTATAGCCCATATCGTACGGCATACTATAGCGCGCCGTTTTTCATAATTTTTGATGATTTGACAAAAATGAAAAAATAAAAAAAACGATGGGTTATAGCCCATGTTTTTGAAAATTTGAAAAAAAAAGTTAGCCTCGTTTCTCATCATTTTGGACCGTGGGCTATAGCCCATATCGTACGGCATACTATAGCGCGCAGTTTTTCATCATTTTTGAAGATTTGAAAAAAATGACGAAATGACAAAAACGATGGGTTATAGCCCATGTTTTTTGAAATTTTGAAAAAAAAAGTTAGCCTCGTTTCTCATCATTTTGGACCGTGGGCTATAGCCCATATCGTACGGCATACTATAGCGCGCAGTTTTTCATCATTTTTGAAGATTTGAAAAAAATGACGAAATGACAAAAACGATGGGTTATAGCCCATGTTTTTTGAAATTTTGAAAAAAAAAGTTAGCCTCGTTTCTCATCATTTTGGACCGTGGGCTATAGCCCATATCGTACGGCATACTGTAGCGCGCCGTTTTTCATCATTTTTGATGATTTGACAAAAATGAAAAAAAAACAAAAAACGATGGGTTATAGCCCATGTTTTTGAAATTTTGGAAAAAAAAGTTAGCCTCGTTTCTCATCATTTTGGACCGTGGGCTATAGCCCATATCGTACGGCATACTATAGCGCGCCGTTTTTCATCATTTTTGATGATTTGACAAAAATGAAAAAATGAAAAAAACGATGGGTTATAGCCCATGTTTTTGAAATTTTGAAAAAAAAGGTTGGCCTCGTTTCTCATCATTTTGGACCGTGGGCTATAGCCCATATCGTACGGCATACTGTAGCGCGCCGTTTTTCATCATTTTTGATGATTTGACAAAAATGAAAAAAAAACAAAAAACGATGGGTTATAGCCCATGTTTTTGAAATTTTGAAAAAAAAAGTTAGCCTCGTTTCTCATCATTTTGGACCGTGGGCTATAGCCCATATCGTACGGCATACTATAGCGCGCCGTTTTTCATCATTTTTGATGATTTGACAAAAATGAAAAAATGAAAAAAACGATGGGTTATAGCCCATGTTTTTGAAAATTTGAAAAAAAGAGTTAGCCTCGTTTCTCATCCTTTTGGACCGTGGGCTATAGCCCATATCGTACGGCATACTATAGCGCGCAGTTTTTCATCATTTTTGAAGATTTGAAAAAAATGACGAAATGACAAAAACGATGGGTTATAGCCCATGTTTTTTGAAATTTTGAAAAAAAAAGTTAGCCTCGTTTCTCATCATTTTGGACCGTGGGCTATAGCCCATATCGTACGGCATACTGTAGCGCGCCGTTTTTCATCATTTTTGATGATTTGACAAAAATGAAAAAAAGAAAAAAAACGATGGGTTATAGCCCATGTTTTTGAAATTTTGAAAAAAAAAGTTAGCCTCGTTTCTCATCATTTTGGACCGTGGGCTATAGCCCATATCGTACGGCATACTATAGCGCGCAGTTTTTCATCATTTTTGAAGATTTGAAAAAAATGACGAAATGACAAAAACGATGGGTTATAGCCCATGTTTTTTTAAATTTTGAAAAAAAAAGTTAGCCTCGTTTCTCATCATTTTGGACCGTGGGCTATAGCCCATATCGTACGGCATACTATAGCGCGCCGTTTTTCATCATTTTTGATGATTTGACAAAAATGAAAAAATGAAAAAAACGATGGGTTATAGCCCATGTTTTTGAAATTTTGGAAAAAAAAGTTAGCCTCGTTTCTCATCATTTTGGACCGTGGGCTATAGCCCATATCGTACGGCATACTATAGCGCGCCGTTTTTCATCATTTTTGATGATTTGACAAAAATGAAAAAATAAAAAAAACGATGGGTTATAGCCCATGTTTTTGAAAATTTGAAAAAAAAAGTTAGCCTCGTTTCTCATCATTTTGGACCGTGGGCTATAGCCCATATCGTACGGCATACTATAGCGCGCAGTTTTTCATCATTTTTGAAGATTTGAAAAAAATGACGAAATGACAAAAACGATGGGTTATAGCCCATGTTTTTTTAAATTTTGAAAAAATAAGTTAGCCTCGTTTCTCATCATTTTGGACCGTGGGCTATAGCCCATATCGTACGGCATACTATAGCGCGCCGTTTTTCATCATTTTTGATGATTTGACAAAAATGAAAAAATGAAAAAAACGATGGGTTATAGCCCATGTTTTTGAAATTTTGAAAAAAAAAGTTAGCCTCGTTTCTCATCATTTTGGACCGTGGGCTATAGCCCATATCGTACGGCATACTATAGCGCGCTGTTTTTCATCATTTTTGATGATTTGACAAAAATGAAAAAATGAAAAAAACGATGGGTTATAGCCCATGTTTTTGAAATTTTGGAAAAAAAAGTTAGCCTCGTTTCTCATCATTTTGGACCGTGGGCTATAGCCCATATCGTACGGCATACTATAGCGCGCCGTTTTTCATCATTTTTGATGATTTGACAAAAATGAAAAAATGAAAAAAACGATGGGTTATAGCCCATGTTTTTTTAAATTTTGAAAAAAAGAAGTTAGCCTCGTTTCTCATCATTTTGGACCGTGGGCTATAGCCCATATCGGACGGCATACTATAGCGCGCAGTTTTTCATCATTTTTGAAGATTTGAAAAAAATGACGAAATGACAAAAACGATGGGTTATAGCCCATGTTTTTTGAAATTTTGAAAAAAAAAGTTAGCCTCGTTTCTCATCATTTTGGACCGTGGGCTATAGCCCATATCGTACGGCATACTATAGCGCGCCGTTTTTCATCATTTTTGATGATTTGACAAAAATGAAAAAATAAAAAAAACGATGGGTTATAGCCCATGTTTTTGAAATTTTGAAAAAATAAGTTAGCCTCGTTTCTCATCATTTTGGACCGTGGGCTATAGCCCATATCGTACGGCATACTATAGCGCGCTGTTTTTCATCATTTTTGATGATTTGACAAAAATGAAAAAATGAAAAAAACGATGGGTTATAGCCCATGTTTTTGAAATTTTGGAAAAAAAATTTAGCCTCGTTTCTCATCATTTTGGACCGTGGGCTATAGCCCATATCGTACGGCATACTATAGCGCGCCGTTTTTCATCATTTTTGATGATTTGACAAAAATGAAAAAATGAAAAAAACGATGGGTTATAGCCCATGTTTTTGAAATTTTGAAAAAAAAAGTTAGCCTCGTTTCTCATCATTTTGGACCGTGGGCTATAGCCCATATCGTACGGCATACTATAGCGCGCAGTTTTTCATCATTTTTGAAGATTTGAAAAAAATGACGAAATGACAAAAACGATGGGTTATAGCCCATGTTTTTTGAAATTTTGAAAAAAAAAGTTAGCTTTGTTTCTCATCATTTTGGACCGTGGGCTATAGCCCATATCGTACGGCATACTGTAGCGCGCCGTTTTTCATCATTTTTGATGATTTGACAAAAATGAAAAAAAAAAAAAAAAAAAAAAAAAAAAAAACGATGGGTTATAGCCCATGTTTTTGAAATTTTGAAAAAAAAAGTTAGCCTCGTTTCTCATCATTTTGGACCGTGGGCTATAGCCCATATCGTACGGCATACTATAGCGCGCAGTTTTTCATCATTTTTGAAGATTTGAAAAAAATGACGAAATGACAAAAACGATGGGTTATAGCCCATGTTTTTTTTAATTTTGAAAAAGAAAGTTAGCCTCGTTTCTCATCATTTTGGACCGTGGGCTATAGCCCATATCGTACGGCATACTATAGCGCGCCGTTTTTCATCATTTTTGATGATTTGACAAAAATGAAAAAATGAAAAAAAACGATGGGTTATAGCCCATGTTTTTGAAATTTTGAAAAAAAAAGTTAGCCTCGTTTCTCATCATTTTGGAGCGTGGGCTATAGCCCATATCGTACGGCATACTATAGCGCGCAGTTTTTCATCATTTTTGAAGATTTGAAAAAAATGACGAAATGACAAAAACGATGGGTTATAGCCCATGTTTTTTGAAATTTTGAAAAAAAAAGTTAGCCTCGTTTCTCATCATTTTGGACCGTGGGCTATAGCCCATATCGTACGGCATACTATAGCGCGCCGTTTTTCATCATTTTTGATGATTTGACAAAAATGAAAAAATGAAAAAAACGATGGGTTATAGCCCATGTTTTTGAAATTTTGGAAAAAAAAGTTAGCCTCGTTTCTCATCATTTTGGACCGTGGGCTATAGCCCATATCGTACGGCATACTATAGCGCGCCGTTTTTCATCATTTTTGATGATTTGACAAAAATGAAAAAATGAAAAAAACGATGGGTTATAGCCCATGTTTTTGAAATTTTGAAAAAAAAAGTTAGCCTCGTTTCTCATCATTTTGGACCGTGGGCTATAGCCCATATCGTACGGCATACTATAGCGCGCAGTTTTTCATCATTTTTGAAGATTTGAAAAAAATGACGAAATGACAAAAACGATGGGTTATAGCCCATGTTTTTTGAAATTTTGAAAAAAAAAGTTAGCCTCGTTTCTCATCATTTTGGACCGTGGGCTATAGCCCATATCGTACGGCATACTATAGCGCGCCGTTTTTCATCATTTTTGATGATTTGACAAAAATGAAAAAATAAAAAAAACGATGGGTTATAGCCCATGTTTTTGAAATTTTGGAAAAAAAAGTTAGCCTCGTTTCTCATCATTTTGGAGCGTGGGCTATAGCCCATATCGTACGGAATACTATAGCGCGCAGTTTTTCATCATTTTTGAAGATTTGAAAAAAATGACGAAATGACAAAAACGATGGGTTATAGCCCATGTTTTTTGAAATTTTGAAAAAAAAAGTTAGCCTCGTTTCTCATCATTTTGGACCGTGGGCTATAGCCCATATCGTACGGCATACTATAGCGCGCCGTTTTTCATCATTTTTGATGATTTGACAAAAATGAAAAAATAAAAAAAACGATGGGTTATAGCCCATGTTTTTGAAATTTTGAAAAAAAAAGTTAGCCTCGTTTCTCATCATTTTGGACCGTGGGCTATAGCCCATATCGTACGGCATACTATAGCGCGCTGTTTTTCATCATTTTTGATGATTTGACAAAAATGAAAAAATGAAAAAAACGATGGGTTATAGCCCATGTTTTTGAAATTTTGGAAAAAAAAGTTAGCCTCGTTTCTCATCATTTTGGACCGTGGGCTATAGCCCATATCGTACGGCATACTATAGCGCGCCGTTTTTCATCATTTTTGATGATTTGACAAAAATGAAAAAATGAAAAAAACGATGGGTTATAGCCCATGTTTTTGAAATTTTGAAAAAAAAAGTTAGCCTCGTTTCTCATCATTTTGGACCGTGGGCTATAGCCCATATCGTACGGCATACTATAGCGCGCCGTTTTTCATCATTTTTGATGATTTGACAAAAATGAAAAAAAAAAAAAAACAATGGGTTATAGCCCATGTTTTTGAAATTTTGAAAAAAAAAGTTAGCCTCGTTTCTCATCATTTTGGACCGTGGGCTATAGCCCATATCGTACGGCATACTATAGCGCGCTGTTTTTCATCATTTTTGATGATTTGACAAAAATGAAAAAATGAAAAAAACGATGGGTTATAGCCCATGTTTTTGAAAATTTGGAAAAAAAAGTTAGCCTCGTTTCTCATCATTTTGGACCGTGGGCTATAGCCCATATCGTACGGCATACTATAGCGCGCCGTTTTTCATCATTTTTGATGATTTGACAAAAATGAAAAAATGAAAAAAACGATGGGTTATAGCCCATGTTTTTGAAATTTTGAAAAAAAAGGTTAGCCTCGTTTCTCATCATTTTGGACCGTGGGCTATAGCCCATATCGTACGGCATACTATAGCGCGCAGTTTTTCATCATTTTTGAAGATTTGAAAAAAATGACGAAATGACAAAAACGATGGGTTATAGCCCATGTTTTTTGAAATTTTGAAAAAAAAAGTTAGCCTCGTTTCTCATCATTTTGGACCGTGGGCTATAGCCCATATCGTACGGCATACTGTAGCGCGCAGTTTTTCATCATTTTTGAAGATTTGAAAAAAATGAAAAAAAAAAAAAAAACGATGGGTTATAGCCCATGTTTTTGAAATTTTGAAAAAAAAAGTTAGCCTCGTTTCTCATCATTTTGGACCGTGGGCTATAGCCCATATCGTACGGCATACTATAGCGCGCCGTTTTTCATCATTTTTGAAGATTTGAAAAAAATGACGAAATAAAAAAAACGATGGGTTATAGCCCATGTTTTTTGAAATTTTGAAAAAAAAAGTTAGCCTCGTTTCTCATCATTTTGGACCGTGGGCTATAGCCCATATCGTACGGCATACTATAGCGCGCCGTTTTTCATCATTTTTGATGATTTGACAAAAATGAAAAAATGAAAAAAACGATGGGTTATAGCCCATGTTTTTGAAATTTTGAAAAAAAAAGTTAGCCTCGTTTCTCATCATTTTGGACCGTGGGCTATAGCCCATATCGTACGGCATACTATAGCGCGCCGTTTTTCATCATTTTTGATGATTTGACAAAAATGAAAAAATGAAAAAAAACGATGGGTTATAGCCCATGTTTTTGAAATTTTGAAAAAAAAAGTTAGCCTCGTTTCTCATCATTTTGGAGCGTGGGCTATAGCCCATATCGTACGGCATACTATAGCGCGCAGTTTTTCATCATTTTTGAAGATTTGAAAAAAATGACGAAATGACAAAAACGATGGGTTATAGCCCATGTTTTTTGAAATTTTGAAAAAAAAAGTTAGCCTCGTTTCTCATCATTTTGGACCGTGGGCTATAGCCCATATCGTACGGCATACTATAGCGCGCCGTTTTTCATCATTTTTGATGATTTGACAAAAATGAAAAAATGAAAAAAACGATGGGTTATAGCCCATGTTTTTGAAATTTTGGAAAAAAAAGTTAGCCTCGTTTCTCATCATTTTGGACCGTGGGCTATAGCCCATATCGTACGGCATACTATAGCGCGCCGTTTTTCATCATTTTTGATGATTTGACAAAAATGAAAAAATGAAAAAAACGATGGGTTATAGCCCATGTTTTTGAAATTTTGAAAAAAAAAGTTAGCCTCGTTTCTCATCATTTTGGACCGTGGGCTATAGCCCATATCGTACGGCATACTATAGCGCGCAGTTTTTCATCATTTTTGAAGATTTGAAAAAAATGACGAAATGACAAAAACGATGGGTTATAGCCCATGTTTTTTGAAATTTTGAAAAAAAAAGTTAGCCTCGTTTCTCATCATTTTGGACCGTGGGCTATAGCCCATATCGTACGGCATACTATAGCGCGCCGTTTTTCATCATTTTTGATGATTTGACAAAAATGAAAAAATAAAAAAAACGATGGGTTATAGCCCATGTTTTTGAAATTTTGGAAAAAAAAGTTAGCCTCGTTTCTCATCATTTTGGAGCGTGGGCTATAGCCCATATCGTACGGAATACTATAGCGCGCAGTTTTTCATCATTTTTGAAGATTTGAAAAAAATGACGAAATGACAAAAACGATGGGTTATAGCCCATGTTTTTTGAAATTTTGAAAAAAAAAGTTAGCCTCGTTTCTCATCATTTTGGACCGTGGGCTATAGCCCATATCGTACGGCATACTATAGCGCGCCGTTTTTCATCATTTTTGATGATTTGACAAAAATGAAAAAATAAAAAAAACGATGGGTTATAGCCCATGTTTTTGAAATTTTGAAAAAAAAAGTTAGCCTCGTTTCTCATCATTTTGGACCGTGGGCTATAGCCCATATCGTACGGCATACTATAGCGCGCTGTTTTTCATCATTTTTGATGATTTGACAAAAATGAAAAAATGAAAAAAACGATGGGTTATAGCCCATGTTTTTGAAATTTTGGAAAAAAAAGTTAGCCTCGTTTCTCATCATTTTGGACCGTGGGCTATAGCCCATATCGTACGGCATACTATAGCGCGCCGTTTTTCATCATTTTTGATGATTTGACAAAAATGAAAAAATGAAAAAAACGATGGGTTATAGCCCATGTTTTTGAAATTTTGAAAAAAAAAGTTAGCCTCGTTTCTCATCATTTTGGACCGTGGGCTATAGCCCATATCGTACGGCATACTATAGCGCGCCGTTTTTCATCATTTTTGATGATTTGACAAAAATGAAAAAAAAAAAAAAACAATGGGTTATAGCCCATGTTTTTAAAATTTTGAAAAAAAAAGTTAGCCTCGTTTCTCATCATTTTGGACCGTGGGCTATAGCCCATATCGTACGGCATACTATAGCGCGCTGTTTTTCATCATTTTTGATGATTTGACAAAAATGAAAAAATGAAAAAAACGATGGGTTATAGCCCATGTTTTTGAAATTTTGGAAAAAAAAGTTAGCCTCGTTTCTCATCATTTTGGACCGTGGGCTATAGCCCATATCGTACGGCATACTATAGCGCGCCGTTTTTCATCATTTTTGATGATTTGACAAAAATGAAAAAATGAAAAAAACGATGGGTTATAGCCCATGTTTTTGAAATTTTGAAAAAAAAGGTTAGCCTCGTTTCTCATCATTTTGGACCGTGGGCTATAGCCCATATCGTACGGCATACTATAGCGCGTAGTTTTTCATCATTTTTGAAGATTTGAAAAAAATGACGAAATGACAAAAACGATGGGTTATAGCCCATGTTTTTTGAAATTTTGAAAAAAAAAGTTAGCCTCGTTTCTCATCATTTTGGACCGTGGGCTATAGCCCATATCGTACGGCATACTGTAGCGCGCAGTTTTTCATCATTTTTGAAGATTTGAAAAAAATGAAAAAAACGATGGGTTATAGCCCATGTTTTTGAAATTTTGAAAAAAAAAGTTAGCCTCGTTTCTCATCATTTTGGACCGTGGGCTATAGCCCATATCGTACGGCATACTATAGCGCGCCGTTTTTCATCATTTTTGATGATTTGACAAAAATGAAAAAAAAAAAAAAACAATGGGTTATAGCCCATGTTTTTGAAATTTCGAAAAAAAAAGTTAGCCTCGTTTCTCATCATTTTGGACCGTGGGCTATAGCCCATATCGTACGGCATACTATAGCGCGCTGTTTTTCATCATTTTTGATGATTTGACAAAAATGAAAAAATGAAAAAAACGATGGGTTATAGCCCATGTTTTTGAAATTTTGAAAAAAAAAGTTAGCCTCGTTTCTCATCATTTTGGACCGTGGGCTATAGCCCATATCGTACGGCATACTATAGCGCGCCGTTTTTCATCATTTTTGATGATTTGACAAAAATGAAAAAAAAAAAAAAACAATGGGTTATAGCCCATGTTTTTGAAATTTTGAAAAAAAAAGTTAGCCTCGTTTCTCATCATTTTGGACCGTGGGCTATAGCCCATATCGTACGGCATACTATAGCGCGCTGTTTTTCATCATTTTTGATGATTTGACAAAAATGAAAAAATGAAAAAAACGATGGGTTATAGCCCATGTTTTTGAAAATTTGGAAAAAAAAGTTAGCCTCGTTTCTCATCATTTTGGACCGTGGGCTATAGCCCATATCGTACGGCATACTATAGCGCGCCGTTTTTCATCATTTTTGATGATTTGACAAAAATGAAAAAATGAAAAAAACGATGGGTTATAGCCCATGTTTTTGAAATTTTGAAAAAAAAGGTTAGCCTCGTTTCTCATCATTTTGGACCGTGGGCTATAGCCCATATCGTACGGCATACTATAGCGCGCAGTTTTTCATCATTTTTGAAGATTTGAAAAAAATGACGAAATGACAAAAACGATGGGTTATAGCCCATGTTTTTGAAATTTTGAAAAAGAAAGTTAGCCTCGTTTCTCATCATTTTGGACCGTGGGCTATAGCCCATATCGTACGGCATACTATAGCGCGCCGTTTTTCATCATTTTTGAAGATTTGAAAAAAATGACGAAATAAAAAAAACGATGGGTTATAGCCCATGTTTTTTGAAATTTTGAAAAAAAAAGTTAGCCTCGTTTCTCATCATTTTGGACCGTGGGCTATAGCCCATATCGTACGGCATACTATAGCGCGCCGTTTTTCATCATTTTTGATGATTTGACAAAAATGAAAAAATGAAAAAAACGATGGGTTATAGCCCATGTTTTTGAAATTTTGAAAAAAAAAGTTAGCCTCGTTTCTCATCATTTTGGACCGTGGGCTATAGCCCATATCGTACGGCATACTATAGCGCGCCGTTTTTCATCATTTTTGATGATTTGACAAAAATGAAAAAATGAAAAAAAACGATGGGTTATAGCCCATGTTTTTGAAATTTTGAAAAAAAAAGTTAGCCTCGTTTCTCATCATTTTGGAGCGTGGGCTATAGCCCATATCGTACGGCATACTATAGCGCGCAGTTTTTCATCATTTTTGAAGATTTGAAAAAAATGACGAAATGACAAAAACGATGGGTTATAGCCCATGTTTTTTGAAATTTTGGAAAAAAAAGTTAGCCTCGTTTCTCATCATTTTGGACCGTGGGCTATAGCCCATATCGTACGGCATACTATAGCGCGCCGTTTTTCATCATTTTTGATGATTTGACAAAAATGAAAAAATGAAAAAAACGATGGGTTATAGCCCATGTTTTTGAAATTTTGGAAAAAAAAGTTAGCCTCGTTTCTCATCATTTTGGACCGTGGGCTATAGCCCATATCGTACGGCATACTATAGCGCGCCGTTTTTCATCATTTTTGATGATTTGACAAAAATGAAAAAATGAAAAAAACGATGGGTTATAGCCCATGTTTTTGAAATTTTGAAAAAAAAAGTTAGCCTCGTTTCTCATCATTTTGGACCGTGGGCTATAGCCCATATCGTACGGCATACTATAGCGCGCAGTTTTTCATCATTTTTGAAGATTTGAAAAAAATGACGAAATGACAAAAACGATGGGTTATAGCCCATGTTTTTTGAAATTTTGAAAAAAAAAGTTAGCCTCGTTTCTCATCATTTTGGACCGTGGGCTATAGCCCATATCGTACGGCATACTATAGCGCGCCGTTTTTCATCATTTTTGATGATTTGACAAAAATGAAAAAATAAAAAAAACGATGGGTTATAGCCCATGTTTTTGAAATTTTGGAAAAAAAAGTTAGCCTCGTTTCTCATCATTTTGGAGCGTGGGCTATAGCCCATATCGTACGGAATACTATAGCGCGCAGTTTTTCATCATTTTTGAAGATTTGAAAAAAATGACGAAATGACAAAAACGATGGGTTATAGCCCATGTTTTTTGAAATTTTGAAAAAAAAAGTTAGCCTCGTTTCTCATCATTTTGGACCGTGGGCTATAGCCCATATCGTACGGCATACTATAGCGCGCCGTTTTTCATCATTTTTGATGATTTGACAAAAATGAAAAAATAAAAAAAACGATGGGTTATAGCCCATGTTTTTGAAATTTTGAAAAAAAAAGTTAGCCTCGTTTCTCATCATTTTGGACCGTGGGCTATAGCCCATATCGTACGGCATACTATAGCGCGCTGTTTTTCATCATTTTTGATGATTTGACAAAAATGAAAAAATGAAAAAAACGATGGGTTATAGCCCATGTTTTTGAAATTTTGGAAAAAAAAGTTAGCCTCGTTTCTCATCATTTTGGACCGTGGGCTATAGCCCATATCGTACGGCATACTATAGCGCGCCGTTTTTCATCATTTTTGATGATTTGACAAAAATGAAAAAATGAAAAAAACGATGGGTTATAGCCCATGTTTTTGAAATTTTGAAAAAAAAAGTTAGCCTCGTTTCTCATCATTTTGGACCGTGGGCTATAGCCCATATCGTACGGCATACTATAGCGCGCCGTTTTTCATCATTTTTGATGATTTGACAAAAATGAAAAAAAAAAAAAAACAATGGGTTATAGCCCATGTTTTTAAAATTTTGAAAAAAAAAGTTAGCCTCGTTTCTCATCATTTTGGACCGTGGGCTATAGCCCATATCGTACGGCATACTATAGCGCGCTGTTTTTCATCATTTTTGATGATTTGACAAAAATGAAAAAATGAAAAAAACGATGGGTTATAGCCCATGTTTTTGAAATTTTGGAAAAAAAAGTTAGCCTCGTTTCTCATCATTTTGGACCGTGGGCTATAGCCCATATCGTACGGCATACTATAGCGCGCCGTTTTTCATCATTTTTGATGATTTGACAAAAATGAAAAAATGAAAAAAACGATGGGTTATAGCCCATGTTTTTGAAATTTTGAAAAAAAAGGTTAGCCTCGTTTCTCATCATTTTGGACCGTGGGCTATAGCCCATATCGTACGGCATACTATAGCGCGCAGTTTTTCATCATTTTTGAAGATTTGAAAAAAATGACGAAATGACAAAAACGATGGGTTATAGCCCATGTTTTTTGAAATTTTGAAAAAAAAAGTTAGCCTCGTTTCTCATCATTTTGGACCGTGGGCTATAGCCCATATCGTACGGCATACTGTAGCGCGCAGTTTTTCATCATTTTTGAAGATTTGAAAAAAATGAAAAAAACGATGGGTTATAGCCCATGTTTTTGAAATTTTGAAAAAAAAAGTTAGCCTCGTTTCTCATCATTTTGGACCGTGGGCTATAGCCCATATCGTACGGCATACTATAGCGCGCCGTTTTTCATCATTTTTGATGATTTGACAAAAATGAAAAAAAAAAAAAAACAATGGGTTATAGCCCATGTTTTTGAAATTTCGAAAAAAAAAGTTAGCCTCGTTTCTCATCATTTTGGACCGTGGGCTATAGCCCATATCGTACGGCATACTATAGCGCGCTGTTTTTCATCATTTTTGATGATTTGACAAAAATGAAAAAATGAAAAAAACGATGGGTTATAGCCCATGTTTTTGAAAATTTGGAAAAAAAAGTTAGCCTCGTTTCTCATCATTTTGGACCGTGGGCTATAGCCCATATCGTACGGCATACTATAGCGCGCCGTTTTTCATCATTTTTGATGATTTGACAAAAATGAAAAAATGAAAAAAACGATGGGTTATAGCCCATGTTTTTGAAATTTTGAAAAAAAAGGTTAGCCTCGTTTCTCATCATTTTGGACCGTGGGCTATAGCCCATATCGTACGGCATACTATAGCGCGCAGTTTTTCATCATTTTTGAAGATTTGAAAAAAATGACGAAATGACAAAAACGATGGGTTATAGCCCATGTTTTTTGAAATTTTGAAAAAAAAAGTTAGCCTCGTTTCTCATCATTTTGGACCGTGGGCTATAGCCCATATCGTACGGCATACTGTAGCGCGCAGTTTTTCATCATTTTTGAAGATTTGAAAAAAATGAAAAAAAAAAAAAAAACGATGGGTTATAGCCCATGTTTTTGAAATTTTGAAAAAAAAAGTTAGCCTCGTTTCTCATCATTTTGGACCGTGGGCTATAGCCCATATCGTACGGCATACTATAGCGCGCCGTTTTTCATCATTTTTGAAGATATGAAAAAAATGACGAAATAAAAAAAACGATGGGTTATAGCCCATGTTTTTTGAAATTTTGAAAAAAAAAGTTAGCCTCGTTTCTCATCATTTTGGACCGTGGGCTATAGCCCATATCGTACGGCATACTATAGCGCGCCGTTTTTCATCATTTTTGATGATTTGACAAAAATGAAAAAATGAAAAAAACGATGGGTTATAGCCCATGTTTTTGAAATTTTGAAAAAAAAAGTTAGCCTCGTTTCTCATCATTTTGGACCGTGGGCTATAGCCCATATCGTACGGCATACTATAGCGCGCCGTTTTTCATCATTTTTGATGATTTGACAAAAATGAAAAAATGAAAAAAAACGATGGGTTATAGCCCATGTTTTTGAAATTTTGAAAAAAAAAGTTAGCCTCGTTTCTCATCATTTTGGAGCGTGGGCTATAGCCCATATCGTACGGCATACTATAGCGCGCAGTTTTTCATCATTTTTGAAGATTTGAAAAAAATGACGAAATGACAAAAACGATGGGTTATAGCCCATGTTTTTTGAAATTTTGAAAAAAAAAGTTAGCCTCGTTTCTCATCATTTTGGACCGTGGGCTATAGCCCATATCGTACGGCATACTATAGCGCGCCGTTTTTCATCATTTTTGATGATTTGACAAAAATGAAAAAATGAAAAAAACGATGGGTTATAGCCCATGTTTTTGAAATTTTGGAAAAAAAAGTTAGCCTCGTTTCTCATCATTTTGGACCGTGGGCTATAGCCCATATCGTACGGCATACTATAGCGCGCCGTTTTTCATCATTTTTGATGATTTGACAAAAATGAAAAAATGAAAAAAACGATGGGTTATAGCCCATGTTTTTGAAATTTTGAAAAAAAAAGTTAGCCTCGTTTCTCATCATTTTGGACCGTGGGCTATAGCCCATATCGTACGGCATACTATAGCGCGCAGTTTTTCATCATTTTTGAAGATTTGAAAAAAATGACGAAATGACAAAAACGATGGGTTATAGCCCATGTTTTTTGAAATTTTGAAAAAAAAAGTTAGCCTCGTTTCTCATCATTTTGGACCGTGGGCTATAGCCCATATCGTACGGCATACTATAGCGCGCCGTTTTTCATCATTTTTGATGATTTGACAAAAATGAAAAAATAAAAAAAACGATGGGTTATAGCCCATGTTTTTGAAATTTTGGAAAAAAAAGTTAGCCTCGTTTCTCATCATTTTGGAGCGTGGGCTATAGCCCATATCGTACGGAATACTATAGCGCGCAGTTTTTCATCATTTTTGAAGATTTGAAAAAAATGACGAAATGACAAAAACGATGGGTTATAGCCCATGTTTTTTGAAATTTTGAAAAAAAAAGTTAGCCTCGTTTCTCATCATTTTGGACCGTGGGCTATAGCCCATATCGTACGGCATACTATAGCGCGCCGTTTTTCATCATTTTTGATGATTTGACAAAAATGAAAAAATAAAAAAAACGATGGGTTATAGCCCATGTTTTTGAAATTTTGGAAAAAAAAGTTAGCCTCGTTTCTCATCATTTTGGACCGTGGGCTATAGCCCATATCGTACGGCATACTATAGCGCGCCGTTTTTCATCATTTTTGATGATTTGACAAAAATGAAAAAATGAAAAAAACGATGGGTTATAGCCCATGTTTTTGAAATTTTGAAAAAAAAAGGTTAGCCTCGTTTCTCATCATTTTGGACCGTGGGCTATAGCCCATATCGTACGGCATACTATAGCGCGCAGTTTTTCATCATTTTTGAAGATTTGAAAAAAATGACGAAATGACAAAAACGATGGGTTATAGCCCATGTTTTTTGAAATTTTGAAAAAAAAAGTTAGCCTCGTTTCTCATCATTTTGGACCGTGGGCTATAGCCCATATCGTACGGCATACTGTAGCGCGCAGTTTTTCATCATTTTTGAAGATTTGAAAAAAATGAAAAAATGAAAAAAACGATGGGTTATAGCCCATGTTTTTGAAATTTTGGAAAAAAAAGTTAGCCTCGTTTCTCATCATTTTGGACCGTGGGCTATAGCCCATATCGTACGGCATACTATAGCGCGCCGTTTTTCATCATTTTTGATGATTTGACAAAAATGAAAAAATGAAAAAAACGATGGGTTATAGCCCATGTTTTTGAAATTTTGAAAAAAAAAGGTTAGCCTCGTTTCTCATCATTTTGGACCGTGGGCTATAGCCCATATCGTACGGCATACTATAGCGCGCAGTTTTTCATCATTTTTGAAGATTTGAAAAAAATGACGAAATGACAAAAACGATGGGTTATAGCCCATGTTTTTTGAAATTTTGAAAAAAAAAGTTAGCCTCGTTTCTCATCATTTTGGACCGTGGGCTATAGCCCATATCGTACGGCATACTGTAGCGCGCAGTTTTTCATCATTTTTGAAGATTTGAAAAAAATGAAAAAAAAAAAAAAAACGATGGGTTATAGCCCATGTTTTTGAAATTTTGAAAAAAAAAGTTAGCCTCGTTTCTCATCATTTTGGACCGTGGGCTATAGCCCATATCGTACGGCATACTATAGCGCGCCGTTTTTCATCATTTTTGATGATTTGACAAAAATGAAAAAAAAAAAAAAACAATGGGTTATAGCCCATGTTTTTAAAATTTTGAAAAAAAAAGTTAGCCTCGTTTCTCATCATTTTGGACCGTGGGCTATAGCCCATATCGTACGGCATACTATAGCGCGCTGTTTTTCATCATTTTTGATGATTTGACAAAAATGAAAAAATGAAAAAAACGATGGGTTATAGCCCATGTTTTTGAAATTTTGGAAAAAAAAGTTAGCCTCGTTTCTCATCATTTTGGACCGTGGGCTATAGCCCATATCGTACGGCATACTATAGCGCGCCGTTTTTCATCATTTTTGATGATTTGACAAAAATGAAAAAATGAAAAAAACGATGGGTTATAGCCCATGTTTTTGAAATTTTGAAAAAAAAAGGTTAGCCTCGTTTCTCATCATTTTGGACCGTGGGCTATAGCCCATATCGTACGGCATACTATAGCGCGCAGTTTTTCATCATTTTTGAAGATTTGAAAAAAATGACGAAATGACAAAAACGATGGGTTATAGCCCATGTTTTTTGAAATTTTGAAAAAAAAAGTTAGCCTCGTTTCTCATCATTTTGGACCGTGGGCTATAGCCCATATCGTACGGCATACTGTAGCGCGCAGTTTTTCATCATTTTTGAAGATTTGAAAAAAATGAAAAAAAAAAAAAAAACGATGGGTTATAGCCCATGTTTTTGAAATTTTGAAAAAAAAAGTTAGCCTCGTTTCTCATCATTTTGGACCGTGGGCTATAGCCCATATCGTACGGCATACTATAGCGCGCCGTTTTTCATCATTTTTGAAGATTTGAAAAAAATGACGAAATAAAAAAAACGATGGGTTATAGCCCATGTTTTTTGAAATTTTGAAAAAAAAAGTTAGCCTCGTTTCTCATCATTTTGGACCGTGGGCTATAGCCCATATCGTACGGCATACTATAGCGCGCTGTTTTTCATCATTTTTGATGATTTGACAAAAATGAAAAAATGAAAAAAACGATGGGTTATAGCCCATGTTTTTGAAATTTTGGAAAAAAAAGTTAGCCTCGTTTCTCATCATTTTGGACCGTGGGCTATAGCCCATATCGTACGGCATACTATAGCGCGCCGTTTTTCATCATTTTTGATGATTTGACAAAAATGAAAAAATGAAAAAAACGATGGGTTATAGCCCATGTTTTTGAAATTTTGAAAAAAAAAGTTAGCCTCGTTTCTCATCATTTTGGACCGTGGGCTATAGCCCATATCGTACGGCATACTATAGCGCGCCGTTTTTCATCATTTTTGATGATTTGACAAAAATGAAAAAATGAAAAAAACGATGGGTTATAGCCCATGTTTTTGAAATTTTGGAAAAAAAAGTTAGCCTCGTTTCTCATCATTTTGGACCGTGGGCTATAGCCCATATCGTACGGCATACTATAGCGCGCTGTTTTTCATCATTTTTGATGATTTGACAAAAATGAAAAAATGAAAAAAACGATGGGTTATAGCCCATGTTTTTGAAATTTTGGAAAAAAAAGTTAGCCTCGTTTCTCATCATTTTGGACCGTGGGCTATAGCCCATATCGTACGGCATACTATAGCGCGCCGTTTTTCATCATTTTTGATGATTTGACAAAAATGAAAAAATAAAAAAAACGATGGGTTATAGCCCATGTTTTTGAAATTTTGAAAAAAAAGGTTAGCCTCGTTTCTCATCATTTTGGACCGTGGGCTATAGCCCATATCGTACGGCATACTATAGCGCGCAGTTTTTCATCATTTTTGAAGATTTGAAAAAAATGACGAAATGACAAAAACGATGGGTTATAGCCCATGTTTTTTGAAATTTTGGAAAAAAAAGTTAGCCTCGTTTCTCATCATTTTGGACCGTGGGCTATAGCCCATATCGTACGGCATACTGTAGCGCGCCGTTTTTCATCATTTTTGATGATTTGACAAAAATGAAAAAAAAAAAAAAAACGATGGGTTATAGCCCATGTTTTTGAAATTTTGAAAAAGAAAGTTAGCCTCGTTTCTCATCATTTTGGACCGTGGGCTATAGCCCATATCGTACGGCATACTATAGCGCGCAGTTTTTCATCATTTTTGAAGATTTGAAAAAAATGACGAAATGACAAAAACGATGGGTTATAGCCCATGTTTTTTTAAATTTTGAAAAAAAAAGTTAGCCTCGTTTCTCATCATTTTGGACCGTGGGCTATAGCCCATATCGTACGGCATACTATAGCGCGCCGTTTTTCTTCATTTTTGATGATTTGACAAAAATGAAAAAATGAAAAAAAACGATGGGTTATAGCCCATGTTTTTGAAATTTTGAAAAAAAAAGTTAGCCTCGTTTCTCATCATTTTGGAGCGTGGGCTATAGCCCATATCGTACGGCATACTATAGCGCGCAGTTTTTCATCATTTTTGAAGATTTGAAAAAAATGACGAAATGACAAAAACGATGGGTTATAGCCCATGTTTTTTGAAATTTTGAAAAAAAAAGTTAGCCTCGTTTCTCATCATTTTGGACCGTGGGCTATAGCCCATATCGTACGGCATACTATAGCGCGCCGTTTTTCATCATTTTTGATGATTTGACAAAAATGAAAAAATAAAAAAAACGATGGGTTATAGCCCATGTTTTTGAAATTTTGAAACAAAAAGTTAGCCTCGTTTCTCATCATTTTGGACCGTGGGCTATAGCCCATATCGTACGGCATACTATAGCGCGCAGTTTTTCATCATTTTTGAAGATTTGAAAAAAATGACGAAATGACAAAACGATGGGTTATAGTTATAGCCCATGTTTTTTGAAATTTTGAAAAAAAAAGTTAGCCTCGTTTCTCATCATTTTGGACCGTGGGCTATAGCCCATATCGTACGGCATACTATAGCGCGCAGTTTTTCATCATTTTTGAAGATTTGAAAAAAATGACGAAATGACAAAAACGATGGGTTATAGCCCATGTTTTTTGAAATTTTGAAAAAAAAAGTTAGCCTCGTTTCTCATCATTTTGGACCGTGGGCTATAGCCCATATCGTACGGCATACTGTAGCGCGCCGTTTTTCATCATTTTTGATGATTTGACAAAAATGAAAAAAAAAAAAAAAACGATGGGTTATAGCCCATGTTTTTGAAATTTTGAAAAAAAAAGTTAGCCTCGTTTCTCATCATTTTGGACCGTGGGCTATAGCCCATATCGTACGGCATACTATAGCGCGCAGTTTTTCATCATTTTTGAAGATTTGAAAAAAATGACGAAATGACAAAAACGATGGGTTATAGCCCATGTTTTTTTAAATTTTGAAAAAAAAAGTTAGCCTCGTTTCTCATCATTTTGGACCGTGGGCTATAGCCCATATCGTACGGCATACTATAGCGCGCCGTTTTTCATCATTTTTGATGATTTGACAAAAATGAAAAAATGAAAAAAACGATGGGTTATAGCCCATGTTTTTGAAATTTTGGAAAAAAAAGTTAGCCTCGTTTCTCATCATTTTGGACCGTGGGCTATAGCCCATATCGTACGGCATACTATAGCGCGCCGTTTTTCATCATTTTTGATGATTTGACAAAAATGAAAAAATGAAAAAAAACGATGGGTTATAGCCCATGTTTTTGAAATTTTGGAAAAAAAAGTTAGCCTCGTTTCTCATCATTTTGGACCGTGGGCTATAGCCCATATCGTACGGCATACTATAGCGCGCCGTTTTTCATCATTTTTGATGATTTGACAAAAATGAAAAAATGAAAAAAACGATGGGTTATAGCCCATGTTTTTGAAATTTTGAAAAAAAAGGTTAGCCTCGTTTCTCATCATTTTGGACCGTGGGCTATAGCCCATATCGTACGGCATACTATAGCGCGCAGTTTTTCATCATTTTTGAAGATTTGAAAAAAATGACGAAATGACAAAAACGATGGGTTATAGCCCATGTTTTTTGAAATTTTGAAAAAAAAAGTTAGCCTCGTTTCTCATCATTTTGGACCGTGGGCTATAGCCCATATCGTACGGCATACTGTAGCGCGCCGTTTTTCATCATTTTTGATGATTTGACAAAAATGGAAAAAAAAAAAAAAAACGATGGGTTATAGCCCATGTTTTTGAAATTTTGAAAAAGAAAGTTAGCCTCGTTTCTCATCATTTTGGACCGTGGGCTATAGCCCATATCGTACGGCATACTATAGCGCGCAGTTTTTCATCATTTTTGAAGATTTGAAAAAAATGACGAAATGACAAAAACGATGGGTTATAGCCCATGTTTTTTTAAATTTTGAAAAAAAAAGTTAGCCTCGTTTCTCATCATTTTGGACCGTGGGCTATAGCCCATATCGTACGGCATACTATAGCGCGCCGTTTTTCTTCATTTTTGATGATTTGACAAAAATGAAAAAATGAAAAAAAACGATGGGTTATAGCCCATGTTTTTGAAATTTTGAAAAAAAAAGTTAGCCTCGTTTCTCATCATTTTGGAGCGTGGGCTATAGCCCATATCGTACGGCATACTATAGCGCGCAGTTTTTCATCATTTTTGAAGATTTGAAAAAAATGACGAAATGACAAAAACGATGGGTTATAGCCCATGTTTTTTGAAATTTTGAAAAAAAAAGTTAGCCTCGTTTCTCATCATTTTGGACCGTGGGCTATAGCCCATATCGTACGGCATACTATAGCGCGCCGTTTTTCATCATTTTTGATGATTTGACAAAAATGAAAAAATAAAAAAAACGATGGGTTATAGCCCATGTTTTTGAAATTTTGAAAAAAAAAGTTAGCCTCGTTTCTCATCATTTTGGACCGTGGGCTATAGCCCATATCGTACGGCATACTATAGCGCGCAGTTTTTCATCATTTTTGAAGATTTGAAAAAAATGACGAAATGACAAAACGATGGGTTATAGTTATAGCCCATGTTTTTTGAAATTTTGAAAAAAAAAGTTAGCCTCGTTTCTCATCATTTTGGACCGTGGGCTATAGCCCATATCGTACGGCATACTATAGCGCGCCGTTTTTCATCATTTTTGATGATTTGACAAAAATGAAAAAATGAAAAAAACGATGGGTTATAGCCCATGTTTTTGAAATTTTGGAAAAAAAAGTTAGCCTCGTTTCTCATCATTTTGGACCGTGGGCTATAGCCCATATCGTACGGCATACTATAGCGCGCCGTTTTTCATCATTTTTGATGATTTGACAAAAATGAAAAAATGAAAAAAACGATGGGTTATAGCCCATGTTTTTGAAATTTTGAAAAAAAAAGTTAGCCTCGTTTCTCATCATTTTGGACCGTGGGCTATAGCCCATATCGTACGGCATACTATAGCGCGCAGTTTTTCATCATTTTTGAAGATTTGAAAAAAATGACGAAATGACAAAAACGATGGGTTATAGCCCATGTTTTTTGAAATTTTGAAAAAAAAAGTTAGCCTCGTTTCTCATCATTTTGGACCGTGGGCTATAGCCCATATCGTACGGCATACTATAGCGCGCCGTTTTTCATCATTTTTGATGATTTGACAAAAATGAAAAAATAAAAAAAACGATGGGTTATAGCCCATGTTTTTGAAATTTTGAAAAAAAAAGTTAGCCTCGTTTCTCATCATTTTGGACCGTGGGCTATAGCCCATATCGTACGGCATACTATAGCGCGCAGTTTTTCATCATTTTTGAAGATTTGAAAAAAATGACGAAATGACAAAAACGATGGGTTATAGCCCATGTTTTTTGAAATTTTGAAAAAAAAAGTTAGCCTCGTTTCTCATCATTTTGGACCGTGGGCTATAGCCCATATCGTACGGCATACTATAGCGCGCCGTTTTTCATCATTTTTGATGATTTGACAAAAATGAAAAAAACGATGGGTTATAGCCCATGTTTTTGAAATTTTGAAAAAAAAAGTTAGCCTCGTTTCTCATCATTTTGGACCGTGGACTATAGCCCATATCGTACGGCATACTATAGCGCGCAGTTTTTCATCATTTTTGAAGATTTTAAAAAAATGACGAAATGACAAAAACGATGGGTTATAGCCCATGTTTTTTGAAATTTTGAAAAAAGAAGTTAGCCTCGTTTCTCATCATTTTGGACCGTGGGCTATAGCCCATATCGTACGGCATACTATAGCGCGCCGTTTTTCATCATTTTTGATGATTTGACAAAAATGAAAAAATGAAAAAAACGATGGGTTATAGCCCATGTTTTTGAAATTTTGAAAAACAAAGTTAGCCTCGTTTCTCATCATTTTGGACCGTGGGCTATAGCCCATATCGTACGGCATACTATAGCGCGCAGTTTTTCATCATTTTTGAAGATTTGAAAAAAATGACAAAATGAAAAAACGATGGGTTATAGCCCATGTTTTTTGAAATTTTGAAAAAAAAAGTTAGCCTCGTTTCTCATCATTTTGGACCGTGGGCTATAGCCCATATCGTACGGCATACTATAGCGCGCCGTTTTTCATCATTTTTGAAGATTTGAAAAAAATGACGAAATAAAAAAAACGATGGGTTATAGCCCATGTTTTTTGAAATTTTGAAAAAAAAAGTTAGCCTCGTTTCTCATCATTTTGGACCGTGGGCTATAGCCCATATCGTACGGCATACTATAGCGCGCTGTTTTTCATCATTTTTGATGATTTGACAAAAATGAAAAAATGAAAAAAACGATGGGTTATAGCCCATGTTTTTGAAATTTTGGAAAAAAAAGTTAGCCTCGTTTCTCATCATTTTGGACCGTGGGCTATAGCCCATATCGTACGGCATACTATAGCGCGCCGTTTTTCATCATTTTTGATGATTTGACAAAAATGAAAAAATGAAAAAAACGATGGGTTATAGCCCATGTTTTTGAAATTTTGAAAAAAAAAGTTAGCCTCGTTTCTCATCATTTTGGACCGTGGGCTATAGCCCATATCGTACGGCATACTATAGCGCGCCGTTTTTCATCATTTTTGATGATTTGACAAAAATGAAAAAATGAAAAAAACGATGGGTTATAGCCCATGTTTTTGAAATTTTGGAAAAAAAAGTTAGCCTCGTTTCTCATCATTTTGGACCGTGGGCTATAGCCCATATCGTACGGCATACTATAGCGCGCTGTTTTTCATCATTTTTGATGATTTGACAAAAATGAAAAAATGAAAAAAACGATGGGTTATAGCCCATGTTTTTGAAATTTTGGAAAAAAAAGTTAGCCTCGTTTCTCATCATTTTGGACCGTGGGCTATAGCCCATATCGTACGGCATACTATAGCGCGCCGTTTTTCATCATTTTTGATGATTTGACAAAAATGAAAAAATGAAAAAAACGATGGGTTATAGCCCATGTTTTTGAAATTTTGAAAAAAAAGGTTAGCCTCGTTTCTCATCATTTTGGACCGTGGGCTATAGCCCATATCGTACGGCATACTATAGCGTGCAGTTTTTCATCATTTTTGAAGATTTGAAAAAAATGACAAAATGAAAAAACGATGGGTTATAGCCCATGTTTTTTGAAATTTTGAAAAAAAAAGTTAGCCTCGTTTCTCATCATTTTGGACCGTGGGCTATAGCCCATATCGTACGGCATACTATAGCGCGCCGTTTTTCATCATTTTTGAAGATTTGAAAAAAATGACGAAATAAAAAAAACGATGGGTTATAGCCCATGTTTTTTGAAATTTTGAAAAAAAAAGTTAGCCTCGTTTCTCATCATTTTGGACCGTGGGCTATAGCCCATATCGTACGGCATACTATAGCGCGCTGTTTTTCATCATTTTTGATGATTTGACAAAAATGAAAAAATGAAAAAAACGATGGGTTATAGCCCATGTTTTTGAAATTTTGGAAAAAAAAGTTAGCCTCGTTTCTCATCATTTTGGACCGTGGGCTATAGCCCATATCGTACGGCATACTATAGCGCGCCGTTTTTCATCATTTTTGATGATTTGACAAAAATGAAAAAATGAAAAAAACGATGGGTTATAGCCCATGTTTTTGAAATTTTGAAAAAAAAAGTTAGCCTCGTTTCTCATCATTTTGGACCGTGGGCTATAGCCCATATCGTACGGCATACTATAGCGCGCCGTTTTTCATCATTTTTGATGATTTGACAAAAATGAAAAAATGAAAAAAACGATGGGTTATAGCCCATGTTTTTGAAATTTTGGAAAAAAAAGTTAGCCTCGTTTCTCATCATTTTGGACCGTGGGCTATAGCCCATATCGTACGGCATACTATAGCGCGCTGTTTTTCATCATTTTTGATGATTTGACAAAAATGAAAAAATGAAAAAAACGATGGGTTATAGCCCATGTTTTTGAAATTTTGGAAAAAAAAGTTAGCCTCGTTTCTCATCATTTTGGACCGTGGGCTATAGCCCATATCGTACGGCATACTATAGCGCGCCGTTTTTCATCATTTTTGATGATTTGACAAAAATGAAAAAATGAAAAAAACGATGGGTTATAGCCCATGTTTTTGAAATTTTGAAAAAAAAGGTTAGCCTCGTTTCTCATCATTTTGGACCGTGGGCTATAGCCCATATCGTACGGCATACTATAGCGCGCAGTTTTTCATCATTTTTGAAGATTTGAAAAAAATGACGAAATGACAAAAACGATGGGTTATAGCCCATGTTTTTTGAAATTTTGAAAAAAAAAGTTAGCCTCGTTTCTCATCATTTTGGACCGTGGGCTATAGCCCATATCGTACGGCATACTGTAGCGCGCCGTTTTTCATCATTTTTGATGATTTGACAAAAATGAAAAAAAAAAAAAAAACGATGGGTTATAGCCCATGTTTTTGAAATTTTGAAACAAAAAGTTAGCCTCGTTTCTCATCATTTTGGACCGTGGGCTATAGCCCATATCGTACGGCATACTATAGCGCGCAGTTTTTCATCATTTTTGAAGATTTGAAAAAAATGACGAAATGACAAAACGATGGGTTATAGTTATAGCCCATGTTTTTTGAAATTTTGAAAAAAAAAGTTAGCCTCGTTTCTCATCATTTTGGACCGTGGGCTATAGCCCATATCGTACGGCATACTATAGCGCGCAGTTTTTCATCATTTTTGAAGATTTGAAAAAAATGACGAAATGACAAAAACGATGGGTTATAGCCCATGTTTTTTGAAATTTTGAAAAAAAAAGTTAGCCTCGTTTCTCATCATTTTGGACCGTGGGCTATAGCCCATATCGTACGGCATACTGTAGCGCGCCGTTTTTCATCATTTTTGATGATTTGACAAAAATGAAAAAAAAAAAAAAAACGATGGGTTATAGCCCATGTTTTTGAAATTTTGAAAAAAAAAGTTAGCCTCGTTTCTCATCATTTTGGACCGTGGGCTATAGCCCATATCGTACCGCATACTATAGCGCGCAGTTTTTCATCATTTTTGAAGATTTGAAAAAAATGACGAAATGACAAAAACGATGGGTTATAGCCCATGTTTTTTTAAATTTTGAAAAAAAAAGTTAGCCTCGTTTCTCATCATTTTGGACCGTGGGCTATAGCCCATATCGTACGGCATACTATAGCGCGCCGTTTTTCATCATTTTTGATGATTTGACAAAAATGAAAAAATGAAAAAAAACGATGGGTTATAGCCCATGTTTTTGAAATTTTGGAAAAAAAAGTTAGCCTCGTTTCTCATCATTTTGGACCGTGGGCTATAGCCCATATCGTACGGCATACTATAGCGCGCCGTTTTTCATCATTTTTGATGATTTGACAAAAATGAAAAAATGAAAAAAACGATGGGTTATAGCCCATGTTTTTGAAATTTTGAAAAAAAAGGTTAGCCTCGTTTCTCATCATTTTGGACCGTGGGCTATAGCCCATATCGTACGGCATACTATAGCGCGCAGTTTTTCATCATTTTTGAAGATTTGAAAAAAATGACGAAATGACAAAAACGATGGGTTATAGCCCATGTTTTTTGAAATTTTGAAAAAAAAAGTTAGCCTCGTTTCTCATCATTTTGGACCGTGGGCTATAGCCCATATCGTACGGCATACTGTAGCGCGCCGTTTTTCATCATTTTTGATGATTTGACAAAAATGGAAAAAAAAAAAAAAAACGATGGGTTATAGCCCATGTTTTTGAAATTTTGAAAAAGAAAGTTAGCCTCGTTTCTCATCATTTTGGACCGTGGGCTATAGCCCATATCGTACGGCATACTATAGCGCGCAGTTTTTCATCATTTTTGAAGATTTGAAAAAAATGACGAAATGACAAAAACGATGGGTTATAGCCCATGTTTTTTGAAATTTTGAAAAAAAAAGTTAGCCTCGTTTCTCATCATTTTGGACCGTGGGCTATAGCCCATATCGTACGGCATACTATAGCGCGCCGTTTTTCATCATTTTTGATGATTTGACAAAAATGAAAAAAACGATGGGTTATAGCCCATGTTTTTGAAATTTTGAAAAAAAAAGTTAGCCTCGTTTCTCATCATTTTGGACCGTGGACTATAGCCCATATCGTACGGCATACTATAGCGCGCAGTTTTTCATCATTTTTGAAGATTTTAAAAAAATGACGAAATGACAAAAACGATGGGTTATAGCCCATGTTTTTTGAAATTTTGAAAAAAGAAGTTAGCCTCGTTTCTCATCATTTTGGACCGTGGGCTATAGCCCATATCGTACGGCATACTATAGCGCGCCGTTTTTCATCATTTTTGATGATTTGACAAAAATGAAAAAATGAAAAAAACGATGGGTTATAGCCCATGTTTTTTGAAATTTTGAAAAAAAAAGTTAGCCTCGTTTCTCATCATTTTGGACCGTGGGCTATAGCCCATATCGTACGGCATACTATAGCGCGCCGTTTTTCATCATTTTTGAAGATTTGAAAAAAATGACGAAATAAAAAAAACGATGGGTTATAGCCCATGTTTTTTGAAATTTTGAAAAAAAAAGTTAGCCTCGTTTCTCATCATTTTGGACCGTGGGCTATAGCCCATATCGTACGGCATACTATAGCGCGCTGTTTTTCATCATTTTTGATGATTTGACAAAAATGAAAAAATGAAAAAAACGATGGGTTATAGCCCATGTTTTTGAAATTTTGGAAAAAAAAGTTAGCCTCGTTTCTCATCATTTTGGACCGTGGGCTATAGCCCATATCGTACGGCATACTATAGCGCGCCGTTTTTCATCATTTTTGATGATTTGACAAAAATGAAAAAATGAAAAAAACGATGGGTTATAGCCCATGTTTTTGAAATTTTGAAAAAAAAAGTTAGCCTCGTTTCTCATCATTTTGGACCGTGGGCTATAGCCCATATCGTACGGCATACTATAGCGCGCCGTTTTTCATCATTTTTGATGATTTGACAAAAATGAAAAAATGAAAAAAACGATGGGTTATAGCCCATGTTTTTGAAATTTTGGAAAAAAAAGTTAGCCTCGTTTCTCATCATTTTGGACCGTGGGCTATAGCCCATATCGTACGGCATACTATAGCGCGCTGTTTTTCATCATTTTTGATGATTTGACAAAAATGAAAAAATGAAAAAAACGATGGGTTATAGCCCATGTTTTTGAAATTTTGGAAAAAAAAGTTAGCCTCGTTTCTCATCATTTTGGACCGTGGGCTATAGCCCATATCGTACGGCATACTATAGCGCGCCGTTTTTCATCATTTTTGATGATTTGACAAAAATGAAAAAATGAAAAAAACGATGGGTTATAGCCCATGTTTTTGAAATTTTGAAAAAAAAGGTTAGCCTCGTTTCTCATCATTTTGGACCGTGGGCTATAGCCCATATCGTACGGCATACTATAGCGCGCAGTTTTTCATCATTTTTGAAGATTTGAAAAAAATGACAAAATGAAAAAACGATGGGTTATAGCCCATGTTTTTTGAAATTTTGAAAAAAAAAGTTAGCCTCGTTTCTCATCATTTTGGACCGTGGGCTATAGCCCATATCGTACGGCATACTATAGCGCGCCGTTTTTCATCATTTTTGAAGATTTGAAAAAAATGACGAAATAAAAAAAACGATGGGTTATAGCCCATGTTTTTTGAAATTTTGAAAAAAAAAGTTAGCCTCGTTTCTCATCATTTTGGACCGTGGGCTATAGCCCATATCGTACGGCATACTATAGCGCGCTGTTTTTCATCATTTTTGATGATTTGACAAAAATGAAAAAATGAAAAAAACGATGGGTTATAGCCCATGTTTTTGAAATTTTGGAAAAAAAAGTTAGCCTCGTTTCTCATCATTTTGGACCGTGGGCTATAGCCCATATCGTACGGCATACTATAGCGCGCCGTTTTTCATCATTTTTGATGATTTGACAAAAATGAAAAAATGAAAAAAACGATGGGTTATAGCCCATGTTTTTGAAATTTTGAAAAAAAAAGTTAGCCTCGTTTCTCATCATTTTGGACCGTGGGCTATAGCCCATATCGTACGGCATACTATAGCGCGCCGTTTTTCATCATTTTTGATGATTTGACAAAAATGAAAAAATGAAAAAAACGATGGGTTATAGCCCATGTTTTTGAAATTTTGGAAAAAAAAGTTAGCCTCGTTTCTCATCATTTTGGACCGTGGGCTATAGCCCATATCGTACGGCATACTATAGCGCGCTGTTTTTCATCATTTTTGATGATTTGACAAAAATGAAAAAATGAAAAAAACGATGGGTTATAGCCCATGTTTTTGAAATTTTGGAAAAAAAAGTTAGCCTCGTTTCTCATCATTTTGGACCGTGGGCTATAGCCCATATCGTACGGCATACTATAGCGCGCCGTTTTTCATCATTTTTGATGATTTGACAAAAATGAAAAAATGAAAAAAACGATGGGTTATAGGCTAGCCCATGTTTTTGAAATTTTGAAAAAAAAGGTTAGCCTCGTTTCTCATCATTTTGGACCGTGGGCTATAGCCCATATCGTACGGCATACTATAGCGCGCAGTTTTTCATCATTTTTGAAGATTTGAAAAAAATGACGAAATGACAAAAACGATGGGTTATAGCCCATGTTTTTTGAAATTTTGAAAAAAAAAGTTAGCCTCGTTTCTCATCATTTTGGACCGTGGGCTATAGCCCATATCGTACGGCATACTGTAGCGCGCCGTTTTTCATCATTTTTGATGATTTGACAAAAATGAAAAAAAAAAAAAAAACGATGGGTTATAGCCCATGTTTTTGAAATTTTGAAACAAAAAGTTAGCCTCGTTTCTCATCATTTTGGACCGTGGGCTATAGCCCATATCGTACGGCATACTATAGCGCGCAGTTTTTCATCATTTTTGAAGATTTGAAAAAAATGACGAAATGACAAAACGATGGGTTATAGTTATAGCCCATGTTTTTTGAAATTTTGAAAAAAAAAGTTAGCCTCGTTTCTCATCATTTTGGACCGTGGGCTATAGCCCATATCGTACGGCATACTATAGCGCGCAGTTTTTCATCATTTTTGAAGATTTGAAAAAAATGACGAAATGACAAAAACGATGGGTTATAGCCCATGTTTTTTGAAATTTTGAAAAAAAAAGTTAGCCTCGTTTCTCATCATTTTGGACCGTGGGCTATAGCCCATATCGTACGGCATACTGTAGCGCGCCGTTTTTCATCATTTTTGATGATTTGACAAAAATGAAAAAAAAAAAAAAAACGATGGGTTATAGCCCATGTTTTTGAAATTTTGAAAAAAAAAGTTAGCCTCGTTTCTCATCATTTTGGACCGTGGGCTATAGCCCATATCGTACCGCATACTATAGCGCGCAGTTTTTCATCATTTTTGAAGATTTGAAAAAAATGACGAAATGACAAAAACGATGGGTTATAGCCCATGTTTTTTTAAATTTTGAAAAAAAAAGTTAGCCTCGTTTCTCATCATTTTGGACCGTGGGCTATAGCCCATATCGTACGGCATACTATAGCGCGCCGTTTTTCATCATTTTTGATGATTTGACAAAAATGAAAAAATGAAAAAAAACGATGGGTTATAGCCCATGTTTTTGAAATTTTGGAAAAAAAAGTTAGCCTCGTTTCTCATCATTTTGGACCGTGGGCTATAGCCCATATCGTACGGCATACTATAGCGCGCCGTTTTTCATCATTTTTGATGATTTGACAAAAATGAAAAAATGAAAAAAACGATGGGTTATAGCCCATGTTTTTGAAATTTTGAAAAAAAAGGTTAGCCTCGTTTCTCATCATTTTGGACCGTGGGCTATAGCCCATATCGTACGGCATACTATAGCGCGCAGTTTTTCATCATTTTTGAAGATTTGAAAAAAATGACGAAATGACAAAAACGATGGGTTATAGCCCATGTTTTTTGAAATTTTGAAAAAAAAAGTTAGCCTCGTTTCTCATCATTTTGGACCGTGGGCTATAGCCCATATCGTACGGCATACTGTAGCGCGCCGTTTTTCATCATTTTTGATGATTTGACAAAAATGGAAAAAAAAAAAAAAAACGATGGGTTATAGCCCATGTTTTTGAAATTTTGAAAAAGAAAGTTAGCCTCGTTTCTCATCATTTTGGACCGTGGGCTATAGCCCATATCGTACGGCATACTATAGCGCGCAGTTTTTCATCATTTTTGAAGATTTGAAAAAAATGACGAAATGACAAAAACGATGGGTTATAGCCCATGTTTTTTTAAAATTTGAAAAAAAAAGTTAGCCTCGTTTCTCATCATTTTGGACCGTGGGCTATAGCCCATATCGTACGGCATACTATAGCGCGCCGTTTTTCTTCATTTTTGATGATTTGACAAAAATGAAAAAATGAAAAAAAACGATGGGTTATAGCCCATGTTTTTGAAATTTTGAAAAAAAAAGTTAGCCTCGTTTCTCATCATTTTGGAGCGTGGGCTATAGCCCATATCGTACGGCATACTATAGCGCGCAGTTTTTCATCATTTTTGAAGATTTGAAAAAAATGACGAAATGACAAAAACGATGGGTTATAGCCCATGTTTTTTGAAATTTTGAAAAAAAAAGTTAGCCTCGTTTCTCATCATTTTGGACCGTGGGCTATAGCCCATATCGTACGGCATACTATAGCGCGCCGTTTTTCATCATTTTTGATGATTTGACAAAAATGAAAAAATAAAAAAAACGATGGGTTATAGCCCATGTTTTTGAAATTTTGAAAAAAAAAGTTAGCCTCGTTTCTCATCATTTTGGACCGTGGGCTATAGCCCATATCGTACGGCATACTATAGCGCGCAGTTTTTCATCATTTTTGAAGATTTGAAAAAAATGACGAAATGACAAAACGATGGGTTATAGTTATAGCCCATGTTTTTTGAAATTTTGAAAAAAAAAGTTAGCCTCGTTTCTCATCATTTTGGACCGTGGGCTATAGCCCATATCGTACGGCATACTATAGCGCGCCGTTTTTCATCATTTTTGATGATTTGACAAAAATGAAAAAATGAAAAAAACGATGGGTTATAGCCCATGTTTTTGAAATTTTGGAAAAAAAAGTTAGCCTCGTTTCTCATCATTTTGGACCGTGGGCTATAGCCCATATCGTACGGCATACTATAGCGCGCCGTTTTTCATCATTTTTGATGATTTGACAAAAATGAAAAAATGAAAAAAACGATGGGTTATAGCCCATGTTTTTGAAATTTTGAAAAAAAAAGTTAGCCTCGTTTCTCATCATTTTGGACCGTGGGCTATAGCCCATATCGTACGGCATACTATAGCGCGCAGTTTTTCATCATTTTTGAAGATTTGAAAAAAATGACGAAATGACAAAAACGATGGGTTATAGCCCATGTTTTTTGAAATTTTGAAAAAAAAAGTTAGCCTCGTTTCTCATCATTTTGGACCGTGGGCTATAGCCCATATCGTACGGCATACTATAGCGCGCCGTTTTTCATCATTTTTGATGATTTGACAAAAATGAAAAAATAAAAAAAACGATGGGTTATAGCCCATGTTTTTGAAATTTTGAAAAAAAAAGTTAGCCTCGTTTCTCATCATTTTGGACCGTGGGCTATAGCCCATATCGTACGGCATACTATAGCGCGCAGTTTTTCATCATTTTTGAAGATTTGAAAAAAATGACGAAATGACAAAAACGATGGGTTATAGCCCATGTTTTTTGAAATTTTGAAAAAAAAAGTTAGCCTCGTTTCTCATCATTTTGGACCGTGGGCTATAGCCCATATCGTACGGCATACTATAGCGCGCCGTTTTTCATCATTTTTGATGATTTGACAAAAATGAAAAAAACGATGGGTTATAGCCCATGTTTTTGAAATTTTGAAAAATAAAGTTAGCCTCGTTTCTCATCATTTTGGACCGTGGACTATAGCCCATATCGTACGGCATACTATAGCGCGCAGTTTTTCATCATTTTTGAAGATTTTAAAAAAATGACGAAATGACAAAAACGATGGGTTATAGCCCATGTTTTTTGAAATTTTGAAAAAAGAAGTTAGCCTCGTTTCTCATCATTTTGGACCGTGGGCTATAGCCCATATCGTACGGCATACTATAGCGCGCCGTTTTTCATCATTTTTGATGATTTGACAAAAATGAAAAAATGAAAAAAACGATGGGTTATAGCCCATGTTTTTGAAATTTTGAAAAACAAAGTTAGCCTCGTTTCTCATCATTTTGGACCGTGGGCTATAGCCCATATCGTACGGCATACTATAGCGCGCAGTTTTTCATCATTTTTGAAGATTTGAAAAAAATGACAAAATGAAAAAACGATGGGTTATAGCCCATGTTTTTTGAAATTTTGAAAAAAAAAGTTAGCCTCGTTTCTCATCATTTTGGACCGTGGGCTATAGCCCACATCGTACGGCATACTATAGCGCGCCGTTTTTCATCATTTTTGATGATTTGACAAAAATGAAAAAATGAAAAAAACGATGGGTTATAGCCCATGTTTTTGAAATTTTGGAAAAAAAAGTTAGCCTCGTTTCTCATCATTTTGGACCGTGGGCTATAGCCCATATCGTACGGCATACTATAGCGCGCCGTTTTTCATCATTTTTGATGATTTGACAAAAATGAAAAAATGAAAAAAACGATGGGTTATAGCCCATGTTTTTGAAATTTTGAAAAAAAAGGTTAGCCTCGTTTCTCATCATTTTGGACCGTGGGCTATAGCCCATATCGTACGGCATACTATAGCGCGCAGTTTTTCATCATTTTTGAAGATTTGAAAAAAATGACGAAATGACAAAAACGATGGGTTATAGCCCATGTTTTTTGAAATTTTGAAAAAAAAAGTTAGCCTCGTTTCTCATCATTTTGGACCGTGGGCTATAGCCCATATCGTACGGCATACTGTAGCGCGCCGTTTTTCATCATTTTTGATGATTTGACAAAAATGAAAAAAAAAAAAAAAACGATGGGTTATAGCCCATGTTTTTGAAATTTTGAAAAAGAAAGTTAGCCTCGTTTCTCATCATTTTGGACCGTGGGCTATAGCCCATATCGTACGGCATACTATAGCGCGCAGTTTTTCATCATTTTTGAAGATTTGAAAAAAATGACGAAATGACAAAAACGATGGGTTATAGCCCATGTTTTTTTAAATTTTGAAAAAAAAAGTTAGCCTCGTTTCTCATCATTTTGGACCGTGGGCTATAGCCCATATCGTACGGCATACTATAGCGCGCCGTTTTTCTTCATTTTTGATGATTTGACAAAAATGAAAAAATGAAAAAAAACGATGGGTTATAGCCCATGTTTTTGAAATTTTGAAAAAAAAAGTTAGCCTCGTTTCTCATCATTTTGGAGCGTGGGCTATAGCCCATATCGTACGGCATACTATAGCGCGCAGTTTTTCATCATTTTTGAAGATTTGAAAAAAATGACGAAATGACAAAAACGATGGGTTATAGCCCATGTTTTTTTAAATTTTGAAAAAAAAAGTTAGCCTCGTTTCTCATCATTTTGGACCGTGGGCTATAGCCCATATCGTACGGCATACTATAGCGCGCCGTTTTTCTTCATTTTTGATGATTTGACAAAAATGAAAAAATGAAAAAAAACGATGGGTTATAGCCCATGTTTTTGAAATTTTGAAAAAAAAAGTTAGCCTCGTTTCTCATCATTTTGGAGCGTGGGCTATAGCCCATATCGTACGGCATACTATAGCGCGCAGTTTTTCATCATTTTTGAAGATTTGAAAAAAATGACGAAATGACAAAAACGATGGGTTATAGCCCATGTTTTTTGAAATTTTGAAAAAAAAAGTTAGCCTCGTTTCTCATCATTTTGGACCGTGGGCTATAGCCCATATCGTACGGCATACTATAGCGCGCCGTTTTTCTTCATTTTTGATGATTTGACAAAAATGAAAAAATGAAAAAAAACGATGGGTTATAGCCCATGTTTTTGAAATTTTGAAAAAAAAAGTTAGCCTCGTTTCTCATCATTTTGGAGCGTGGGCTATAGCCCATATCGTACGGCATACTATAGCGCGCAGTTTTTCATCATTTTTGAAGATTTGAAAAAAATGACGAAATGACAAAAACGATGGGTTATAGCCCATGTTTTTTGAAATTTTGAAAAAAAAAGTTAGCCTCGTTTCTCATCATTTTGGACCGTGGGCTATAGCCCATATCGTACGGCATACTATAGCGCGCCGTTTTTCATCATTTTTGATGATTTGACAAAAATGAAAAAATAAAAAAAACGATGGGTTATAGCCCATGTTTTTGAAATTTTGAAACAAAAAGTTAGCCTCGTTTCTCATCATTTTGGACCGTGGGCTATAGCCCATATCGTACGGCATACTATAGCGCGCAGTTTTTCATCATTTTTGAAGATTTGAAAAAAATGACGAAATGACAAAACGATGGGTTATAGTTATAGCCCATGTTTTTTGAAATTTTGAAAAAAAAAGTTAGCCTCGTTTCTCATCATTTTGGACCGTGGGCTATAGCCCATATCGTACGGCATACTATAGCGCGCAGTTTTTCATCATTTTTGAAGATTTGAAAAAAATGACGAAATGACAAAAACGATGGGTTATAGCCCATGTTTTTTGAAATTTTGAAAAAAAAAGTTAGCCTCGTTTCTCATCATTTTGGACCGTGGGCTATAGCCCATATCGTACGGCATACTGTAGCGCGCCGTTTTTCATCATTTTTGATGATTTGACAAAAATGAAAAAAAAAAAAAAAACGATGGGTTATAGCCCATGTTTTTGAAATTTTGAAAAAAAAAGTTAGCCTCGTTTCTCATCATTTTGGACCGTGGGCTATAGCCCATATCGTACGGCATACTATAGCGCGCAGTTTTTCATCATTTTTGAAGATTTGAAAAAAATGACGAAATGACAAAAACGATGGGTTATAGCCCATGTTTTTTTAAATTTTGAAAAAAAAAGTTAGCCTCGTTTCTCATCATTTTGGACCGTGGGCTATAGCCCATATCGTACGGCATACTATAGCGCGCCGTTTTTCATCATTTTTGATGATTTGACAAAAATGAAAAAATGAAAAAAACGATGGGTTATAGCCCATGTTTTTGAAATTTTGGAAAAAAAAGTTAGCCTCGTTTCTCATCATTTTGGACCGTGGGCTATAGCCCATATCGTACGGCATACTATAGCGCGCCGTTTTTCATCATTTTTGATGATTTGACAAAAATGAAAAAATGAAAAAAAACGATGGGTTATAGCCCATGTTTTTGAAATTTTGGAAAAAAAAGTTAGCCTCGTTTCTCATCATTTTGGACCGTGGGCTATAGCCCATATCGTACGGCATACTATAGCGCGCCGTTTTTCATCATTTTTGATGATTTGACAAAAATGAAAAAATGAAAAAAACGATGGGTTATAGCCCATGTTTTTGAAATTTTGAAAAAAAAGGTTAGCCTCGTTTCTCATCATTTTGGACCGTGGGCTATAGCCCATATCGTACGGCATACTATAGCGCGCAGTTTTTCATCATTTTTGAAGATTTGAAAAAAATGACGAAATGACAAAAACGATGGGTTATAGCCCATGTTTTTTGAAATTTTGAAAAAAAAAGTTAGCCTCGTTTCTCATCATTTTGGACCGTGGGCTATAGCCCATATCGTACGGCATACTGTAGCGCGCCGTTTTTCATCATTTTTGATGATTTGACAAAAATGGAAAAAAAAAAAAAAAACGATGGGTTATAGCCCATGTTTTTGAAATTTTGAAAAAGAAAGTTAGCCTCGTTTCTCATCATTTTGGACCGTGGGCTATAGCCCATATCGTACGGCATACTATAGCGCGCAGTTTTTCATCATTTTTGAAGATTTGAAAAAAATGACGAAATGACAAAAACGATGGGTTATAGCCCATGTTTTTTTAAATTTTGAAAAAAAAAGTTAGCCTCGTTTCTCATCATTTTGGACCGTGGGCTATAGCCCATATCGTACGGCATACTATAGCGCGCCGTTTTTCTTCATTTTTGATGATTTGACAAAAATGAAAAAATGAAAAAAAACGATGGGTTATAGCCCATGTTTTTGAAATTTTGAAAAAAAAAGTTAGCCTCGTTTCTCATCATTTTGGAGCGTGGGCTATAGCCCATATCGTACGGCATACTATAGCGCGCAGTTTTTCATCATTTTTGAAGATTTGAAAAAAATGACGAAATGACAAAAACGATGGGTTATAGCCCATGTTTTTTGAAATTTTGAAAAAAAAAGTTAGCCTCGTTTCTCATCATTTTGGACCGTGGGCTATAGCCCATATCGTACGGCATACTATAGCGCGCCGTTTTTCATCATTTTTGATGATTTGACAAAAATGAAAAAATAAAAAAAACGATGGGTTATAGCCCATGTTTTTGAAATTTTGAAAAAAAAAGTTAGCCTCGTTTCTCATCATTTTGGACCGTGGGCTATAGCCCATATCGTACGGCATACTATAGCGCGCAGTTTTTCATCATTTTTGAAGATTTGAAAAAAATGACGAAATGACAAAACGATGGGTTATAGTTATAGCCCATGTTTTTTGAAATTTTGAAAAAAAAAGTTAGCCTCGTTTCTCATCATTTTGGACCGTGGGCTATAGCCCATATCGTACGGCATACTATAGCGCGCCGTTTTTCATCATTTTTGATGATTTGACAAAAATGAAAAAATGAAAAAAACGATGGGTTATAGCCCATGTTTTTGAAATTTTGGAAAAAAAAGTTAGCCTCGTTTCTCATCATTTTGGACCGTGGGCTATAGCCCATATCGTACGGCATACTATAGCGCGCCGTTTTTCATCATTTTTGATGATTTGACAAAAATGAAAAAATGAAAAAAACGATGGGTTATAGCCCATGTTTTTGAAATTTTGAAAAAAAAAGTTAGCCTCGTTTCTCATCATTTTGGACCGTGGGCTATAGCCCATATCGTACGGCATACTATAGCGCGCAGTTTTTCATCATTTTTGAAGATTTGAAAAAAATGACGAAATGACAAAAACGATGGGTTATAGCCCATGTTTTTTGAAATTTTGAAAAAAAAAGTTAGCCTCGTTTCTCATCATTTTGGACCGTGGGCTATAGCCCATATCGTACGGCATACTATAGCGCGCCGTTTTTCATCATTTTTGATGATTTGACAAAAATGAAAAAATAAAAAAAACGATGGGTTATAGCCCATGTTTTTGAAATTTTGAAAAAAAAAGTTAGCCTCGTTTCTCATCATTTTGGACCGTGGGCTATAGCCCATATCGTACGGCATACTATAGCGCGCAGTTTTTCATCATTTTTGAAGATTTGAAAAAAATGACGAAATGACAAAAACGATGGGTTATAGCCCATGTTTTTTGAAATTTTGAAAAAAAAAGTTAGCCTCGTTTCTCATCATTTTGGACCGTGGGCTATAGCCCATATCGTACGGCATACTATAGCGCGCCGTTTTTCATCATTTTTGATGATTTGACAAAAATGAAAAAAACGATGGGTTATAGCCCATGTTTTTGAAATTTTGAAAAAAAAAGTTAGCCTCGTTTCTCATCATTTTGGACCGTGGACTATAGCCCATATCGTACGGCATACTATAGCGCGCAGTTTTTCATCATTTTTGAAGATTTTAAAAAAATGACGAAATGACAAAAACGATGGGTTATAGCCCATGTTTTTTGAAATTTTGAAAAAAGAAGTTAGCCTCGTTTCTCATCATTTTGGACCGTGGGCTATAGCCCATATCGTACGGCATACTATAGCGCGCCGTTTTTCATCATTTTTGATGATTTGACAAAAATGAAAAAATGAAAAAAACGATGGGTTATAGCCCATGTTTTTGAAATTTTGAAAAACAAAGTTAGCCTCGTTTCTCATCATTTTGGACCGTGGGCTATAGCCCATATCGTACGGCATACTATAGCGCGCAGTTTTTCATCATTTTTGAAGATTTGAAAAAAATGACAAAATGAAAAAACGATGGGTTATAGCCCATGTTTTTTGAAATTTTGAAAAAAAAAGTTAGCCTCGTTTCTCATCATTTTGGACCGTGGGCTATAGCCCATATCGTACGGCATACTATAGCGCGCCGTTTTTCATCATTTTTGAAGATTTGAAAAAAATGACGAAATAAAAAAAACGATGGGTTATAGCCCATGTTTTTTGAAATTTTGAAAAAAAAAGTTAGCCTCGTTTCTCATCATTTTGGACCGTGGGCTATAGCCCATATCGTACGGCATACTATAGCGCGCTGTTTTTCATCATTTTTGATGATTTGACAAAAATGAAAAAATGAAAAAAACGATGGGTTATAGCCCATGTTTTTGAAATTTTGGAAAAAAAAGTTAGCCTCGTTTCTCATCATTTTGGACCGTGGGCTATAGCCCATATCGTACGGCATACTATAGCGCGCCGTTTTTCATCATTTTTGATGATTTGACAAAAATGAAAAAATGAAAAAAACGATGGGTTATAGCCCATGTTTTTGAAATTTTGAAAAAAAAAGTTAGCCTCGTTTCTCATCATTTTGGACCGTGGGCTATAGCCCATATCGTACGGCATACTATAGCGCGCCGTTTTTCATCATTTTTGATGATTTGACAAAAATGAAAAAATGAAAAAAACGATGGGTTATAGCCCATGTTTTTGAAATTTTGGAAAAAAAAGTTAGCCTCGTTTCTCATCATTTTGGACCGTGGGCTATAGCCCATATCGTACGGCATACTATAGCGCGCTGTTTTTCATCATTTTTGATGATTTGACAAAAATGAAAAAATGAAAAAAACGATGGGTTATAGCCCATGTTTTTGAAATTTTGGAAAAAAAAGTTAGCCTCGTTTCTCATCATTTTGGACCGTGGGCTATAGCCCATATCGTACGGCATACTATAGCGCGCCGTTTTTCATCATTTTTGATGATTTGACAAAAATGAAAAAATGAAAAAAACGATGGGTTATAGCCCATGTTTTTGAAATTTTGAAAAAAAAGGTTAGCCTCGTTTCTCATCATTTTGGACCGTGGGCTATAGCCCATATCGTACGGCATACTATAGCGCGCAGTTTTTCATCATTTTTGAAGATTTGAAAAAAATGACAAAATGAAAAAACGATGGGTTATAGCCCATGTTTTTTGAAATTTTGAAAAAAAAAGTTAGCCTCGTTTCTCATCATTTTGGACCGTGGGCTATAGCCCATATCGTACGGCATACTATAGCGCGCCGTTTTTCATCATTTTTGAAGATTTGAAAAAAATGACGAAATAAAAAAAACGATGGGTTATAGCCCATGTTTTTTGAAATTTTGAAAAAAAAAGTTAGCCTCGTTTCTCATCATTTTGGACCGTGGGCTATAGCCCATATCGTACGGCATACTATAGCGCGCTGTTTTTCATCATTTTTGATGATTTGACAAAAATGAAAAAATGAAAAAAACGATGGGTTATAGCCCATGTTTTTGAAATTTTGGAAAAAAAAGTTAGCCTCGTTTCTCATCATTTTGGACCGTGGGCTATAGCCCATATCGTACGGCATACTATAGCGCGCCGTTTTTCATCATTTTTGATGATTTGACAAAAATGAAAAAATGAAAAAAACGATGGGTTATAGCCCATGTTTTTGAAATTTTGAAAAAAAAAGTTAGCCTCGTTTCTCATCATTTTGGACCGTGGGCTATAGCCCATATCGTACGGCATACTATAGCGCGCCGTTTTTCATCATTTTTGATGATTTGACAAAAATGAAAAAATGAAAAAAACGATGGGTTATAGCCCATGTTTTTGAAATTTTGGAAAAAAAAGTTAGCCTCGTTTCTCATCATTTTGGACCGTGGGCTATAGCCCATATCGTACGGCATACTATAGCGCGCTGTTTTTCATCATTTTTGATGATTTGACAAAAATGAAAAAATGAAAAAAACGATGGGTTATAGCCCATGTTTTTGAAATTTTGGAAAAAAAAGTTAGCCTCGTTTCTCATCATTTTGGACCGTGGGCTATAGCCCATATCGTACGGCATACTATAGCGCGCCGTTTTTCATCATTTTTGATGATTTGACAAAAATGAAAAAATGAAAAAAACGATGGGTTATAGCCCATGTTTTTGAAATTTTGAAAAAAAAGGTTAGCCTCGTTTCTCATCATTTTGGACCGTGGGCTATAGCCCATATCGTACGGCATACTATAGCGCGCAGTTTTTCATCATTTTTGAAGATTTGAAAAAAATGACGAAATGACAAAAACGATGGGTTATAGCCCATGTTTTTTGAAATTTTGAAAAAAAAAGTTAGCCTCGTTTCTCATCATTTTGGACCGTGGGCTATAGCCCATATCGTACGGCATACTGTAGCGCGCCGTTTTTCATCATTTTTGATGATTTGACAAAAATGAAAAAAAAAAAAAAAACGATGGGTTATAGCCCATGTTTTTGAAATTTTGAAACAAAAAGTTAGCCTCGTTTCTCATCATTTTGGACCGTGGGCTATAGCCCATATCGTACGGCATACTATAGCGCGCAGTTTTTCATCATTTTTGAAGATTTGAAAAAAATGACGAAATGACAAAACGATGGGTTATAGTTATAGCCCATGTTTTTTGAAATTTTGAAAAAAAAAGTTAGCCTCGTTTCTCATCATTTTGGACCGTGGGCTATAGCCCATATCGTACGGCATACTATAGCGCGCAGTTTTTCATCATTTTTGAAGATTTGAAAAAAATGACGAAATGACAAAAACGATGGGTTATAGCCCATGTTTTTTGAAATTTTGAAAAAAAAAGTTAGCCTCGTTTCTCATCATTTTGGACCGTGGGCTATAGCCCATATCGTACGGCATACTGTAGCGCGCCGTTTTTCATCATTTTTGATGATTTGACAAAAATGAAAAAAAAAAAAAAAACGATGGGTTATAGCCCATGTTTTTGAAATTTTGAAAAAAAAAGTTAGCCTCGTTTCTCATCATTTTGGACCGTGGGCTATAGCCCATATCGTACCGCATACTATAGCGCGCAGTTTTTCATCATTTTTGAAGATTTGAAAAAAATGACGAAATGACAAAAACGATGGGTTATAGCCCATGTTTTTTTAAATTTTGAAAAAAAAAGTTAGCCTCGTTTCTCATCATTTTGGACCGTGGGCTATAGCCCATATCGTACGGCATACTATAGCGCGCCGTTTTTCATCATTTTTGATGATTTGACAAAAATGAAAAAATGAAAAAAAACGATGGGTTATAGCCCATGTTTTTGAAATTTTGGAAAAAAAAGTTAGCCTCGTTTCTCATCATTTTGGACCGTGGGCTATAGCCCATATCGTACGGCATACTATAGCGCGCCGTTTTTCATCATTTTTGATGATTTGACAAAAATGAAAAAATGAAAAAAACGATGGGTTATAGCCCATGTTTTTGAAATTTTGAAAAAAAAGGTTAGCCTCGTTTCTCATCATTTTGGACCGTGGGCTATAGCCCATATCGTACGGCATACTATAGCGCGCAGTTTTTCATCATTTTTGAAGATTTGAAAAAAATGACGAAATGACAAAAACGATGGGTTATAGCCCATGTTTTTTGAAATTTTGAAAAAAAAAGTTAGCCTCGTTTCTCATCATTTTGGACCGTGGGCTATAGCCCATATCGTACGGCATACTGTAGCGCGCCGTTTTTCATCATTTTTGATGATTTGACAAAAATGGAAAAAAAAAAAAAAAACGATGGGTTATAGCCCATGTTTTTGAAATTTTGAAAAAGAAAGTTAGCCTCGTTTCTCATCATTTTGGACCGTGGGCTATAGCCCATATCGTACGGCATACTATAGCGCGCAGTTTTTCATCATTTTTGAAGATTTGAAAAAAATGACGAAATGACAAAAACGATGGGTTATAGCCCATGTTTTTTGAAATTTTGAAAAAAAAAGTTAGCCTCGTTTCTCATCATTTTGGACCGTGGGCTATAGCCCATATCGTACGGCATACTATAGCGCGCCGTTTTTCATCATTTTTGATGATTTGACAAAAATGAAAAAAACGATGGGTTATAGCCCATGTTTTTGAAATTTTGAAAAAAAAAGTTAGCCTCGTTTCTCATCATTTTGGACCGTGGACTATAGCCCATATCGTACGGCATACTATAGCGCGCAGTTTTTCATCATTTTTGAAGATTTTAAAAAAATGACGAAATGACAAAAACGATGGGTTATAGCCCATGTTTTTTGAAATTTTGAAAAAAGAAGTTAGCCTCGTTTCTCATCATTTTGGACCGTGGGCTATAGCCCATATCGTACGGCATACTATAGCGCGCCGTTTTTCATCATTTTTGATGATTTGACAAAAATGAAAAAATGAAAAAAACGATGGGTTATAGCCCATGTTTTTGAAATTTTGAAAAACAAAGTTAGCCTCGTTTCTCATCATTTTGGACCGTGGGCTATAGCCCATATCGTACGGCATACTATAGCGCGCAGTTTTTCATCATTTTTGAAGATTTGAAAAAAATGACAAAATGAAAAAACGATGGGTTATAGCCCATGTTTTTTGAAATTTTGAAAAAAAAAGTTAGCCTCGTTTCTCATCATTTTGGACCGTGGGCTATAGCCCATATCGTACGGCATACTATAGCGCGCCGTTTTTCATCATTTTTGAAGATTTGAAAAAAATGACGAAATAAAAAAAACGATGGGTTATAGCCCATGTTTTTTGAAATTTTGAAAAAAAAAGTTAGCCTCGTTTCTCATCATTTTGGACCGTGGGCTATAGCCCATATCGTACGGCATACTATAGCGCGCTGTTTTTCATCATTTTTGATGATTTGACAAAAATGAAAAAATGAAAAAAACGATGGGTTATAGCCCATGTTTTTGAAATTTTGGAAAAAAAAGTTAGCCTCGTTTCTCATCATTTTGGACCGTGGGCTATAGCCCATATCGTACGGCATACTATAGCGCGCCGTTTTTCATCATTTTTGATGATTTGACAAAAATGAAAAAATGAAAAAAACGATGGGTTATAGCCCATGTTTTTGAAATTTTGAAAAAAAAAGTTAGCCTCGTTTCTCATCATTTTGGACCGTGGGCTATAGCCCATATCGTACGGCATACTATAGCGCGCCGTTTTTCATCATTTTTGATGATTTGACAAAAATGAAAAAATGAAAAAAACGATGGGTTATAGCCCATGTTTTTGAAATTTTGGAAAAAAAAGTTAGCCTCGTTTCTCATCATTTTGGACCGTGGGCTATAGCCCATATCGTACGGCATACTATAGCGCGCTGTTTTTCATCATTTTTGATGATTTGACAAAAATGAAAAAATGAAAAAAACGATGGGTTATAGCCCATGTTTTTGAAATTTTGGAAAAAAAAGTTAGCCTCGTTTCTCATCATTTTGGACCGTGGGCTATAGCCCATATCGTACGGCATACTATAGCGCGCCGTTTTTCATCATTTTTGATGATTTGACAAAAATGAAAAAATGAAAAAAACGATGGGTTATAGCCCATGTTTTTGAAATTTTGAAAAAAAAGGTTAGCCTCGTTTCTCATCATTTTGGACCGTGGGCTATAGCCCATATCGTACGGCATACTATAGCGCGCAGTTTTTCATCATTTTTGAAGATTTGAAAAAAATGACAAAATGAAAAAACGATGGGTTATAGCCCATGTTTTTTGAAATTTTGAAAAAAAAAGTTAGCCTCGTTTCTCATCATTTTGGACCGTGGGCTATAGCCCATATCGTACGGCATACTATAGCGCGCCGTTTTTCATCATTTTTGAAGATTTGAAAAAAATGACGAAATAAAAAAAACGATGGGTTATAGCCCATGTTTTTTGAAATTTTGAAAAAAAAAGTTAGCCTCGTTTCTCATCATTTTGGACCGTGGGCTATAGCCCATATCGTACGGCATACTATAGCGCGCTGTTTTTCATCATTTTTGATGATTTGACAAAAATGAAAAAATGAAAAAAACGATGGGTTATAGCCCATGTTTTTGAAATTTTGGAAAAAAAAGTTAGCCTCGTTTCTCATCATTTTGGACCGTGGGCTATAGCCCATATCGTACGGCATACTATAGCGCGCCGTTTTTCATCATTTTTGATGATTTGACAAAAATGAAAAAATGAAAAAAACGATGGGTTATAGCCCATGTTTTTGAAATTTTGAAAAAAAAAGTTAGCCTCGTTTCTCATCATTTTGGACCGTGGGCTATAGCCCATATCGTACGGCATACTATAGCGCGCCGTTTTTCATCATTTTTGATGATTTGACAAAAATGAAAAAATGAAAAAAACGATGGGTTATAGCCCATGTTTTTGAAATTTTGGAAAAAAAAGTTAGCCTCGTTTCTCATCATTTTGGACCGTGGGCTATAGCCCATATCGTACGGCATACTATAGCGCGCTGTTTTTCATCATTTTTGATGATTTGACAAAAATGAAAAAATGAAAAAAACGATGGGTTATAGCCCATGTTTTTGAAATTTTGGAAAAAAAAGTTAGCCTCGTTTCTCATCATTTTGGACCGTGGGCTATAGCCCATATCGTACGGCATACTATAGCGCGCCGTTTTTCATCATTTTTGATGATTTGACAAAAATGAAAAAATGAAAAAAACGATGGGTTATAGCCCATGTTTTTGAAATTTTGAAAAAAAAGGTTAGCCTCGTTTCTCATCATTTTGGACCGTGGGCTATAGCCCATATCGTACGGCATACTATAGTGCGCAGTTTTTCATCATTTTTGAAGATTTGAAAAAAATGACGAAATGACAAAAACGATGGGTTATAGCCCATGTTTTTTGAAATTTTGAAAAAAAAAGTTAGCCTCGTTTCTCATCATTTTGGACCGTGGGCTATAGCCCATATCGTACGGCATACTGTAGCGCGCCGTTTTTCATCATTTTTGATGATTTGACAAAAATGAAAAAAAAAAAAAAAAACGATGGGTTATAGCCCATGTTTTTGAAATTTTGAAACAAAAAGTTAGCCTCGTTTCTCATCATTTTGGACCGTGGGCTATAGCCCATATCGTACGGCATACTATAGCGCGCAGTTTTTCATCATTTTTGAAGATTTGAAAAAAATGACGAAATGACAAAACGATGGGTTATAGTTATAGCCCATGTTTTTTGAAATTTTGAAAAAAAAAGTTAGCCTCGTTTCTCATCATTTTGGACCGTGGGCTATAGCCCATATCGTACGGCATACTATAGCGCGCAGTTTTTCATCATTTTTGAAGATTTGAAAAAAATGACGAAATGACAAAAACGATGGGTTATAGCCCATGTTTTTTGAAATTTTGAAAAAAAAAGTTAGCCTCGTTTCTCATCATTTTGGACCGTGGGCTATAGCCCATATCGTACGGCATACTGTAGCGCGCCGTTTTTCATCATTTTTGATGATTTGACAAAAATGAAAAAAAAAAAAAAAACGATGGGTTATAGCCCATGTTTTTGAAATTTTGAAAAAAAAAAGTTAGCCTCGTTTCTCATCATTTTGGACCGTGGGCTATAGCCCATATCGTACCGCATACTATAGCGCGCAGTTTTTCATCATTTTTGAAGATTTGAAAAAAATGACGAAATGACAAAAACGATGGGTTATAGCCCATGTTTTTTTAAATTTTGAAAAAAAAAGTTAGCCTCGTTTCTCATCATTTTGGACCGTGGGCTATAGCCCATATCGTACGGCATACTATAGCGCGCCGTTTTTCATCATTTTTGATGATTTGACAAAAATGAAAAAATGAAAAAAAACGATGGGTTATAGCCCATGTTTTTGAAATTTTGGAAAAAAAAGTTAGCCTCGTTTCTCATCATTTTGGACCGTGGGCTATAGCCCATATCGTACGGCATACTATAGCGCGCCGTTTTTCATCATTTTTGATGATTTGACAAAAATGAAAAAATGAAAAAAACGATGGGTTATAGCCCATGTTTTTGAAATTTTGAAAAAAAAGGTTAGCCTCGTTTCTCATCATTTTGGACCGTGGGCTATAGCCCATATCGTACGGCATACTATAGCGCGCAGTTTTTCATCATTTTTGAAGATTTGAAAAAAATGACGAAATGACAAAAACGATGGGTTATAGCCCATGTTTTTTGAAATTTTGAAAAAAAAAGTTAGCCTCGTTTCTCATCATTTTGGACCGTGGGCTATAGCCCATATCGTACGGCATACTGTAGCGCGCCGTTTTTCATCATTTTTGATGATTTGACAAAAATGGAAAAAAAAAAAAAAAACGATGGGTTATAGCCCATGTTTTTGAAATTTTGAAAAAGAAAGTTAGCCTCGTTTCTCATCATTTTGGACCGTGGGCTATAGCCCATATCGTACGGCATACTATAGCGCGCAGTTTTTCATCATTTTTGAAGATTTGAAAAAAATGACGAAATGACAAAAACGATGGGTTATAGCCCATGTTTTTTTAAAATTTGAAAAAAAAAGTTAGCCTCGTTTCTCATCATTTTGGACCGTGGGCTATAGCCCATATCGTACGGCATACTATAGCGCGCCGTTTTTCTTCATTTTTGATGATTTGACAAAAATGAAAAAATGAAAAAAAACGATGGGTTATAGCCCATGTTTTTGAAATTTTGAAAAAAAAAGTTAGCCTCGTTTCTCATCATTTTGGAGCGTGGGCTATAGCCCATATCGTACGGCATACTATAGCGCGCAGTTTTTCATCATTTTTGAAGATTTGAAAAAAATGACGAAATGACAAAAACGATGGGTTATAGCCCATGTTTTTTGAAATTTTGAAAAAAAAAGTTAGCCTCGTTTCTCATCATTTTGGACCGTGGGCTATAGCCCATATCGTACGGCATACTATAGCGCGCCGTTTTTCATCATTTTTGATGATTTGACAAAAATGAAAAAATAAAAAAAACGATGGGTTATAGCCCATGTTTTTGAAATTTTGAAAAAAAAAGTTAGCCTCGTTTCTCATCATTTTGGACCGTGGGCTATAGCCCATATCGTACGGCATACTATAGCGCGCAGTTTTTCATCATTTTTGAAGATTTGAAAAAAATGACGAAATGACAAAACGATGGGTTATAGTTATAGCCCATGTTTTTTGAAATTTTGAAAAAAAAAGTTAGCCTCGTTTCTCATCATTTTGGACCGTGGGCTATAGCCCATATCGTACGGCATACTATAGCGCGCCGTTTTTCATCATTTTTGATGATTTGACAAAAATGAAAAAATGAAAAAAACGATGGGTTATAGCCCATGTTTTTGAAATTTTGGAAAAAAAAGTTAGCCTCGTTTCTCATCATTTTGGACCGTGGGCTATAGCCCATATCGTACGGCATACTATAGCGCGCCGTTTTTCATCATTTTTGATGATTTGACAAAAATGAAAAAATGAAAAAAACGATGGGTTATAGCCCATGTTTTTGAAATTTTGAAAAAAAAAGTTAGCCTCGTTTCTCATCATTTTGGACCGTGGGCTATAGCCCATATCGTACGGCATACTATAGCGCGCAGTTTTTCATCATTTTTGAAGATTTGAAAAAAATGACGAAATGACAAAAACGATGGGTTATAGCCCATGTTTTTTGAAATTTTGAAAAAAAAAGTTAGCCTCGTTTCTCATCATTTTGGACCGTGGGCTATAGCCCATATCGTACGGCATACTATAGCGCGCCGTTTTTCATCATTTTTGATGATTTGACAAAAATGAAAAAATAAAAAAAACGATGGGTTATAGCCCATGTTTTTGAAATTTTGAAAAAAAAAGTTAGCCTCGTTTCTCATCATTTTGGACCGTGGGCTATAGCCCATATCGTACGGCATACTATAGCGCGCAGTTTTTCATCATTTTTGAAGATTTGAAAAAAATGACGAAATGACAAAAACGATGGGTTATAGCCCATGTTTTTTGAAATTTTGAAAAAAAAAGTTAGCCTCGTTTCTCATCATTTTGGACCGTGGGCTATAGCCCATATCGTACGGCATACTATAGCGCGCCGTTTTTCATCATTTTTGATGATTTGACAAAAATGAAAAAAACGATGGGTTATAGCCCATGTTTTTGAAATTTTGAAAAATAAAGTTAGCCTCGTTTCTCATCATTTTGGACCGTGGACTATAGCCCATATCGTACGGCATACTATAGCGCGCAGTTTTTCATCATTTTTGAAGATTTTAAAAAAATGACGAAATGACAAAAACGATGGGTTATAGCCCATGTTTTTTGAAATTTTGAAAAAAGAAGTTAGCCTCGTTTCTCATCATTTTGGACCGTGGGCTATAGCCCATATCGTACGGCATACTATAGCGCGCCGTTTTTCATCATTTTTGATGATTTGACAAAAATGAAAAAATGAAAAAAACGATGGGTTATAGCCCATGTTTTTGAAATTTTGAAAAACAAAGTTAGCCTCGTTTCTCATCATTTTGGACCGTGGGCTATAGCCCATATCGTACGGCATACTATAGCGCGCAGTTTTTCATCATTTTTGAAGATTTGAAAAAAATGACAAAATGAAAAAACGATGGGTTATAGCCCATGTTTTTTGAAATTTTGAAAAAAAAAGTTAGCCTCGTTTCTCATCATTTTGGACCGTGGGCTATAGCCCACATCGTACGGCATACTATAGCGCGCCGTTTTTCATCATTTTTGATGATTTGACAAAAATGAAAAAATGAAAAAAACGATGGGTTATAGCCCATGTTTTTGAAATTTTGGAAAAAAAAGTTAGCCTCGTTTCTCATCATTTTGGACCGTGGGCTATAGCCCATATCGTACGGCATACTATAGCGCGCCGTTTTTCATCATTTTTGATGATTTGACAAAAATGAAAAAATGAAAAAAACGATGGGTTATAGCCCATGTTTTTGAAATTTTGAAAAAAAAGGTTAGCCTCGTTTCTCATCATTTTGGACCGTGGGCTATAGCCCATATCGTACGGCATACTATAGCGCGCAGTTTTTCATCATTTTTGAAGATTTGAAAAAAATGACGAAATGACAAAAACGATGGGTTATAGCCCATGTTTTTTGAAATTTTGAAAAAAAAAGTTAGCCTCGTTTCTCATCATTTTGGACCGTGGGCTATAGCCCATATCGTACGGCATACTGTAGCGCGCCGTTTTTCATCATTTTTGATGATTTGACAAAAATGAAAAAAAAAAAAAAAACGATGGGTTATAGCCCATGTTTTTGAAATTTTGAAAAAGAAAGTTAGCCTCGTTTCTCATCATTTTGGACCGTGGGCTATAGCCCATATCGTACGGCATACTATAGCGCGCAGTTTTTCATCATTTTTGAAGATTTGAAAAAAATGACGAAATGACAAAAACGATGGGTTATAGCCCATGTTTTTTTAAATTTTGAAAAAAAAAGTTAGCCTCGTTTCTCATCATTTTGGACCGTGGGCTATAGCCCATATCGTACGGCATACTATAGCGCGCCGTTTTTCTTCATTTTTGATGATTTGACAAAAATGAAAAAATGAAAAAAAACGATGGGTTATAGCCCATGTTTTTGAAATTTTGAAAAAAAAAGTTAGCCTCGTTTCTCATCATTTTGGAGCGTGGGCTATAGCCCATATCGTACGGCATACTATAGCGCGCAGTTTTTCATCATTTTTGAAGATTTGAAAAAAATGACGAAATGACAAAAACGATGGGTTATAGCCCATGTTTTTTGAAATTTTGAAAAAAAAAGTTAGCCTCGTTTCTCATCATTTTGGACCGTGGGCTATAGCCCATATCGTACGGCATACTATAGCGCGCCGTTTTTCATCATTTTTGATGATTTGACAAAAATGAAAAAATAAAAAAAACGATGGGTTATAGCCCATGTTTTTGAAATTTTGAAACAAAAAGTTAGCCTCGTTTCTCATCATTTTGGACCGTGGGCTATAGCCCATATCGTACGGCATACTATAGCGCGCAGTTTTTCATCATTTTTGAAGATTTGAAAAAAATGACGAAATGACAAAACGATGGGTTATAGTTATAGCCCATGTTTTTTGAAATTTTGAAAAAAATAGTTAGCCTCGTTTCTCATCATTTTGGACCGTGGGCTATAGCCCATATCGTACGGCATACTATAGCGCGCAGTTTTTCATCATTTTTGAAGATTTGAAAAAAATGACGAAATGACAAAAACGATGGGTTATAGCCCATGTTTTTTGAAATTTTGAAAAAAAAAGTTAGCCTCGTTTCTCATCATTTTGGACCGTGGGCTATAGCCCATATCGTACGGCATACTGTAGCGCGCCGTTTTTCATCATTTTTGATGATTTGACAAAAATGAAAAAAAAAAAAAAAACGATGGGTTATAGCCCATGTTTTTGAAATTTTGAAAAAAAAAGTTAGCCTCGTTTCTCATCATTTTGGACCGTGGGCTATAGCCCATATCGTACGGCATACTATAGCGCGCAGTTTTTCATCATTTTTGAAGATTTGAAAAAAATGACGAAATGACAAAAACGATGGGTTATAGCCCATGTTTTTTTAAATTTTGAAAAAAAAAGTTAGCCTCGTTTCTCATCATTTTGGACCGTGGGCTATAGCCCATATCGTACGGCATACTATAGCGCGCCGTTTTTCATCATTTTTGATGATTTGACAAAAATGAAAAAATGAAAAAAACGATGGGTTATAGCCCATGTTTTTGAAATTTTGGAAAAAAAAGTTAGCCTCGTTTCTCATCATTTTGGACCGTGGGCTATAGCCCATATCGTACGGCATACTATAGCGCGCCGTTTTTCATCATTTTTGATGATTTGACAAAAATGAAAAAATGAAAAAAAACGATGGGTTATAGCCCATGTTTTTGAAATTTTGGAAAAAAAAGTTAGCCTCGTTTCTCATCATTTTGGACCGTGGGCTATAGCCCATATCGTACGGCATACTATAGCGCGCCGTTTTTCATCATTTTTGATGATTTGACAAAAATGAAAAAATGAAAAAAACGATGGGTTATAGCCCATGTTTTTGAAATTTTGAAAAAAAAGGTTAGCCTCGTTTCTCATCATTTTGGACCGTGGGCTATAGCCCATATCGTACGGCATACTATAGCGCGCAGTTTTTCATCATTTTTGAAGATTTGAAAAAAATGACGAAATGACAAAAACGATGGGTTATAGCCCATGTTTTTTGAAATTTTGAAAAAAAAAGTTAGCCTCGTTTCTCATCATTTTGGACCGTGGGCTATAGCCCATATCGTACGGCATACTGTAGCGCGCCGTTTTTCATCATTTTTGATGATTTGACAAAAATGGAAAAAAAAAAAAAAAACGATGGGTTATAGCCCATGTTTTTGAAATTTTGAAAAAGAAAGTTAGCCTCGTTTCTCATCATTTTGGACCGTGGGCTATAGCCCATATCGTACGGCATACTATAGCGCGCAGTTTTTCATCATTTTTGAAGATTTGAAAAAAATGACGAAATGACAAAAACGATGGGTTATAGCCCATGTTTTTTTAAATTTTGAAAAAAAAAGTTAGCCTCGTTTCTCATCATTTTGGACCGTGGGCTATAGCCCATATCGTACGGCATACTATAGCGCGCCGTTTTTCTTCATTTTTGATGATTTGACAAAAATGAAAAAATGAAAAAAAACGATGGGTTATAGCCCATGTTTTTGAAATTTTGAAAAAAAAAGTTAGCCTCGTTTCTCATCATTTTGGAGCGTGGGCTATAGCCCATATCGTACGGCATACTATAGCGCGCAGTTTTTCATCATTTTTGAAGATTTGAAAAAAATGACGAAATGACAAAAACGATGGGTTATAGCCCATGTTTTTTGAAATTTTGAAAAAAAAAGTTAGCCTCGTTTCTCATCATTTTGGACCGTGGGCTATAGCCCATATCGTACGGCATACTATAGCGCGCCGTTTTTCATCATTTTTGATGATTTGACAAAAATGAAAAAATAAAAAAAACGATGGGTTATAGCCCATGTTTTTGAAATTTTGAAAAAAAAAGTTAGCCTCGTTTCTCATCATTTTGGACCGTGGGCTATAGCCCATATCGTACGGCATACTATAGCGCGCAGTTTTTCATCATTTTTGAAGATTTGAAAAAAATGACGAAATGACAAAACGATGGGTTATAGTTATAGCCCATGTTTTTTGAAATTTTGAAAAAAAAAGTTAGCCTCGTTTCTCATCATTTTGGACCGTGGGCTATAGCCCATATCGTACGGCATACTATAGCGCGCCGTTTTTCATCATTTTTGATGATTTGACAAAAATGAAAAAATGAAAAAAACGATGGGTTATAGCCCATGTTTTTGAAATTTTGGAAAAAAAAGTTAGCCTCGTTTCTCATCATTTTGGACCGTGGGCTATAGCCCATATCGTACGGCATACTATAGCGCGCCGTTTTTCATCATTTTTGATGATTTGACAAAAATGAAAAAATGAAAAAAACGATGGGTTATAGCCCATGTTTTTGAAATTTTGAAAAAAAAAGTTAGCCTCGTTTCTCATCATTTTGGACCGTGGGCTATAGCCCATATCGTACGGCATACTATAGCGCGCAGTTTTTCATCATTTTTGAAGATTTGAAAAAAATGACGAAATGACAAAAACGATGGGTTATAGCCCATGTTTTTTTAAATTTTGAAAAAAAAAGTTAGCCTCGTTTCTCATCATTTTGGACCGTGGGCTATAGCCCATATCGTACGGCATACTATAGCGCGCCGTTTTTCTTCATTTTTGATGATTTGACAAAAATGAAAAAATGAAAAAAAACGATGGGTTATAGCCCATGTTTTTGAAATTTTGAAAAAAAAAGTTAGCCTCGTTTCTCATCATTTTGGAGCGTGGGCTATAGCCCATATCGTACGGCATACTATAGCGCGCAGTTTTTCATCATTTTTGAAGATTTGAAAAAAATGACGAAATGACAAAAACGATGGGTTATAGCCCATGTTTTTTGAAATTTTGAAAAAAAAAGTTAGCCTCGTTTCTCATCATTTTGGACCGTGGGCTATAGCCCATATCGTACGGCATACTATAGCGCGCCGTTTTTCATCATTTTTGATGATTTGACAAAAATGAAAAAATAAAAAAAACGATGGGTTATAGCCCATGTTTTTGAAATTTTGAAAAAAAAAGTTAGCCTCGTTTCTCATCATTTTGGACCGTGGGCTATAGCCCATATCGTACGGCATACTATAGCGCGCAGTTTTTCATCATTTTTGAAGATTTGAAAAAAATGACGAAATGACAAAACGATGGGTTATAGTTATAGCCCATGTTTTTTGAAATTTTGAAAAAAAAAGTTAGCCTCGTTTCTCATCATTTTGGACCGTGGGCTATAGCCCATATCGTACGGCATACTATAGCGCGCCGTTTTTCATCATTTTTGATGATTTGACAAAAATGAAAAAATGAAAAAAACGATGGGTTATAGCCCATGTTTTTGAAATTTTGGAAAAAAAAGTTAGCCTCGTTTCTCATCATTTTGGACCGTGGGCTATAGCCCATATCGTACGGCATACTATAGCGCGCCGTTTTTCATCATTTTTGATGATTTGACAAAAATGAAAAAATGAAAAAAACGATGGGTTATAGCCCATGTTTTTGAAATTTTGAAAAAAAAAGTTAGCCTCGTTTCTCATCATTTTGGACCGTGGGCTATAGCCCATATCGTACGGCATACTATAGCGCGCAGTTTTTCATCATTTTTGAAGATTTGAAAAAAATGACGAAATGACAAAAACGATGGGTTATAGCCCATGTTTTTTGAAATTTTGAAAAAAAAAGTTAGCCTCGTTTCTCATCATTTTGGACCGTGGGCTATAGCCCATATCGTACGGCATACTATAGCGCGCCGTTTTTCATCATTTTTGATGATTTGACAAAAATGAAAAAATAAAAAAAACGATGGGTTATAGCCCATGTTTTTGAAATTTTGAAAAAAAAAGTTAGCCTCGTTTCTCATCATTTTGGACCGTGGGCTATAGCCCATATCGTACGGCATACTATAGCGCGCAGTTTTTCATCATTTTTGAAGATTTGAAAAAAATGACGAAATGACAAAAACGATGGGTTATAGCCCATGTTTTTTGAAATTTTGAAAAAAAAAGTTAGCCTCGTTTCTCATCATTTTGGACCGTGGGCTATAGCCCATATCGTACGGCATACTATAGCGCGCCGTTTTTCATCATTTTTGATGATTTGACAAAAATGAAAAAAACGATGGGTTATAGCCCATGTTTTTGAAATTTTGAAAAATAAAGTTAGCCTCGTTTCTCATCATTTTGGACCGTGGACTATAGCCCATATCGTACGGCATACTATAGCGCGCAGTTTTTCATCATTTTTGAAGATTTTAAAAAAATGACGAAATGACAAAAACGATGGGTTATAGCCCATGTTTTTTGAAATTTTGAAAAAAGAAGTTAGCCTCGTTTCTCATCATTTTGGACCGTGGGCTATAGCCCATATCGTACGGCATACTATAGCGCGCCGTTTTTCATCATTTTTGATGATTTGACAAAAATGAAAAAATGAAAAAAACGATGGGTTATAGCCCATGTTTTTGAAATTTTGAAAAACAAAGTTAGCCTCGTTTCTCATCATTTTGGACCGTGGGCTATAGCCCATATCGTACGGCATACTATAGCGCGCAGTTTTTCATCATTTTTGAAGATTTGAAAAAAATGACAAAATGAAAAAACGATGGGTTATAGCCCATGTTTTTTGAAATTTTGAAAAAAAAAGTTAGCCTCGTTTCTCATCATTTTGGACCGTGGGCTATAGCCCACATCGTACGGCATACTATAGCGCGCCGTTTTTCATCATTTTTGATGATTTGACAAAAATGAAAAAATGAAAAAAACGATGGGTTATAGCCCATGTTTTTGAAATTTTGGAAAAAAAAGTTAGCCTCGTTTCTCATCATTTTGGACCGTGGGCTATAGCCCATATCGTACGGCATACTATAGCGCGCAGTTTTTCATCATTTTTGATGATTTGACAAAAATGAAAAAATGAAAAAAACGATGGGTTATACTTATAGCCCATGTTTTTGAAATTTTGAAAAAAAAAAGTTAGCCTCGTTTCTCATCATTTTGGACCGTGGGCTATAGCCCATATCGTACGGCATACTATAGCGGGCAGTTTTTCATCATTTTTGAAGATTTGAAAAAAATGACGAAATGACAAAAACGATGGGTTATAGCCCATGTTTTTTTAAATTTTGAAAAAAAAAGTTAGCCTCGTTTCTCATCATTTTGGACCGTGGGCTATAGCCCATATCGTACGGCATACTATAGCGCGCCGTTTTTCATCATTTTTGATGATTTGACAAAAATGAAAAAATGAAAAAAACGATGGGTTATAGCCCATGTTTTTGAAATTTTGAAAAAAAAAGTTAGCCTCGTTTCTCATCATTTTGGACCGTGGGCTATAGCCCATATCGTACGGCATACTATAGCGCGCAGTTTTTCATCATTTTTGAAGATTTGAAAAAAATGACGAAATGACAAAAACGATGGGTTATAGCCCATGTTTTTTGAAATTTTGAAAAAAAAAGTTAGCCTCGTTTCTCATCATTTTGGACCGTGGGCTATAGCCCATATCGTACGGCATACTATAGCGCGCCGTTTTTCATCATTTTTGATGATTTGACAAAAATGAAAAAATGAAAAAAACGATGGGTTATAGCCCATGTTTTTGAAATTTTGAAGAAAAAAAAAGTTAGCCTCGTTTCTCATCATTTTGGACCGTGGGCTATAGCCCATATCGTACGGCATACTATAGCGCGCAGTTTTTCATCATTTTTGAAGATTTAAAAAAAATGACGAAATGACAAAAACGATGGGTACTTATAGCCCATCGTATAGCCCATCGTTTTTTGAATTTTTGGAGAAAAAAAATCCAGGCCCATGAATTAGAGGATAAAGCTCACATGTTTGCAATTTCCGCAATTTCGCAATTTCCGCAATTTCCGTAATTTCAAATTTCCGCAATTTCCGCAATTTTCATAATTTCAAATTTCCGCAATTTTCAATTTCGTGAAGTGTGGGTGTGTTTAAATTACAGTAACTTCCAAAAGTAAAACAGCAACATGGGTACACATTAAATATAAATCATTTTATAATATACAAATTGTACAGATGGCATGAACAGTAGGAATGTGGACATACTCAGGTCAGGATAGCAAAGATAAAGACTACTTTTTTCTTCCTTGATAGCAAACACTGCTATGCATATGACTAGCATGATGATCAAACATACTGAACATTCAAGATGGCAGCCAGGGGGATGAAAACCGTAACACCAGCGCCAGAACCTACTGTAAGAATACATTTTCCAGAGACTGTGAGCAAGCTAAAGTGACAACATAAAGGAAATTACTGCATCCTATTGTGTCATGTTCTGTCATTTCTACTTTGCCCATATCACATCATAGTAGCACACAGGAAATGAACCATTACATTTTGTACAGCATTTACCAAGAACAATTGCACAGCGCGTCAACTGTAGGCGCAGAGACAATTACACAGTAAAATTAAATCCTCACTCCTCAGTGTGAAATTTAACACAGTGTTAGCCGTTTTGTACACTAATAGTTAAATGAACACTGAGGATTTCACTGTCTAACAACAGGAAACTATATTAGCTTTTTTATTTTTTACATTTAACAAAGGTAGTTCTTTGTAAGATCTTGTATGGTCAAAGAAGGTTTCGCTTGTGTCATGGACTGCTAATTTGACAAGTTCAGCATTGTTTAACTGATGAAGTGTCTGAACCCTCTCTTTTTCATATAGGCATGTGTTCTATTTCTAATACAAGACCATATATATATATATATATATATATATATATATATATATATATATATATATATATATATATATATTATATATATATATATATGATGTAGGCTAACCACAAATCATGAGTGTACTCATGTCAGAAGTTAGACTACAGTAATTAATATAATATAAGCTCTTATCAGGGAAAGTTGGATGTCTGGCCCCGGATAGCTAGATGCATACAGGACCTGCTGAAATTGGACCCACACTTGGGTCTTCTTAATGGATCTTGACTATGTGTAAGAAAAGAAAAGGGGAAACAAAGAGAATGTGATCTATTCTAGACTATGAACTGATTTGTCAAAAGTTTGCTTACAAGCTAAATGTACATTTTTGTTTTGTTTTTACAGCCTGTTGCAGTCACATCTATGAACAGTTAATGTACATCTAGAACCATTGGCAAGGACAGAACACTCATGGAAATTAATTCAAATAAACCAAAGGTGACAATAACATAAACAAAAACTGTCAGGATTCAGTAGGAACATTTGTTGAAAATCATTAACATAAAAACAATCTATTTATCAAAAGGGGTAATATTATATTAAATAATATTGCTCGTTATGATTCGTATTTGTCACCGAAAACAAATTTGTATTTGGCTGCCCAGCAGTGATGCAAGAGTAGGCTACAAATGAAAATATGTGTCAAACACAATAAGCAATAAGTGCTTATTACAGTTCAAATAGCCCCAAGCAAGACGCAGCTCAGAAAGATACCACAGAGAATATAACATGTGCTCATATCTTTACTTGGTATCAGAGTGATTATTTGCTGTGCGCTCGTCTACACAGTCAAATCTTCTGTGTTCATTTTAACTCAATGTATTGGGTCCATTTGGTTACATGTGTACGCTACAAATGGAATAATGAACACTGAGGGGCTTTACTGTGTATTTGAACTACACTTAGTTCAAGATGTGTAAAATCCATTCTGGTTCTGTGACTGGCATCAGCGATCTTTTCTGTAGTAATGTGCTCATCCTCACTCACACCCAATGGTTTGAGGAGCTCAATTTAAGCTCATAGAGTGTCATTTGGGATCACAGGGTATGGCAATTTTCACTCAGTAGCTTTCGCATTTAACCCCAAGTTGTTATTTTATGCATTTCTATGCAGATTATTCTGATTTTAGATCTGCGTTATTCTACGTTAGATCTGCGTAAGACACGTTTTCTGACTGCAACCATACATTGATTGATTAATGAATCCCTTTCAACCTGGCTGTGTCAGTGTGCCTATTTTGGGCATGTAACATTTTCAATAATTTCCTTTATTTTATTCATATAAGGAAAATTAGATCTACAAGATTACAATGCCTACTTGCATAGTGATACGGTGCATTGTAAGCTTTTACAATACAATTTATTTTAACTACATTCTTGAAATAGGGCTTAATTGGTCCTTTTTTGCCACCCTATATATTTTTTCTGAAATGATGCCTCTGCCCAGAGGTTTTATATTGGAAAGGAGAAGAATGGAGGAGGTCAAACATCCTTTGGGAGCTAGCTCAAAGCATGGGTCAGAAATACATTTGTAGCAGTCATTAGCAAAAAAGCATAAGCAACTTAGCCTACTTACAAATCAAACTTTTCTGAATTGAACTGAAAGCTCTCAATGAATGAGAAAATGTTACATCTGTGAAAATTGTTCAGAACATATACTGTAACCTCGTAAAACATGGTTTAAACTTTAAACTAAAACCACCTAATCCTTTGTCAACCTTTCCCCTCTCAGTTCAGTGAAACAAGGAGCAGTGAAATTACCTTCAAAACACAAACACTGATAATAATCACACTGATAATTAGTTTTTGTTTGACTATACAATAACACACATAACACTGAAATCTCTGTTGTCTCCCCATAAGACTTTTATAATGACCATTTGTGGGCCATTTGGTATAGTAAGGCTAAACTGGTCACAGTTTGTTATTCTACTCTACACAAAACACATAAAAACTAATCCCAATGATCCATGAAATCATTTTCAACTGAGACACATTTATTCAACAGCATCAGGCTTGTTTGTCTTAAGTTTCATTCCATAATAGAATTATCCTCCATTTGCCATATTTTGAAGTCACAAAATGAAAGATGGCACTGTATTACTTTAGAAAGCACTTTGTCGACAGAGTAGTAACACTTTTACAGACTGGATAATATTTTGGAAATATCATTGAGTGATGAAATTGTTTCTCTTCAGGTATTTGATTTATGTACAGGATTTTGGAACAGAGCTCTCCAAATCCAGTTTATGTTGCCTAAGCAATTCAGACCAAGTCAATGACATCACCATTAATTGTGAAGGTTACTTGTTTGGCATGCTGAGGTGTATTGCAGTCAATAGCCCCCCCCCCCCCCCCCCCCCCCCATAAGTGACCCCATTATAAATGTATGCTTCCTGACAGATCCCCCATTGACAAAACCCATTAGTGAGCTAATGAAAGCTCTATGGCATCAATGCCGGCAACCCTTCTAAATGGAAAGCAACATGATACCATTAAACTCCATGTCATTATGACTTTGTTATTGTCAGGAACGATTCCTGTACAGAGGTGCTTAAAGGAGCTATAGGTAAAAATAATGAAAGAAATGTTGATGGGAGTTTTTTTTATTAGCCAATTCATGTATTTTATATTTGACTTTCTTGCATGCTGTGCTCAGTCTCACTTTCAATGTCTCTCTCTCTCTCTCTCTCTCTCTCTCTCTCTCTCTCTAAATTACCAGCCTTGGTCCTGAATGTATACAGCTTTACCTTGCTTCCCTATTGATACTTGTTTATGATGACCATTGATCAAAAACAATAATTAGAAATTAAACTTTGGGCAGAAATAAACACCCATTATGTAAACCAAGGAGAACTCAACACACCTACTTTTAACATGTTCTCCCTCCCATGACTACAACATTGAACAGAATTTCACACCATTCTCCAACTAGGCTTGAACATGGAACATTCTGTATGCAAGGTGAGCTCACCACACAACAAAAGTGATTATCGGGCTCTCTCTGAATCACTAGACGGCCTAGTGCTCAGCGTAAACAGTGCTTTATTCCCCTTAACTTTGGATTGCCTGTCGCAACAATAGCCATTGCCCCTAGCAGAGTACTTCATCCTCTACATGCCTTCTGTGAGACGAGTAACATTGGTACAAAGAACAGCGGAACAGGAAACAACGATACAGTCTGTCTGTCCATCTTTACTGAGGATTCAAACCCTCATTAGTCGTTGACTATTCCATAACAGCATCGCTTGTTTTGGATACATACATTCATTCAGTATGGTTGTGGACATACATATAGGTCAATTGTTCCTCTCAGGGTCTAGATGTGGACCCAAATGGTCCATCTGGGTCAATTCTAACACCCTTTGAGAATCAGAATCAGAATCTGCAATTGTTCTTCCATAGCCTCACTGTGGCGCAAACCATTGAGAAGCTGCTTAACCACTTAAACCCTATACGAATTACTTCATTGACCAGAGTCCTCCGGCCCCCCCCCCCCCCCAAACAAACACACACACACACACACACACACACACACACACACACACACACACACACACACACACACACACACACACACACACACACACACACACACACACACACACACACACACACACACACACACACACACACACACACACACCCCTCTTCGCCAAAAACAGCCGTTCTACACGCTCACAAAGCATTGTGTTGTGATGCATTGTGAGCTTATATTATTTTCACCAAATATTCGCCCCCCTGATTAGTGACGCTAGGGTTCACGTGGTTAAACACCAGATGAAAGAACATGATAGGAGTGGAGATTCCAGGCTGAGATGGAGATTCCAGGGCCTCAAGATAGGTGCTTTGAGACTCAGGGAGGCGTGACCCTTCATTGGCTAGGCCTTATTCGTGAGTCTCTTCAGGCGGGTTTTGATTGGATGCCGTGATCCGTGCGTCCGCCGCCAATATAGTGACCGTCCCCTTGTTCACTGGTCCTTGTGGGCCTGGTTGATCAGTAGCACTATCTCCACCCTCCTGTTTTTCCTCCCCTGGTCCCAATCCATTTTCCACCACAGCCGCAACGTTTTCCACACCCCCATCAACATCCTCCCCCACGTTGGACCCTCCGTCTATAACCACAGACACATTTCCATTAATTTGAGACCCTCTACTTTCCGCCACTGCCTCTGTTTCAGGTCGGCTTTTGTCTTCTTCCACTGTGGTACATTTTTCTACTTCT